>NC_050575.1:335191475-335528933 GCF_011100635.1 Trichosurus vulpecula | reverse complement strand
CTGTTTGTGAAGTGAATACCTGCCACATTTCCTCCAGTCTCTCATTTCATTGAGGAAAGTAACTGGGTTGTTCGTGTTCAACATGACTCAGCCTTCTCTGGTAGCCTTGTTAAATTACGTAATGCACTGCTGACCTCCATTTCATTATGTCAGTGACACTGGCCCTGACCTCTAGGGGCTTATCATCTCGGTACTTCCCAGACTTAATGGGAAATTCCCCAACAACAGTCTCTTTGGAGACTGGAGAAAAAAGAAAGGGCAATCATTAAGGGGACACTAGCCTCCCTTTGCATCCCATAGGAAAAAGAAACATAAAATATCTTCCCTTTGGTCTATGACGGAGGAGAAAGAGAAACAAAAATAAACAAATTTAGGTACCCATCAAGACCTTTTAAAACATGACTGTATATGGGGTAGAGAGAGAATAGGATCCAGCCTTTGTCACTTGGAAGATTCATTCTTCATGCTAACCTTCTCAATTACCTCAGCTTCCAGGGAAGGAGTTATTTAATTTGCTGTTTTGACTGTTAAGCAATGGGGCTAATTTCACAAGCCATTCTCATTACCATATAGCTATACCACCTACTTTACCAGTGTCTTGTATTCTTTTGTGTTGAGGTTGTTTGTTCATTATTCATATGTGGATTTGTGAGTCACGCAATTTCTGTTCATCTTGGTTTCCTCAACTGAAAAATGAGGTTAATAATAGTACTTAACTCCCAGGGTTGTTTTGAGGATCAAGTATATGTAAAGTGCTTAGCACAGTGCCTGGTATATAGTAGATGCTTAATAGATGCTTGTTTCCTTCCTTACAATGGAAAAGGTTAAGGGTTATTGAGTTTGGTAAAAAGTTTTTATTAATACGTTGAATTGTTAGTGATTTCATTATGATAGTACTAATACATTATTAAATTATCAAGAGATTTCAAGCTGAGTGGCACTCCCTTTTTCTTTGTTTCTTTCCATGCTTCCCCTCCCCTCCATTTGGTTCTCTGAAGCGTTTATCCTAAATTTCTCCTGTTGTCTTCCTTTTCCTCAGACGTTTCTTTATGCTCCCTTTTTGTCTTGTGCTCTTGGTCTCTGTCTTCTTGCCAGATGATGGTGGTCTCTTGGGTCCTCCTCTTCTCTCTGCTTTGCTGTACTCCATTCCTTTGTGTCCAATGTGGCCTGTTTAGTGAACATTACTAGGATGATTAGCGAGGTTCACTTTGCAGCCCACAAACCTCACTGAGCATGACAGGTGGGAGACAGTCACCTGAGAAGGGGAGTGGTGTGAGCCTGGCAATTACTTTCTCTATAGATCTTTTTCAGAGGAGAAAATGAATGCCATGTTCACAGAGTTTCTGTCCAGAGCAACTTAAGAAACCTGTAGATCCTTGGGACAGGTTTTTTTTTTTTAATTTAAGCCTACTCAAAAGTCGAAGGCAATTTGCAGTTTAGAGCATCTCAGCAGGGTAATTCTAAGGACCCAGTAAATGATCTGCATTGAAGTAGAATGATTTTCCCAGCAAGCATAATTCAGTTTGGTTAAAATTTGTGAATTGTATTCAGTCTTTTTTATGGGAGAATCACATAGCCTGGACAGGCAGAGATGCCTTATGATCTCCATTGATGAGATCATGGGCATATTGGAGTATTTAGTAAAGTCCCAGTGTTTGCCCCAGGTTCCCTTCTTTTTTCTGTTATTATTTTGTCTAATAGTCTCTTATCTCTAATAAACTTAATCTCTAAATAATGTCTTATTTCCAACTTTGTGGTGCACCTTCATTTTTCTTTTATTTGAGTTGAAGGAGGGTAACCCAGGGATCAGTAAAATAGCAGCTGTCTTTATTTTGGATGAGCAAATGAGCCATGAGTCATGAAAAACAGATAAATCTTCACAAAGATTTTAAAAAGCCAACAGGTGGTCTTGCGTGTAATTTCAGACTGCCACTCGTGGTTATTCTGAACCAAACTTTTTAATGCAAATCATTCTTTCTTGATTTGCTTTCTTTACTTGAGGTAATGATTTTGCAAGCTCAGACTGGCATCTTCACAACACCATTAAAATGACATTTGCTAATTCTTATCTCAGGAAGGGCAGTGTGGGAAGGAAATGATCTTTCATCTTAGCTAGGTTTTAACCATTTACAGGTTTAAAATTAAACCCCAGTGATCTTGCCGTATTGGTTTAGAAGCAGGCCGTACTTTCCCTGAGAAAATCTGGTTTATCTAAAACAGCCAATTTTTTTTTATACAAACCTGTGCATTTTTTTGCCTATCAAACATGTCATTTGGAGGGGGGAAGAGGGGAGACAACGGCCTATATTTGGATCCACATGGTGTCTCTCCACCCCACCCCAGCTTTCATATAAAGAATCCTCAAGAATTTTTAGTGATGGTTTTAATGTGATTGGAAATGTGTAGGAGGTGAGGGATGACAGACACCAGGGCTACTTGGGATTACTTAGAATCATAAAATTTTATGGATGGAAATGACCTTAGCATCTTCTTCAACAACCTAAGTTTACAAATGAGGAGAGCAATACCCAGGGAGGTACTAAGGAGTTCATAGTGGTTAGAGTGGTTGACCTGGATTCTAATTCTGCTTCAGATGCTTTCTAGCTATGACCCTGAGCAAAGCTCTTACCCTCAGTTTACTCACCAATAAAATGACAATAACAGCACCTACCTTATAGGATTATTTCAGAAATCAAACTGAGATAATACAAACCTTAAAGTGCTATACAAATATAATTGTTATTTATTACAGGTCTCCTGATTCTTAAGTAAATACTCTTTCTTGGTTGCTTAAGAAATTAGAAGATAGCTCAACACTTAGTGATTTGTTGTCCTTTTGTAGTTAATGATCAAGTGCCCACTCTGTCCAGAACACTGTACCAGGCACTAGGCAAGATGAGCCTTCTGCCTTCAATAGGAATGAACAAACAAATGAAGCATTTATTAAGGTGTTACTATATGCAAAAGACTGTGCTAAGCTTTGGGGATGCAGATAGAAAAGTAAGACAGCCCCTGCTCTCAAGGAGCTCGGGATCAAATGAGGAGGACAGCACATAAGAGGTTTCAGCTGAAAGACATATGGGAAGGCACATGATCCTTAGGCTGCTGCAGCAAAGCAGACGGTGATGCCTCTTCTTTAATGTCAAGCTCACTGATAAAAACATAGCCGTTTCTAATGTTGAGCTCTTTGACAGTGCCAGGGATCGTGGCCCTGGAGAAAAGAACTTGATTTTCTGAGTCTTCAGCAGCTATGCGTAGAGCCCTGCAGGAGCAGGTACCAGGCTGTACCTCCATAGGAAGTACCTCCCTCATCCCAGGGGGCTGGCTGCAGGCACTGGGCTGGCAGCATTGCCATTTCCATAATATTCCTATAATAGAAGACTTCTGATACATGCCTACAACTGTAATACAGATAATCCACATTAAATGAGAGCTGCAAACAAAGTACATATGTGAACTTGTGGAAGAACAAAAGTCATTACTGATGTGGAAGAAGTTAGGAGGTGTCATTTGAGTTGGACTTTTTAAAGGGTGGACGATGGGGGAGTGCAGAGCATGAGAACATGTTTATTAAATAACACATGGGCTGTCCCATCTAGATGGTAGCTGTTCTGTAAGGACTGTACTCTCATGACAACATGAAAAGTGTCACTTTTATAAAAAACTGAGCTTGCTGTTTCTCTAGTCTATAAAACCTGTTGTGAGGAGGGGGTATGAGTTGTTTCCTTCTTTGCACATAAACTCACCAGTTTTCATAGTGCTCCCTATGACTGGTGTCTCATGCAAAAGAATCAAGATGAATGTGCTATGTTGGGGAGAAAATGGTACATACTGGGTGTGGAGGAGGCCTTATGTTCATCTAAATCTCTGTCTTTGGCCGCATCTACAAACTAATTATAAAGTAAAATTCTGGTCCATTTTCCTAACTCCTAAAGAAAGCAGTTTTGTGCTTCTGTTTAGACAACCCATCCGTCTCCTGCTGTGCTCTGGGTATTAGCTGTGTACATTTCCAAGAAGTACATTTGTTCTTACCGACTCATGCATTTCATCAGTGACCCATTAATCCCACTAATATTCTTTGTAATTCTTAGATTCAAGATATCAGTGTGGAAACTGAAGACAACAAAGAGAAAAAATCTGCCAAAGATGCTTTGCTGTTGTGGTGCCAGATGAAAACAGCTGGGTGAGTGTGAATGGAGAGATTCTGGGGAAATATCTCTCTCCGGGATTGGAGTTTCTTTCAAATCATTTGTAACATACCAGTGTGTGTCTTCTCAACTGATCTCCACCAGGAAGAGGAACAGAGAGAAATAAGAAGCAGTTGTTAGTCTGTAACCCAACTGATGTTATAGTCAGCTTTCCTTAATTGAAGGAATCTGAAATACTCTTAACTTCTTTCAGAGAAACAACATGCTTAAATTTTAGTTCAGAAAACTATATGTTCTCTCTCTGTTCATTGAAATTGGTCAGCTATCATTGATGATAAACCTTTTTCATGGGGTTTATTCTCTCCAGATGTTTTTAGGACCAGTAATGATGAGTTGTAAATATAGACGTGGCTTTAATTTAGCCAATTAGTCCACAGGTATTTATTGAGTACCCCTGGGCACTCGTGAGTACTGCACTAGGTAGTCTAGATCCTTGAGGAGTTTATAATCCAATAAGGGTGACAAACCTGTAATCAAGTATAAATATAGAATTACAGTCATTATAAATAATTACTATTGAATAGACTCTTGGCTAGATTACAGAAAAGTTTCTAATGTATGAAAGGGTTTCATGGAGATAGGTTCTACAGAGGTTTGTTTAACCATCAAAAAATCAGCATTAACCCAGCCTTCAGGATGAACAAACAGTGTGCCGACAATGACAAGGGAGACTTGGCTCCTTTGTATTAAAAGGAAATGTGAATATTTGGGTCTCAGTGACCTCACTGTCCAAACATCTTCACTGGGATACAATGGAGACCAGTAACCCTACCGACTCTGGGCTGCATTTAATTAAACAAATATTTATTAAGTATCTCTTATGTAGAAGGCGCTGTGTGAAGGTGCTTGTGGTGACAAAGATAGATTTGGGAGACTGCTCTCAAGGAGCTTCTGATCTAATTGGGAGGAACGTAGCATAGAAAATAGCACTTGGTGCAGAGGAGTGGGGAATGAACACACAGGAGAGATCACTTTTAGCTAGTTGTCATGGGGGAAGGAAGGCTTCCCAGAGGAAGTTAGCACCTGAGCTCAGTCCTGAAGAAAAGGTGGGCCTTTAACAGCTAGAGATGGGGGCAATCCATTTTATACATTTAGATAAAATCAATCAGTAAACATTTATTGAGTACCTACTATGCTCAGCACTGGGGATACAAAAAGAAGCAAAAGACATTCAGTCCCAGTCCTCAAGGATCTTAAAATCTAATAGATTTAAGAGGAAAGAATGAAAATGGGGGATGGAGGATGGGGGGTGATGAGGAGGCATTTTTGGCTAGAACATACAGGAAGGGGAGTAGTAAGAGATAAGGCTTTGTAAGTGGATTGGAGCCAAACCCTAGATAGGTTGGATGTCAGAGTTAAGGGGTTATAATTTACAGCAAGGTCCCAATTAGTAGGAATAATGAATCTCAGAAAGTATTCATTTGGTTATTGATTCCACCTTAATGGAAATGGGCAGTGTAAATTCAGATAACATGGTCATTTCAGGAAGATCCTTTATTCCCACTAATCAGGACCTAGCTTCTTTTTGTAGGCAAAATGGAACCACTGAAATGTTGAGGAGTAAGGATATTGGAGTCGTTCACTGAAACGATTCTTTGCATGGGAGAATATAAAGGAGAAATTTTGAAAGAGAACAGACTTAATGATAGAATGAATAGAGGGCTAATACAGCAATAATTCAGGCAAGAAAAAATGCTGATCTGAATGAATTTAGGTAGTTGGAGTAGGAATGGAGAAGATTATGGATGTGGGAAGTGTACTAGGGGGGTAATGTTCACAGGACTTAGGATCTAGTTGGATGTGGATGGCATTCTCTCATTTTTTCCTGTTCTATGTATGTCAGTTTGGAATTCCACCCTCCCTTATTCCTTCCTTCTTAAATAAAATCCCAGATCCCAGCATTTACTGTGTTCAATGCGGGGTTCAGTGTATCAGGAAAGTATGATGTAAAGGGAAGATTAGGTTTTTTTAAAAAAGAAAGGTGGGATTAAAAGTTCAAACCTACCATTTAACTCAGTGTTAGATTGAATTGCAAACTGAACAAGCCAGGTAACCCAGAGAGCTCTCTGCCTTATTTGAATTGCAATTCTAAGAGATCCTTGAAATATTTGGCTCTGATTTGAAATTTTTTTTTTTAACATCATGGACTGATTTTTATTGCATTTAAAACAGTTATATTACGTATGAGGAACCCTTTGTTTAGCCTGCTCTCTTTCCTTTCTTTTATATTGGCTTTTGCAGGTACCCCAATGTCAACATTCACAACTTTACCACTAGCTGGAGAGATGGCATGGCTTTCAATGCACTTATACACAAACACCGGTAAGTCCTTAGAAAATATACTGAGGGTTTTAGGTGTAGTGATGTCATCATCCCTTTGCAGCAAAGTGGCGTGGTTTTTGACTTTCAAATCCACTGGATTTTAAGTTCAGCTGTAGAGGAAATTCTCATATCCCATGTGGGAATGCAGTACCCAGTCTCTTCCTTTTAACTTCGAGAGCTCCAAGTGCTAGTCTTTGCATGAATACATGTGGAAATTTGTGCTCAGGACTACGGACCTCTATTGTTGGTTGAATTCATAGTTTTTTAGTGTTTCCCTCAATTTCAAAATGGCCTGGAGAATTTTAGCACAACAGCATGGCGGGGTGGGGGCGGGGGTGGCGCTCCTTATTTAGTTTTTCTTTCACTGTGCTTTATACTTCTGTTTTCAGGCAGTAAATTTCATTTTTTTTTAATGGGGGCTTTTTCTTTGTCTACCCAGGCCTGACCTGATTGATTTTGACAAACTGAAGAAATCCAATGCACACTACAATCTTCAGAATGCTTTTAACTTGGCAGAGCAGCATCTGGGTCTCACCAAGCTCCTGGATCCAGAGGGTAAGGGTTCTGTCATTCATTCATCAAATACTTACTGGAGTCTATTCTGCTGTGTAAAATACCACTTGGTGCCAGGCATCATATAAAGATAAAAAAATGACAGTCCCTGCATTCAAGCAGTTATATGTTGGTCTAATAAGGGAGTAGAGACGTATGCACAAACCATTCTAATACAAATAGTATGCAGTGCTGAATAGATGAAATGCTGAAGAGAAGGAGTAAAGTGCCATGGAATCTAAAGGAGTGAAGTACTTCCTCCAGATGGAAGTCACTCAGAAAACCTCCCTGGAAAAGGTAGCATTTGAGCTGGTCCTTGAAGGGGGTAGGGGTAGGATTACCACAGGTGAAAATTTAGCAGATTCCATGTATTTGGAATAATTTGTGCAAAGGTGCACATGTAGGGAAGTAGAAATTGTTTAAGAAAAATCCACTTTAGTTAGAGCATCGTGAAAAAGGCAAAATGGGAGAGAATGTTGGAAAAGTAAGTTGGTACCAGATTGTGGGAAAGCCTTGAAAGTCAGCTTTAGAACTTTGACTTTTATTTGATAGACATTAGAGACTTATTGAAGATTTATAAGCAGATTAATGGTGTGAGTGGTAATTTAGGAAGACATATTGAGCAGTTGTGTGTAAGATAAATTAAGAGGGTAGGAGCAATGAGATAGACTGGAGGCAAAAAGAATAAGTAGGAGATTATTGTGTTGGGTCAACTTGAGGGTATGAAATATCAAGTTATCAGTGAATTGCTGCAACCTAGACCTCAGCTGGCTTCTAAAATTTTGGGTGGTGGTCCTCCCCACTTCACACTGCTTTAGCAAATGCCCTAAGGAGTAAGAGGCAGCTTTTGCTAATAGAAACACCAAGTGCATTAGTGTTGGCATATATGCCTCTTACAGTGAGAAGTGTTAGAAATTATGGTATAATAGAAAGAGGACTGGTTCTGACATTTGCTAGCTGTGACCTTGGACATGGGTCGCTCACCACCTCTGGATCTCAGTATCCTCATTGGTAAAATAAGAACGGGTGTTGGAAGTTGGACTAATATGATCTCTAAGATGTCTTCTAGTTCTAAAACTCTGATCCAGAATTCATTCCCTTCTCTCTACTTGGTAAAATACCTGGCTCAGGTCAGCTGCCATGTCCTGCATGAGGTTTTTCTTAATTCCTTCCCTTCCCCAGTTATCAGTACTCTCTATTTTCGTATATATTTTGCATTATTTGCTGATGCACATGCTCTGTGTCCCATGAACCCTTTTAGATCAGGGACTATTCTGTTTATATTTTTGTTTCTCCAGCATCTAGTTTAGCCCTTTGCAGGTTAATAAATGTATGTTGAATTGAATCCTATGGAAGAAAGAGTAAGATTTACAACCTCAGTGTCTACTCCCCACAATGACAACTTGCTTTTCCTTCTCCTGCCCATCTTTTGTCCTTAGGACTCTTTTCTGCATTAGGTCCCATATTTGCTATTGGTAATTCTGATGATAATATGTAATGTCCATTGTCCACTGTAACCCTGGCTCAGAGAGGGGGAATGTGTTTTCTGAGTAATAGTACTCTAGAACCGACCTCAAAGTCAGATCTCTGCTTTGTGGCCCTTAGAGCAGTAGAATGTTTATTTTGCAAATTCATGCCAGGGAATGGAGATCTGAGCTGACCCCTGTAGTGTGTTCTCCTATGTTGTATTTCCTGCTAACATCAGGCTTCATTTTAGTACATCCTGTAATAAGAACTTTTTTCCAAATTAAAAACCACATTAGAATACATGATTTGTTTGTGGTATTAGAACTTCCTAAGTGTGCTACAGTACAGCTGGGGATGAAAGTAGGATTGAGGGGTGGGGGAGGGAGAGAGGGACAGAAAAAGAGAAGGGAAAAAAAAAGTTTGAAGTTCTTAAAACTTTAGAACAGGAAGTTTAGCTACCCGAGGGCAGGTAGAGGTCATGAGACTGCCAAGCAAGCTTCTTGCTATTTTCCAATACATCAAATTCCCTGATATATTCAGTACAGGAAACTGAGATAAAATTATCCCTGAACTAACCCATTAAATGATTCTCCAACATAAATACAAACTAAAATTCCACAGGTGGTAGTAAACTTCTTAACCCCCTTGGCACAAGAGAAAATTACTTCCTATTTTTAACTATTTGTACTTTGGCATTAAATTTTTTCTATCATAATGATGAAGTATTTTATAATTAATTTGTATTTAAATAATTAATCTTTGCTATAGCTGCTTGAACGAGGAGCTGAATCAACAGATTTTTATGAACAGAACACTGGGGCTGGGAGTGTGAAAACCTGGATTCTAGGTTTGTTTCTTCAGGTCAACTCATAACTTGCCATACTCTAGGCCTCTATTTCCCCATCTGTGAAATGAGAATATGGGGCTGGATCAGAGGTATCAGACATGGCCTACAACACTCCTGAGTGCAGCCTAAACCAGGTTCAAATGTAATTGGGAAATATTTAACGCTTTAAGTAAAAATGCAGTAAAATACAGATACTATCACATTTTAAAACTAAGTCAAAATGAGGCCCACAGAGATCCTTAAGTACAGATTAGTGGCTCACTGGAATAGATGATCCTGTAGTTCTGTAAGGTATACATTATCATATTGAAAAAGTAACATTTTCAAGGTCATACAAGAAGTTTGTGAAAGAAATAAAAAGCTAACTTACAGGAATAATTCTGGAACTGATGCTCTAATGGAGAGTAACGTAGCATGAGAGAGAGTTGGCCTCAGCCCACAAAAGACCTTGTTGTTCTGTGACCTTGGGTAAGTCACTCAAAATCTCAATGCTCTAGGCAGCTCTAGAGACCATGCTTTGCAGAGAAGATATCAATTAGCATTCGCAGAAGGAGTTTTCTTTACCTGTGAAATCAAAGGTCTAACTTTGCTCTAAAACTCAAAAAGTCAAAGCGGATTTTACAGATGAGTTGCTGTCTTTGAAGATACTAGCAGGGTATTCTCAACTCTAGGTTATAAAGCCCAGTCTTCACCTATCTTGTGTAAGCTCCTTGAGAATAGGGGTTATTTAGGGTTTTTTTTTTGTCTTTGTATCCTAGCAGAGTGCCTTAAAAATAGTAGGCACTGCATAAGTATAACTCAAATTTAGTTGAATTCCATTTTCAAAACTGGCGTTTTTCTGGCCCTCCTAAAATTATCCTTTCTTCTTTCTACCTGTAAGACCAATCAGTGATAACACAATCTAATGGGGAAATGCATCCGAGTGGGAGCCAGTGAGTTTGAGATCCAGTCCTTTCTGTTGTCTGTGAGCAAAATCTCTTAATCCCTGTGTGACTTAATTTTCTGCAGAAGGAGGATATTACTTTTTCCATCTTCATCACAGGGTTGTTGTAAGGAAGAAAATGAGGTGTTATAGATTCAGTAATCCAATTAAGTAAACATTTATTAAGTACCTGCTATACACTAGGCATTGCGCTAAGCACTGGATATTACAGATATAAATGTGTATAAATATAAATTTCTAAAAAAAAAAGACTCTCCCAATCTTCCCTCATATCTCTCTCATATTCAGCTTTAGTAGGCATTTACTTTTGTTTCCTATATTGTTTCATCTTATTCCCTTTGAATCTACTAACTTCAATCTTTACCATATATTCTTTCATTGTTTTAAGCCTGTAAAATCTACCTTGTTTTTGTTAGGTTATGGTAAGGACAGCAAAAACTTGCACGTGGTATTACTTGCCTCACTTGCAAGACCACAGTTCACAAAAAGTCTTTCGCTTTTTATGAATTCCACCAGCATTTAGGTTTGTCTTCTTTGGTGTTATGTAAATCTCACACTTAACTTACATCTTTTCTTTAATTCTTGGCTAGTTTTTTTAAAATTACATTTTGTCTTTTCAATTAGATTATAGGCCCCTTTAAGGGATAAGACCCTATGTCATTCGTGTGTGTGTGTGTGTATTTGTATTCTCACTGACAAATAATGTTTCTTGGACATTTAAAGTTTGGATGAATGACTGAAGAGATATTCTATTGTACATTCATTATTCTTAATTAATAGTACCCTGGAATGATTGATGCCTTTCAACATATTTGATTGAGTTGTTGAATAAACTCAGAAATTCACTTTCTTGGATCAAATGATTCTCGCTTTTGGGGTGACTAGAAGCATAAGAAACATACTGAAATCAGTCTTCTCTTGGTTACAGATATTAGTGTTGACCATCCTGATGAGAAGTCCATCATCACTTATGTGGTGACATATTACCACTACTTTTCAAAGATGAAGGCCTTAGCTGTTGAAGGAAAACGTATTGGGAAGGTGGGTTCACTAAGGTTTCACAAATTGAGGTGAAATTGTATTCACACATACGCATTGCTCTTCCCAGTCAGTTGTGCCAACAAAAGGTTTTATGAAAAACACCAAGAATAAAGGGAAGAATTGATGCTAAAAGTCTTTGGGGACATACCTGGAGCATCATCGGCATGGGGCCTAAACAATGAGTTACTCCCCTGTTCCTACCAAAGGAGATTTAGCACATTAAGGAACTGATCTAGGGCTCGTAGAAGGTCCCTGCACCTGAAGGACAGCCATGTGATCAAGGGGCTGATTTTATTAATATGTTAGATTCAGCCAACTTAACTGAATATTATTCTTTTCCTGGCTTTTTATTTCCCTACTTAAAAAGTGCTATCTTCTGATTCTAATTGTGTTTTATTTTGTAATTTGACCATAGTTTATCTCCTCTTTCTAAAGAGGACCAAATGTCGTCATTCTGAGCACAGGACTTGGAGGCAGAAAGATCTGAGTTTGAATCCTGCCTCAAACACTTGTTCGATCCTGATCAAAGCATTTAACCTCTCCTTGCCGCCCCATCCATAAAATGGGGATAATATAGCACCTGCCTCACTGGAGATCTATGTTATTTGATCCTCACCGGGGTGTCATCAGGCTCAAATGACAAGTAAAGCACTTGCAAACTTTTAAGAATTATTCACACTCATAAACTTCTTAAAGCTTAGAAAATATACTAGAAGCCACAAAAGATCACAGAACAAGACAACTACCCTTTTTTATCTGACCCTAGGCATTTGGGGTTAGAAATTAAGAAGGACCTATAACATCTTAAGGCTCTGGCCTATCATTCCTGATGTTAAAGAGTCAATTGAGTCTGTTCCTCACATATGATAGCTCTAGTCCTTTTAGCCCATAATACCAGAAAAGGGAAATGGCTCTGCTTATAGCATAGGGTGTGTATATGGGTCTGTATTTAATGTCCTGATCATATAAAGATTATCTCATTTCTCGATTTTCCTGATTCTTTTTTGTTAGGTGCTTGACAATGCCATTGAAACAGAGAAAATGATTGAGAAATATGAATCACTAGCCTCAGACCTCTTGGAGTGGATTGAACAAACCATCATTATCTTGAACAATCGAAAATTTGCCAACTCCCTCGTTGGAGTCCAACAGCAGCTACAGGCCTTCAACACTTACCGCACTGTGGAGAAACCACCCAAGTAAGATATACGGAAGAATGCTTGTGTTTCTGAGGTCCAGGCTGTTGAAATGTACTTACTATTTACTGCACATATGGAGGGAGGGAAGAACACTTTGCAACTGATTTTTCCCCATTTTCCTGGCTTGTGTGTTGTCTTTCTGTGTCTCTACCTGGGGCCCCATTTTCACTTTAGCTGCCTTTTATCACCTATCTCATCCCTTCGCACCAGATTAATCACACAAAGTTATTGTGAGCCTTTCTTAGCCTTCAGAATAGCTCCAAGGGTCTTAGTAAGTTATAGGGCTCTCAGGAAGGACAAAGCATTTATTAAGGTTTAGCGAGAGTAATTGTGGAGCCCAACAGCTTCCTTAGGTGATAGAAGAAACCATGCTCAGCATGTCTTCTTAGCATAGTCACTCCTAGGTCTCAGCTTTCTGTCCTTATGGTGTGCTACGACCAGCCTTTTTCTACAGGTTTTATACCTGAAGTTTTAGGAGGATGAAAGAGCCTTGGCAGGGCCTCATAACCTTGTTTGGGGGCTTTATTGTTATATTATCTTCTGGGACATCTTCTCATGGAGATTTTGAGAAACTTATTTTGGGGGATGAGGCTTCCAGGAGCCTGAGATGGGTAGTATATCTTTGCCACTGTAGGGGTTATTCAGTTAATACTAATTGCTGTCCTTCAGGAAGTCAGTCTGATTCAAGTTACAATTTCACCATCTTTTCTAATTGAAGCATGCCACTGGTACATGGAAGCCCTATGGTATAATGATATGCTTGACGGATAATATCTCTAGATTGCTACATTCTTAAAACCACTTGGTGCCTTCTCCCTTTCCCTCTTCTCCCCTTCTCTTTCTCTCCCCTTTCTCTTTCCCTTACACACAAAAAACAAACAACAAAAACATCCAGTTAATTCTGAATTTTCTGGCTGCATCACAACCCATTTTTGGTTCTGAAGGCCCCTGAAGATAGATTAGCCAGTCATTTGAAATTCATCTCTGTTAAAAGCATTCAGCCATTTTCTCTATGAAGTAAGCCTATTTTCTAAGAATTGTCTTTAAGCCTTGTTTGAGATAATATGAAAATATTACAAACAGACACATACATGAGTGGATGTTTTCTGCTGTTTTGCAGAAATCCAACCCACCAGCCATTTAAAAAAACTACTCTGTGCAAAGCACTTGGCACTGGGGATCTAGTCTATATAAAACCCAACAGTCGGCCTCCCTCATATATGGCTCTCCCTGTGCTGCCCTCCCCTCTTTAATTCTCTCCCTACCCTAATGACTTTTTGAAATAGTTCTTTCATGGGAAATGATGTGAAAGGAGTATAGTAAATAGTGCCTCTGGTTGTTTCTCTTTTGTGCCTGTCAGGTTCACAGAAAAAGGCAATTTGGAAGTGCTACTTTTCACCATCCAAAGCAAAATGAGAGCCAATAATCAAAAAGTCTATATGCCTCGCGAGGGAAAGCTCATCTCAGATATTAACAAGGTAAAATTATACCCCCCGCTTTTCCTCATCTACATTTGAGCTGGATTATACATCTGGCAGGTATCGTGGGGATATGTATATGCTCTACTTGAAGGTGATACGGTGAAGTGACCATTTCACAAAAGTTTGTGTTTCTGTATACCATGCCTCTCTTCCTTTAGATTACCTAATTTGTGTTCCCTAGGCAGTTAGATCAATTAATTCTTCTGTGGATTGTGATGAATCTTTGGGCACATGAATTGAGTGTCTCTGAGGATCTGGAAGGAGACTTTTCAGTTCTTATTACTTCATTTATCTGGAATTTCCCAGGCAGCTGCTTTTTCAAATCTCCAGCCTGCCTTCTGTCAGAACAAACAAGTGAATTAATTACACAACTTCCTTATTTCACATTGGGCAATATTCCCTATTGTAATCTGAAGAATCTAGAAATATAGGTGGTTAGAGATAAGCATTCTTTTTGAGTGGAATTCTGTGATTTTTAACAAGAGGCCTATTTTATGGAAACATTTTAATGGAGCCAACCAGACTTATGAAAGAAAAGCATAGATATGAGAAGTCTCTTCAGAAAATTTTTTTAATCAAATCTGTGATTTTATTGGTATAATAAACTCCCTGTGAGGAGACTAGGAATCTCCTTTTTAACTTAGTCTTAGTGAGTTGCTTAGAACACTGAGAGGGAAGTGACTTGACCAGGGACACACAGTCAGTATTTGTCAGAGCCTATGTCTTCCTGACTCTTGAGTGCAGCTCTCTGTCTGCAATGCCACACTGCCTTTTTTTAATGAGAGAAATTAGCAGCTTTATATTTGGGGCAATTTTCGAAATTTTTATTTGGGGGCATGGAGCAAGGTTGAGAATGGTAGCTTGTAGTTTTTATATGACTAGAACTTCCCAGTATGGTATTTTTATTTCTCCTCTGAATGAAAATTTTAAAAGGTCTCAATTTAGTTCTAATATTTTGAAGCCCACGTGGTTTATTTTATTATCACTACCATATAAGCATTTAGCTTCCAGTGAAACTGAGGAAGGAGGGGGTTCACAGAGAGTTGACAAAGCAGCACAAATTTGAATGCTTCCCACTATTGTTGGCTTTCTCTTGTCAGGTTTGGGTGGGTGGGGGGGCTCCCCAATTCTAGGATTTTACTGGAAACCTAAAATCTCAGTTTCCTCTTCCATGAAATAAGGAGGTTAGACTGAATGATCTCAAGGTCACATCTAGCTCTGCATTCTCTGATCTCTAATCTGTGTTGACTGTAAGCCAAGGAGGTTTGCTTCATTAGACCATTTCAGGAAAGTGTTGTTTTTTTTTTTTTTCCTTCCAAATCCTTAGGCCTGGGAACGACTGGAAAAAGCCGAACATGAAAGAGAACTGGCACTGCGGAATGAGCTCATAAGACAAGAGAAACTGGAACAACTTGCTCGTAGATTTGATCGAAAGGCAGCTATGAGGGAGACATGGCTGAGTGAGAATCAGCGTCTGGTGTCTCAGGTTGGGACTCGAGTCCTTTGTGGGGCTGGAAAGATTACCTTCCATGGCCATGAGAAAATACACACTTTTATATGCTTTATACAAATAAGCCAGCAGTTTTTGCTTAGACAAAGGGAAGGGGAGGAGGGGAAGGAACAAGCATTTATTAAGCACTTACAGTGTACCAAGCTCTGTGCTAAGCACTTTACAAATATCATCTCATTTTACCCTATCTGATGAAGGATCAGAGATCATCAACATAGGCTTTATTTTCATAGAAGCCAAGAGACAGAATAACCCCTTGAGGTCATCTTTTAAGAGGATGTTTACCTCACTTAATTCAGTTTCTTTTCCATTTGATCTAAATTTTCATTTGTTTGGAAGTAGCACAGACATTCTTTGTTTAAAGTTAGCGGGTATGTGTATACAACTCAACATTTGTAAGTAAGTACAAAAAACTTCCCTCTTTTCCACAGGCTCTTAAAGCAGCTCACCCTTGGCCAGGGCAATTGCTTATAGTGAAGCAAATTCAGTAAATTCAGCAACCCTTTATTAAGCAATACAGATGCTGGGGACATAAACAGAAAAATAAAATCCTACCCTCAAGGAGTTTATATTCACTGGACATCTGTAAAAATGCAAAAATAAAATGAATAACACAGGGACACCTTTGAATTAATATAAGGTAATTTGAAGGTAGAGACAAATAATAACCAAGGTCAGGGAAGTCTTCATGGAATGATATTTAAGCCTCACAAAAAGCTGTATCTGACTTTTAGACTTGCCCAGCATAAATCACTACTGGCCTTAGACCTATATATTAATGTTTCCAAAACCCTGACCAATTAGTAACATGTGTGATCTGTCCTTTCCCTCTACAAAGCCAAGATGGAGAAGAGGTAATTTGGGAGAAAGGCTACATGAATGACATGGCTGGAGTCACATGGGTTGGGACCCTAGGAAATGAGGTTCTTTTCCCAAAACTCTCGTGCTCTCTCTTAGGACAACTTCGGATTTGACCTTCCAGCTGTGGAAGCTGCCACTAAAAAACATGAGGCTATTGAGACAGACATTGCTGCCTATGAGGAACGTGTCCAGGCTGTGGTGGCTGTGGCCAAAGAGCTGGAAGCTGAGAATTACCATGACATCAAGCGTATCACAGCAAGGAAGGACAATGTCATCCGCTTATGGGAGTACCTTCTGGAGCTGCTCAGGGCTCGAAGACAGCGTCTTGAGATGAACTTGGGACTTCAGAAGATATTCCAGGAAATGCTTTACATTATGGATTGGATGGATGAAATGAAGGTAGGATTTCTAGCATTTGTAGACAGTCTGCAAAGCCCAACTAGATTTTGCTGTTGGGAAAACTAGACTCATCTGCACATTGTATATTGTACATTGTATATCCTTACCCTTGAACCACTACCTTCTCTATTTGCATTAGTGTGAATGAGAGAAAACATAATGAAACAGTGAAGGGACATGTAGTTTGCAAATGATCTCCTAGGAGAAGTAAACAAAGTGGGGAATGTACGTAGATGGTGGTATGAAAAATGATGATTTATACAACTCTTACCGTTCTTTCCAAACAATAGCCCTGCACCCATTACTATTTATCCAGTATAGGTCTTTAGGACATTATGCATATCTGGGCAGAATTCCTAGTAGAAGGAAGTTAGCTTCATTGATAGGTGAAGGACATTTTAAAGACATTGGCCCTGGCTCAGGGTCATCGTGTTCTTTTTGCTAGAGTCTCTCTCAACAGACTTTAGAGGCCATGTTATTAATTATTTAATAATAATTTAATATAATAATGATAGTATTTAATAATAATACAAATTATTAAGACCTATCCCCAGTAGGATAAAATATTGTCTAATTTCCCATTGCTCTAGATTTTAAATATTCTCAAGTAGTATGACACATCTTAGTAGGATATTCCTAAAAGGTAGCAATATGAACATTGGGTCTAAGTTTTAGCTGAGTAAAGATTTCAGGATGATATCCTAGAAATTTAGTTTCAATTTGGTTGGTTCCATTTCAACCAGCTTATCAAATGTTTGTTGCACACCTGCTACATTCAAAGGCCCCTGTTACAAAGTCAACCTTGATTTTTCAGCAGTTTTGTCAATGGGGCACATACTCTTAACGGAGTTCTACCAAGAGTCGATGACTTTCACATACGGAGCTGGCAATGAGCCATATTTGTTGTCCAAGGACCAATGTTGCTAAGTTTAGGGAAGTTCATTGCCATAAAGATGGCCATTAGCTGATAAGTTTTTGCCATAGCCATCTGTCTGCTAAAGCATGAGTGGGTTGCAGTCATCGTTGCTAAAGGGAGTGTCCATACTGATAAAATCACAGTTAATCAAAATAAATTATATATGCGACACTGTTTTTGGCACTGGCTTATTGAAGAAGCAGAGAATGAGCATAGAAGAGCCATCTATCTGCCTTCAACCATGAATTTTAAAAGTTGGCCAACACCTATTGATTATAATATCCAAAATTGACATTTTGATCATGGTATGGTGTGTCATTTCATACTGATCTCTCTAGTGCAGAGTTTCATTTTACAAGTGACAAGTACATATTTGTCTTGGGGATTCTAGAAATATTTGAAAGGACAGGTCCATAAGCCCTTAACAAAAGGGAACATCCATTTAAGGCTACTAAGAGAGACTTGTTAAACATAGAGACGAAGTATCCTGAGTCTCCAACAAATCATTATGCTACTTCATTTCCTTTTGCCTTTTTATTCGTAGCTAGCTAAGATAGTTTTTGGTTGGGGTGAGGTGTTTTTGTATTTTGCTTTTGAGATTTAGTTTACATTTTGGAATTTTTAAAACTTGCTTAAGATAGTGATTTTTCTATTTTTTTTTTTTAAATCGGTAGCTACCATGCATCTTTTAGTGTTAATTTGATTTACTCCCAAGGTAGTTTATCCTCTCATTGGCACCTCCTTTATTTTTTCCTTTTGGTTGCTTCATTAGTGACTCCTTCAGGAGTATGTTGGGAGGGTAGGGGGATTGAACTCAACAAATATTGATTGTTGAGGGCTTTCTATGCGCAAAACACTTTGTTCAGCATTGGGGACATAAAGACAAGAATAAAACAACTCATGCCCTGAAGAAAATTTGCTTTTCTCTAGACAAATATAACGTAAACTCAAATAAACATAATACAGCATAACTTGAGGAAAGACTCAGTTACAGTAGCAATGGAAATAAGTCTGTAAAAGTTGGTTGGAACCAGATTGTGGAAGACCTGAATTCACTTTTCCCAGATGATGAGTTTGTGTTTTCTTCTAGAGGCCTTGGGGAGCCCCTGAAGGTTTTTGAATATGAGAATGGCATCTTCGGGTCTGTGCCCTAGAAAGGTTTTTTGGTTTTTTTGGCAGCTTTTTGGAGGATGGATTGCAGAGAGGAGAGACTGAAAGCAAGGAGACCAATTAGGCTATTACAGTAATCTTAAGTGAGAGATGTTGTAAACAGAGAAGCCACAAAATGATAGTATGTAGGTGGGAGAAACAGCAAGAGGTAGGGAATGACCAAGATTGTGAACCAGGTACCCATAAGGATGGTTTTTTCCTCAACAAAAATAGAGAATTTGGGTTGAGGGTGGGTTTACAGGGAAGGCTGATGAATTCTATTTTGGACAGGGTCAGTTTGAGAAGTTAAATGCTGCAGAGATGTTGGAATCCGAAAAAAGAAGAAAGACAAAGGGCCATCACATTTAGCAATGGAAAGATTGCCAGTAGCCTTAGACAGAGGAGTTTCATTTGAGTGGGGGGGTTGGAAGCCAGGCTGCAAAGAATTTAGAAATGAGTGGGTTGGTTAGAAGGGAGCAGCTTTGCTCTTACTCTTCTTAGCTCATCCAGAGGTGGGGTAGGTGAGGATACTGAGACTGGTGCTTTCACATGAACCCTTCTCTTTCAGATACTCTGCTCCCTTCTCTTGACATCATTGAGTTGGCATTTGTTGTTGTTGCTTTTTTAAACAAACAAACATGTGACTTCATATCTTTTCACTGTCTTTCTTGCATAGGTGCTGCTCTTGTCTCAAGACTATGGCAAACATTTGTTAGGTGTGGAAGACTTGTTGCAAAAACATGCTCTGGTTGAAGCTGACATTGGTATCCAGGCAGAAAGGGTGAGGGGTGTGAACGCCTCTGCTCAGAAGTTTGCTACAGATGGTGAAGGTAAGGGAGGATTCTTTGACTGTTAGAGGTGCTGACACCTCCTAGCCACCAAAAATGGGAGAAGAGAAACCTCCCATTAATTTCTGTCTGATGGGAGGGAAATGGGACTTTTATACTTTTGACAATATTAAGCTGTAGTGTAGTTTCTCTGCTGCTGTTCTTTGAACTTATCAAGTAATGCAAATGGAGGTGGGGGGGCAAGGTGCAGTCTGGAGAGAGTAGTTTGATTGATACGCTTACCATCTATCTTGAATTCATGCAATGGAGTGAGAAACAGAGGAATGCCCTCTTCCTCACCCCGCTTTCTCCTCCTTTGCTGCCAAATCTCCAAATCCAACTTGATGTTAATTACGTTTTCATGTTCAGTAATGAAGCTTCACTAAAGCTACACTTGGTTTGGCCATGTCCCCATGACCTTGTGTAGCTGCTAAGAAAACCATTTATTTTTCCCATCCAGCATCCTATCATACTGGGTCAGTATTCTCTGAGAAGATTTATTGTATGACATCCCTTAGAAACAAAATTGACTCATGTGCCCTCTTAGTTCTTGAGTGACTTGGACATGAGATTTTTTTTTCTAACACAGAGGGAGCACTTTCACCCAACTCTAGTTAGCAAAGAGGCCATGTTAAGTCCTGCCAGCAACAAAGGTATTGCCTCTTGCCTCCAAATGAGCAAGAAACCTAAGCTACATATTCTGAACACCTTCACTTTTCTTCTCATATCTCAAACAGGTTACAAACCATGTGACCCACAAGTCATCCGAGATAGGGTAGCCCACATGGAGTTTTGTTACCAAGAGCTTTGCCAGTTGGCAGCTGAGCGGCGAGCTCGCCTCGAGGAATCTCGCCGCCTGTGGAAGTTCTTCTGGGAAATGGCAGAAGAGGAAGGCTGGATAAGAGAGAAAGAGAAGATCCTGTCCTCAGATGACTATGGGAAAGACCTGACCAGTGTTGTCCGCCTGCTCAGCAAGCACAAGGCGTTTGAGGATGAGATGAGTGGACGCAGTGGCCACTTTGAGCAGGCCATCAAGGAAGGGGAAGACATGATCACTGAAGAACACTTTGGTTCTGAGAAAATCCGAGAGAGAATCATTTATATCCGGGAGCAGTGGGCTAACCTGGAACAACTTTCAGCTATTCGGAAAAAGCGCCTGGAGGAAGCCTCTCTTCTCCATCAGTTCCAAGCAGATGCTGATGACATTGATGCCTGGATGTTGGATATCCTCAAGATTGTCTCCAGCAGCGACGTGGGCCACGATGAGTACTCAACACAGTCCTTGGTCAAGAAACATAAGGATGTAGCTGAAGAGATCGCTAACTACAGGCCAACCATTGACACATTGCATGAGCAAGCCAATGCCCTGCCCCAAGAGCATGCTGAGTCTCCTGATGTGCGAGGCAGGTTGTCTGGAATTGAAGAGAGATATAAAGAGGTGGCAGAGCTCACACGGCTGAGGAAGCAGGCACTCCAGGACACCCTAGCTCTGTACAAGATGTTCAGTGAGGCGGATGCCTGTGAGCTTTGGATAGATGAAAAGGAACAGTGGCTTAACAACATGCAGATTCCAGAGAAGCTAGAAGACCTGGAGGTTATCCAGCATAGGTAAGACCAAGTTGAGGGTTGTGTCCTCATGGTTACCACTCACTTCTCAGTAATGGAGGAACTTTAATGCCATTGAAAAATCTCCTTTTTCAGATTTGAAAGCTTGGAGCCTGAAATGAACAATCAGGCATCACGGGTTGCAGTGGTGAACCAGATTGCACGACAGCTAATGCACAGTGGCCACCCAAGTGAGAAGGAAATTAAGGCCCAGCAAGACAAACTCAACACAAGGTTGGTATGAGACCAGGGCATGTCTTTCGTGTTTGTAATGACCTCAGTACAGTGAGGAAAGATGGGTTCAAACATTTCATCTTCCTATCAGGTATCATACTATTTTATTAATGGTATTATCATTTGCATATGTAACTTTTCCTGATTTACTGGGAAGAATCATTTGGGGTAGGACTGTGAGGGGTAAGGCAACCCACGTCCTATTTCAGATTTCCCTTCCATTTCCTTTCTTTCTCTCTCTAGTTTCTCTATCTCACCCTCTCACCTTGTTACTCTCTCTTAGTCTTTTACCAGTACTCCATCATAGGAATAAAGGTGTGGGAGGAGGATAGTTAAACTATTACCTCCCATTCTCAGTTATTATCTCAAACAAGATATTGATGATTTTTAGACTTCAAGTGACTTCAAGTCCATGATAATTCTTCTAAAGCCAGACCTTTATCCATGCCTTACTTTCCTACCGAGTAATCACATTTGAGCAGAAATACAGAAAAGACCTAGTTCTAAGAGCCAGCGTCAACCCTTGGGTTCATTAGCTGTCCTTCACACAAGGATTTAATGTGTCATGAACAAGGAATGTCACAGACTATTCGAAGACAGGTGTTTTGTAGCTGTTGGGGCATTAACTCTTCACAGGTGCTTTTTCTTTTGTAGTTAAGTCAGTTTATATGACATCCGTCGCCATTCTGTTTCCATAATATCAGCCACTCCCATACTAAATGACCTCATTGTTTTGTGGAGGGGGACAAAAAGGCAGGAGGGCCAGTAGTCTAGTTCAGCAGGTGTTTCTCTATTGGGAAAAATCCCAGGGTTAACTTTGCCTTTGGTTTTAGTATCCAAATATCAGCATTTTGTTTCATTTTAATTCTCTTCTCTTTCATTTATAGGTGGAGCCAGTTCAGAGAACTAGTAGACAGGAAGAAAGATGCCCTCCTATCAGCCCTGAGTATCCAGAACTACCATCTTGAGTGCAATGAAACCAAATCCTGGATAAGGGAAAAGACCAAAGTTATTGAATCTACACAGGACCTAGGCAATGACCTGGCAGGCGTCATGGCCCTACAGAGAAAGCTGACTGGCATGGAGCGAGACTTGGTTGCCATCGAGGCAAAGCTGAGTGACCTTCAGAAGGAGGCAGAGAAACTAGAGTCTGAGCATCCGGACCAGGCCCAAGCCATCTTGTCAAGACTGGCCGAGATCAGTGATGTATGGGAGGAGATGAAGACCACCCTGAAGAACCGAGAGGCCTCCTTGGGAGAAGCCAGCAAGCTACAGCAGTTTCTTCGGGACTTGGATGACTTCCAGTCGTGGCTGTCCAGGACCCAGACAGCGATCGCGTCAGAAGATATGCCAAACACGCTTACAGAAGCCGAGAAGCTCCTCACGCAGCACGAGAACATCAAGAATGAGATCGACAACTATGAGGAAGACTACCAGAAGATGAGGGACATGGGCGAGATGGTGACCCAGGGACAGACGGATGCTCAGTACATGTTTCTTCGGCAGCGTCTGCAGGCTCTGGACACCGGATGGAATGAGCTCCACAAAATGTGGGAGAACAGGCAAAACCTCCTCTCTCAGTCCCATGCATACCAGCTTTTCCTTAGGGATACAAAGCAAGCAGAAGCATTTCTTAATAACCAGGTAAATCTGGTGGCAAACCTTCCTTTCCTATGACGTGTAGACCACAGTTGACCTCCCAAACTTTTGCTTGGTACTTTGGCTCCAAGTCCGTTTCAATGCACTAAGTTAGAGGTAGCTTTTACATATATCAAAGCATGCTGTTCTTAATATTTGTGTAGATAGCTGTTACCACAGGGACCAGGACATCCAGAAAGGTAGTGTGCTAGGAAGAGGGACTGTGTTAGACTCCTCCTTGCTCTTGGATGCCTCTTAAGTGCTTGATGTTTGATCCTGGGCCAGGCACTTTAACCTCTCCATTTCCTCATAATAATAGCCATCGACCTCAAAGGATGTTTGTGAGGATCGATTGAGATGTAAGCAAAGCGTTTTGCAAGCCTGCTGTTGTAATCATTGTTAGTATATGTTCTCTGAGGTCCTTTTTAGCTCTAGATCTGGAACCCCGTCAAGTATCTGGAATTTTGTCCTGCTTTTACAGAGTGCTGATGGGTTTTGGGAAGAATTCAAGTATATTCTCTGGCCTATACACCAGAATAAGGGATCTTGTCCATGGAGAACCTCAGAGAGTAAAATTTTTGTGGATTGGCTGGCTCCTCCCACCTTTGGCAGTGGGGGCGGGGAGTTCCCAGAGCAACTCAGAGATTGTGCAGCATCCTTAGTAGATGGGATCTTTTTGGGGGGAAATGTTGCTGAGTATAGTTAAAAATGTCAGGGGACTTATTCTTTTCCCTTAGGAGATAATATGGCAGGAAGTCAGGCAAAGGAAGGTGCTTTTTTTCTGTGGGAAAATTCCTTAATGATTAGAACTAGTGGAATGGACTGCCTCAGGAGATCATTGAGTCATAGATCTAGACAGAGCTGGAAAGGACCTCAGAGACCATCTAGTCCAGGGGCAGTGAACCTGTGGCCTTGAGGCCACAGATTCCTCACCCCTGATTTCTAGTCCAACACCCCCGTTTTACTGTTGAAACAGCTAAGGTCTAGAGAATTTAAGAGACTTAACCAAGGTCTTACATCTAGAAGTCTGACCCATTCTTTCCCTTATGACACACTTGTGACTTGTCCAGGGACACACATGAGAGACAGGATATGAACCCAGGCCCTTTTATTCTGGATCCTCTTTTTTACTGTACCACAGTAGAAGGGTATCCCCTTCATTGAAGTTCTAAACAAGATTTGGATGAGTTGGCAGATATGTTGGTCTAGACTATTTGTGTGATCCAACTCAGAATCTATGATTGTTTGGAAGAGGGTATAACTCTTAGTGTCTGACACAGAGGGATGAAGATGCGTCTATATGTACCATTACTCAAAGCCTCCGTTACCTTTTTCACTCAGCACACCCATTATAGATTAAAAAAACAATCAGTAAATGTTTATTAGATACCTGCTCCGTGCCCCATACTGTGTTAAGACCTGGGGGGTACAAGAGAGGTAAAAGACAGTCCTTGCCCTGAAGTAGGCGACAATCTAATGATGACACTTAATTGCTGATGAAAATGAATAAATTAACATCACTTTGGTTTTAGTTTCATTTATTACTTAAATAAATTACCTTTCCAGTGTCAGGAATCAATAGTTGCACAGAATTTTGTACACAGACTTTTGACAAGTACTGAGAGGGATGATCCCATGTCTGACAAAGAGTAGAAATTATTTTTGTGTATGGAATGCACTGAATACAGTTTCTGATTACTGTTCTTGTCTTGGTTATTTTTTATAAAGGAGTATGTTTTGGCCCACACTGAAATGCCCACCACCTTGGAGGCTGCAGAAGCAGCAATTAAAAAGCAAGAAGATTTCATGACCACAATGGATGCCAATGAGGAAAAGATCAATGCGGTTGTAGAGACAGGTCGGAGACTGGTCAGTGACGGGAACATCAATTCAGACAAGATCCAGGAGAAGGTGGACTCGATCGATGATAGGTACAGCATTCTTGGCGGTTTATGCAAATCTCACACTTTCAGGTCTTGAACATCCCACTGACTCTGTGCTAAAAGGCATAGGTGTAGATTTGCCTGCTCGGTATTAATTGCAGGCATCATCTAAAGTTCCATGGTAAATCAGTAAGGATGATAATTTAGCAACCTAGGATTTTCAGAACAAGGCCATTATAAAGAATAATAGAAAATCAAGAGCTTCAGAAACAAAACATAGCTGATCTTTAATCAAATGTTGTAAGAGCCAGCATGCTGAATTGCAGTCAGGTAAGAGTCCATGACCCTGGGACAATTAGCATTCAAGGCATTGATACAACAGGAAGGGAGCCTGAGAACCAGGTTTAACTGAGGTCCCACTGCTGTGGAGTTTCCCCAGCGAGGCCCACGTTCACCCTCCCCTCTTTCTCCCCCTTCCTCTTCCCCCATCTCCTTCCCTCTCCATGGGATGCTCCCTCTGAAGTACAGGGGAAGGTTGGTCTGCTTGTCCTGCCCCCTTGGCAAAGCCAGCATTTTCCAAGGTACAAAGAACTTTTATCTGGCATCTCTTGCAAAGTCAGCTTAGATGACATTGGAACAGTATCTCTTTCATGAAGAGAGAAAAGGCTTTCTTCCTTCACCAGGGTTGTGTGCTTTTTCTGTTCCTAAAAGAATTTTTTCCTGTGCCGAAGGACAATTTGCCTCATTTGATCTTTGCACCAGGTTCTCACCTTGCCCTCATTACCAAAGTCTGGGAAGGTCAGGGACAGATAATTGCTCTGGCCCCCAAGGGCCGGCTTCACTGAGCCCTACCCCCTGTGCTAGGATATTCCATTTCTCTTCTTTGTCTCCACTGTCCTGATAATTCACTATATTCCCTGGCCTGCTTTCAACCAGATGATTTCTGGATCCAGTTTAAGCCAGTTTATAAAAAAAAAATAAACAAAACACCCTCATTGTCGAGGTGAGAGAATGAGTGAATTGAATCAGTCTTCAAGAAGATTCCAGTCGGATATCCTAGGGTTCCTGCTATATGCTGAAGCCAACCGGTGGTATAGTGGATACTTATTATTTGGAATGTGAGTCCTAGGAACACAATCTTCCCCCTTTTTAAACTTGAGTCCCCAACCACAATTACAAGGCAGGACTGGGGGGGTGGTACAGAGGAGGAATTTCTTCCCTCTCTTTAAAGCGAGGAGGAAGATGCATTTTAATCATAGTCTCATCCATCTACGTCAGGGGTTTTAACCCTTTCTTGTGTGATGGAAAACTTTGTCATACTGGTGAAGCCTAGGAATTTCTTCTCAAAATTATGTTTCAGAAGACATAAAATAAAAATATAAGGCCCAAGATTAGCACTGTGCCTACCACATAGTAGGCATTGAATAAATGGTTATTGATTGATTACCAAGAAGACCAAAATACAGTTTTATATGTTTTTATTTCTTTTTTGATTCCTTTATTTTTTAATTCACAGACCCTCTGAAATCTATCTACCAATGCCTTGAGGGGTCTTTGGAACCTAGGTTAAGAATCCCCGATCCACATTGTTTAAAAACACCAGTAGTCTTGTAGAAGAGAAGGCAAAGTATTCTTAGCATGTCACAAAGCATGTCACTCCCTAAAAAGAATATGCCATCTTACCTTCCTTCCATAGTAGATGGATACAGTACAGGTCTATAGCAAATTGGCCTTGACATTTTAGATGTAGTGTCTAACAGATTTCTAGCTTCCTGGCTGCCTTTCCATTTTATCTGTTTGTTCCACACTGGCCCTAAGTGTACAGCAGGTGCAGAGGGGATGAGAGCAGGTGGTACCTGGCAACAAGGATCCTCTTGAGCGTGACAGAAGCTTTCAGCAGGTTTTGGACCCCTGCTTAAGCAAGAACCAGATCTCATCAAAGCCTAGAGCAGCTTCCAGAAGATTTTTTTTTTTTTTAATAAAAGGGAAGAACTAAAAAGAAAGTAAAACATTTGGGAACACAAGAAAAGATTTGTTTTTGTCTCTCTTCCAGGAAATGGGGTGATCTTTTGGGCTTTCAATTATGTTTTCTCCTGATGCCAATTAGATTCCGATTTCAATTTCATATCCTCAGATGAGGAGTTGACCCTACATGGCACTTGTTACATTTAAAATACAAAAGCCAATGAGTTACAGACATTTTTATGGGTATAAGCAAAATAAATACCTAAATCCCTTGGGTCTAATCCTTTGGTATAAAATCACTTGAATACTGTGGTTGAGCTAGTTAGGAAGCAGAATTATTAAGTTTATTGAGATGAAAAAGCACAGGAAGAAAGCCTGGACTCTTACAGCTTTGAGCAGTGTTAGTGGTATTTATAGATGCCTGGGCCTACATGGAAAAATAGAGCTTTTAGTTGTATTCTTCCTGGGGGGTATGATTAAAGACTAAAGAAAAATTCCAGGACTCACTCCAATGTCTGGGAGAACAAGAAATCAGGGTTTTTGACCCAAAATAACTTTTTTTTTTTTTGAGAGTAAAGCCTTCCTCTCTTTGGAGAAAAGACCCTCAGTATCCAATGTCCATGCAGCACCTGGCTTCCTTATTTCCACAGAAAATCTCCAACTTTAAAATCACCAAGCCTGCTTGTGCAAGGCACCTAGGATCCTCTGTTCTCTTATAAACACCACCTGGCTTGGAGCGCAAATTGTCTTTTTTTTTTCCCATATTGATTTAAAAAAAAAATTCTACTGTACACTACTTGGGAGAGACACCAATAACCCCACAAAGCAGACCTTGTTAAAAGCATCCTGACAACCATAGCAAGGTTCTAATAAGTTCCCAGTGTTCTCAACAGATTCCCTGCATTCGAGTCCATTAAACAGCTTTGCTTTGACCTTCAAGGAGTCTGCTTCCTGTTCCCACTGTTGGGAAGCACTTTCAAACATTTACGCAGCAATCCCTTGTGCCAAGCATTTCCTGATTCAGTGATACCCCTGGTCCCTCTGTACCTGATTTTCTCACTCCTCAGAGCACTGTCTCAGAGTAGCTCTTCATTTCTTATTCATTTCGCCCTTCTCCTAGTTTAGTTTCTTTTTTGTTTGTTTTTGGAGGGGGGAAGGTAGGGCAATTGGGGCTAAGTGACTTGCCCAAGGGTCACACAGCTAGTAAGTGTGTCAAGTGTCTGAGGCCAGATTTGAACTCAGGTCCTCCTGATTCCAGGGTTGGTGCTCTACTCACTGTGCCACCTAGCTGCCCCCTCCTGGTTTAATTTCACTGGACATTTGGTAATTATTCACTGTTATCCTATCTCTCTCTCCCCATCTTGACAATTATACTTAAAAAAAAAAAAAGACCATGCTGTCAGGGAGAGGAGGGAGAGGAAAATTTGGAACTCAGAATTTTATAAAAGTAAATGTTAAAAACTATCTTTACATGTAATTGGAAAAAAATAAAATACTATTGAAAAAGTATTTAAGCACCAAAAAAAACCAAAACAGACAGTACACCAGAGCTGACAATGGTTAAGTCTGTGGTTGAATTTTTTAAAGAGTTGGTGGTTGAACAAGAAACACTTCCAAATGTTTACCTAGTTGAATTTCCCCAGACAATGCTTGAAGCAGAAATACACTGCCTTTCATAAGCTTGAAATCTTCTCAAAATTGTCAGCATGCATTAAAAACAAGTTTATAAGATGCACTGTGAGGGAAGGGGAGGTTATAATAGCTGTGGGCTAGTGGCAAAGATTTTAGGTCTTATTTCTGACCTGTCACAAATTCCTGGAATCAGCTTGAATGTTTGCTTACAGCCCTTAAAGAATAGGGAGGTTTTGGTGTATGGATGCTCCTGAGGATTAAATCCCAGCTCTCTAATCAAAGGAAATGCATTTGGGTTTTTTGTTTCATTGAAGACTTGAAAGCTAGGGTTCATAACCTGGTTCTTGAACGTGTTCAAAAATATTTTGATAATTGTATTTCAGTATAATTGGTTTCCTTTTTTTGCATTTAAAAGTATCATTCTGAGAAGGGTGTGAAAGGCTTCCCTTGCCTTTCAGAGGGAGTCCATGATACATAAAAACTTGAGAACCTTGATCTAACATCTTATTACAGTTTACCATTGTATCATGAAGGTGACCCTGGGTTCTCTTGACTCTGCCAAGCTGGAAAGGTTTCACTTATGGGCCTAGTGATGGATTTACGTGTCTAGATAAATTTGGAGGTTCATCAATTTGGCCACAGGTGGATGAATTTTTCAGACCTTGCAGCTCTTTAAAAGCTACTAGGTTATAGAGGAGTTTCAATCTTTATTTAAGGAAAAATAAAGCTCATCATTGAGGTTACAGATCTCTAACATATTGAAGCAAGATAAAGATGCAGTTAAACTATTGAAGTTTCTCTCATTGCCCTTCACCATCCCAGTGTTGTCCTCCTCTATCTCTCCTGATTTTTTCTTTGATACTCCTTGAGATAATCATTTATACTGGGTACCTCCATTTCCCTCTCTATTTTAAACCTTCTGCAGCCTGGTTTCTGGATTTATCATTTAACTGAAATTGACTTTAAAATGACCAAATCTAATGTCCTTTTCTTGATCTTCATCCTTCTTGACCTCTCTGTGTAGCTTTGACTCAGCTTGATCACCTCCTCTAGCATCTTCTCACGTGTCTAAATTAATGACTCTCTCCTTTCCTGGTTCTCGTTATCTGCCTGTCCTCCTCCTCTGTCTTCCTTCCTAACTGATTCGTAATCTGTATGGTTCCCACTCGCTGTGGGTATCTCCCAAGGCTCTGTTCTGAGTCTTCTTCCTTTTTCCTTTATACTCTTTTACTTGGTGACATCATCAGCTCCCATGGGTTCAGTTTTTTCACCTCTGTACAGATGATTCTCTTATCTATATATTCAGCTGTAATCTCTCCTGACTTTCATTCCCATACCACTGACTGCTTTTGGACACCTCAAACTGGATATCCCTTAGGCATCTCAAACTCAACGTGTCCAAAATTGAACTCATTATCTTCCTTCCCTCACCCCTTTGCCTCTTCTCTTTACAACATCCCTGTTACCATTGAGGGTACTACAATCCTCCCAGTCACTCAGGCTCATGGCTTCAGTATCAATCTCAACTCCTCACTCTCACCCCCATATATCCAATCTATCAGCAAATCTTGCCATTTTACCTTTATGACATCTTTCCAACCATAACCATCACGCTTTTACAGGCCCTCATCATCCTTCAGATGAACTGTTGCAGTTTGGTGTATTTGGAGATCTATTTGGTCTCCATACCTCATATTTCTTCCCTCTCTAATGCATCTCTCACACAGCTGCCAAAGTGGTTTTCCTAAAATGTCAGTCTGCCTCTATGTGCTCCCTCTACCCTTCCCAGTGCTCTGAATTCCAGTGGCTTCCTATTAACTCTTGGTTAGCTTGGCTGGACTGATTAGACGGAAGCTTCATTCTTAAGAAACCTTAAGCAGCCAGCTCCCTTTCTTCCTCTGGGACCCACTCTGGCCCTTCTGGCTCACCAAAACCAAAGGGGTCTTCCAATAGGAATCACATTCAACTCCCGAAGTGTTCCCTAGTTCAAAATCCCTTCCAACTGTCTTTATGTTTTAACCTTTATCTTATGATAGCTGTACCTCAAGAGTATACAAGTTAAAAGGAGGTGATTTCCACCTTCACGTCTATTTGGCCGGAAGATTATTCTCCTAATCTTCCTCTTTTGGTTTTCTCTTTCACCACTGATCAGTCTGTTTGCATTTTCAGATGGCTTATATCTTTTCCTTCCACTTTCCCCCCACCCCCACTTCCCCACCTATGCCTTCCTGGTCCTCCCTAGCTTCTCCATGATGAAATTGGGGTGGGAAGGGTACATTTCCTTTAGCCAGAGTTTTCCCAAAGGAACATGAGTACATTGAGATCTCTCCTCCTAAGGATGTAGAAACCCTTTGAGCTTTTTAAAAGTAAGATGTTATCCCCTAGGGGGCTGAGTCATACACTCCTCTATCTTTCCCATTTATAATTTCTCTGATTTGACCTTTCTCTGATATACTTTTGACACTGCTGACCTGCTTTTTTTCCTTCAGTCACCCCAGAATGAAGCAATAGCATCATTACTACTAGAAGCAATGAATATAGTGGAAGGAACACTGGAAAGGGAGCCAGAAAACCTGAAATCTAATCCTGACCCTTTTATAGCTTATTGCTTCACCTGTGGATAACTCACCCTTTCTGGGCCTTAATTGCTTCACCTTCAAAGTGAGAAGGGTCGAGGAGGAAGATATACCAGATGTTCTCTCAGCTATAGAACAGCTTAGAAATTCTGTGATTCTCTTTCCTTAAAAGTAGCCATTCATTTAGTGTTAATTTCAGTGTCCACATGGTGCAGAGTGCCGCGGTAGGCTTTCATTGATCTGCGAGAGTTCCTTAGGTGTCAGTCAAGTTTTTAATTGCACTTATTTGAAGTTCTGCATTGTAGAAGATAGAAAAGAAACAAATTTCTTAGGTATTGTTATCAATTCTTTACCTAAGGGTTGGGAAGATGCAAGTTATGTTATCATCATTGGATATATAGAAAAACTGAGCTCAGTGACTTGCCCTGGCAATATACAGCAGTTCACAGTTAGAATCAGCTTGAAAACCCAAGTCTCTTTGTAGTCTAGTTCATTCCCACTAAATTTTACCATTCCTACATACAACTTTATATCCCAGGCTGCATGAGAATATTTGGGGAACTGTATTCTTGAAACTATTTTCTACTTCTCCAGGACACTGTAGGTTAGCCTTCCTGATTGCTTTGGAAGCCCAGAAAATCAATCTTTTTCACAGCATCCAATTTCAGGTGGAAAACCGCAAGGTACCGAAAGGTTAAATGCTTTTTTCCCAGTGAATGCAGTCATCTCCAGGGTCCACGATGGGTATATGAACAGAATACAGATATGCATCTTTAGTGTGCTAGTATGAGCCTTAGCAACAATGACTAGCATGTATATAGAGCACTTTGAAGTTTGCGAAGCACTTTACACATATCTCCTTTTATCCTTACAACAACCTTGGAACACTATTATTGTCCCTATTTTATAGATAAGGAAACTGTGGAAAGTGTGGTATAAACTAATAGCTAAGCATGCCTCTTTCTGAGTCTTGGGAATTGTGGTTTAGGTTCCACCATCCTCTCTGAGCATTCATTTTCCCCTGCAAGTTGAGGACTTGGACTAAATTATCTCAAAGATAAGATGGATTGGTTCTAACTTTCCAAATTTGGTTTTTGTCCTTCCTCCCAAAAGAAATGTCATACTCAAAAATAGCATTAACTTAAATAAAGATGTTTTAGGAATCAATCCACCAAGTATTTATTAAGCTTTAGTATGCTAGGTACTGTTCTGGGTAGGTGGGAAGTTTGCAAAGATAAGATCCAGTCATTCTTTTACTTCAAGGCATTTATATCTTTTCAGAAGAAATGTGTACATTTATGTGTGTTTGTCCTGTCTCACCATTGATTATAAGCGTCATAAGGGCATTGTCCCTGGCAAAGCCCTGTTGCATAGTTCATGCTCACCCAGTGCCTTTGAATGACTCATTTGATGGAGATAATTCAAGATTAGGAATCAGCTCTTTCAATGGATTTGTTATGTGACCTTGAACTAGTATTTTAATCTCTCTTGATCTGGACCTTTTCACTGAAAAGATACTACCAATCTTCATCATTTTTTTTGTCACTTAATTATAAATGCTGAACATACTTGTTTTGGCATAAATCGTGCATTAAAAATTCTAAATGACTATATTCTGTAACTAACCTTTGCCATCGCTAGTCTCATCACTAGATAACCAGAAAAATAAAAGTAGAAGGTCTAGGGAAGAAAGTCGATATGAGTTGGTAAATTCCAGATCTTTTTCACAGTGTTTTGTTTTCCTGTTTTTTTTCCGCAGACACAGAAAGAATCGTGAGGCAGCCAGCGAGCTTCTGATGAGGCTGAAGGACAACAGGGATCTTCAGAAATTCCTGCAGGATTGTCAGGAGGTATGCTTTGCTATACCGGTACCTCAGGATTCATTCACTTTCGGAAGAAAAAATATTCCACTGCATTGTAAAGTTGAGAGGCCTGATGACATCTCCCAAGATTATTACCATACAATAATACTCCCACTTTTTAAGACAACATAACATCTATTATATTTAGGAACATTAAATCAGTGTGTGCTCAACTGGCCTAGAAAGAAAGAAATGAGGCTATTTTCCAGGTGAGTAAAAAATAAAAAAGAGTCAAATTCCTTATTTTATTGGAATCCCAAGATATATCTTTCAAGACCCCATTGAAAAATATGTTAAAAGCAATCCTTTGAAGTGCAACATTATCTAGGTTTCAGAAGGCTAAATTTAAACATGTGGTATTAATCTGATGATTATCGTACTATTTCATATTTCACTGACACATGCATAAACACATTTTGAAAACTGAATTTAGCTGAATGAACTGGGGAGGAGAACAGCTGTACAAACGTGACTCATTCGTTAGAAGTACATCACTCTTAGTGTGTAGGTAGACGAATGTGGATCTGAGGCCTTTGGCTTTATTGCATCCCCAGAAAATGAGAGTGGCAATCAGTGATATTAGAGTGAGCCTGCAGAGCCTTGGCAGTGTGAAGGTCCCCCTCAGCTCTTCACAGGCACCTAGTATATAATCTGTATGATGGCATGCTAAAAGATATACGGATTTGATCATTTTCTCTGACCATCATCCATGACAGAAGTGAACCTTTATGCCTCTTAATCCTCAGCCCTGTTGTGCATCCTGCTGAATCTCCAGCAGCTGAATCTTGGACTAGTAAAGCCCCAAACTACACAGCCAAGGATTTTCTGCCTGCACAACCAATACTGCAAGGGTCTCTGTGGGATTTAACTGTAGCCAGACAGGTTGAAGAGAGGATTGTCATCACCACCACCAGATGCTTGAGTTCTGATGGTTAAATGGGATGCTCATTTAAGAGTACTAATTATCTGTGACAGTGACTCAATCTTGGACATGCAGAGGGACGAATAGACTCTAAATTTAGCTGTGTAGAATTTGTGTTGTACTTGTGTGGAGTGAGAAGGAATCTTAGGGTTTCTTTTCCAGGCTGTATTTTTGCTTCCCCATATTGATAACTGATAGGTCATTTTGTCTGCCTGAGGTGACTATATGCCCTGGATTTTCTGGGACAGATATTATTTCAAAAATTCTGTCCTCTTGTCTCACAAAATACCAATAGCCAAGATATCCCAATATTCTCCTGCAATGGTAGCCAAATATGTGTTAATTACTTAGGTTTTTGTCTCATTCCCACCATTACCACTAATAATAAAAAATAATAACTACCATTAATAATAGCAGCTAAATTAACAATTAATAGCACCGTAAGGTTTTTGAAGCATTTCCCATGTTACTTCTAGACTATACTCCATGAAGGAAAGGGATGGTGTCTTTTCTAAACTTTCTACATCAGGTTCTCTAGTTAGATGCATTTATTTAGCATCTACTATATGCCAAGCACTACAGATATAAAGAAGGGCAAAAGACAGTCCTTGATCTCAAGCAGTTTCCAGCTTAATTAGGGAGATCACAACTATATGCAAACTCGATATACAAGATAAATTGCCAATAGTCAGAGGGAAGACATTGAGATGGAGGACTGGAAAAGGCTTCTTGCAGAAGGTGCCCGGTGCAGAACTCTGCAACAATACACGCTTCATGAGTGTTGAGTTGATTCATATTGAAAGAATCAATTTAGCATGATACATATATATATATATATATAAATATATATATATGAGAGAGAGAGAGAGCGAGCACGCGAGCAAGCGTGCTGGACCTGGATTCACAGATTAAATTCTCCCCTCTGACACTCGCTGTGTGACAGTGGGCATGTCATTCTTCTTGTATCTCCGTTTAATCATTTCTAAAATGGAGACAATAACTATAGGACCTATCTTACAGGATTGGTTTAAAATTTTTTTTTTATTGTTATCATTTAAATAACCTTAATTTGCAAATAAATCCATCCTCCCTTCAGCACTGCATGTACCTTTCCCCCACTCAGAGCGCCATCCCTTATAACAAAGAATTTAAAAGAATGCAAGAGGATAAAAGTTCCACCAAACCAACCAGATCTATCGTGTGTGAAGTGTTCTACGCTCCTCAGCCCCCACCTCTGCAGAGAGAGGAAGAAGATGCGTTTTCTGCACTCATTAGGCTCAAATTGAGTCATTATAGTTTCACTGCATTCAGCCTCATTCAGTGTTGTCCTTTTTGTTGTTATTCATAGGGTTATTTCAAGGATCAGATGAGATCATGTATTAGTAAAGTGCTATGTGGCTCTGAAGTCCCATAATTCTCTGAAAAAAGCTATTTGTGAAATGGAAAGGCTCCTGGATTTGGGGTCAGAGAATATTCGCTCAGCTCCCAGTCTTGCCACTTTTGTAGTAGTCCAGTGACTTGGATGGGCAAGTCTCTTAACTTCCCTGAAACTCAGTTTTCTCATCTGTAAAAGGAGGGAGTTGGACTAGATGCCCTCCACAGTCCAGCTCCCGGCTCTAAATCCATGATCCTATCAATGGGAACATGTTAGGGAGAAGGATTTAATGCATTTCTACTTGAAATATGTTTAGTTTTGGTAATTTCCCTATTTTCCACTTAGAAAAGTTCATAACTGTCACAGAATCTCGTTTAGAAAAGGACATCCATTCAGTGCCTGAACAATAATCTCCCCTGCCACGTAGCCAATAAGTGATCATCCAGTCTTTGCTTAGAGACCAAACAAAGAGAGGACTGACCACCTCCTAAGGTAGCCCCATTCCACTTTTGGACAGTTCTAACTGTGTGAATGTTTTTCCTTGTAGCAAACCTCGAATTTTCTTTTTTGAACACTTAAAAGTAGAAATGTGTGGGAAAAATAAATATATAAAATGATTGACTGGCTCAGTGCAGTCACAGGAAGTGGTCAGCTCCAATTTTAGGAAGCAGAATTTAACTTTTTCCATTTATTCTAAATTGCCACCTTTGGTTACAAGGAGCCCACTCTGCAGTGTGGGCAGCTGCCAGTTTCATTAAGAATACCCTAAAGGTTCAGCCTCCTGTATGTAGTTTCACTTCAAAGCATGGAACGAGGTTTTAACTCGACTTTTCTATGCTGTGGAGATGATTTGCAAAGTATTTGACCTACCTATAACAGCTGACCATACTGTCCCTTTGGCCTTTCACTTTCTTTCCTTCCATGGTCAGGGGTGGGGAACCTGTAGCCTTGAAGCCACATGTGGCCTTCTAGGTTCTTGGGTGTGGTCTTCTGATTGAGTCCAAGTTTTACAGAACAAATACTTTTATTAAGGGGATTTGTTCTGTGAAGTCTGGATTCACTCAAAGGGCTGCACTTGAGGACCTAGAGGGCCACATGTGGCCTTGAGGCCATAGGTTCCCCACCCCTGGATTAGTTCTTTATACAGTGAATTAGGCTCTTGGTATTTGCAGTTAGAGCCATAGAGATTAGGTTTTCATCAAGACACTGTCTTCTTGTTGTCAAAATCATGGCACCAACTAAGAGTTTTCTGGGACTCCAAAAACTATTTGGTTCAAACGTCCCAGGGTAAAGTTTGTGTCGACAGCTTGTTGGCTGCAATTCCACAAGACAACATCACCAAAGCAGGTCTTTTTCTCTACAGCCAACTTCCTTGCCAAGGGAGTTTGAAAAAGCTCCACAACTTGTATCTTTTATGGATTCTTAGAGCATTAATCCTGGTGCATAAGGTTTAGAAGACTGAGTGACCTGAGTCTTTGTCATGCTCTGTTCCTTTTTTGATACCTTGGGAATAAAATAGAATATTCTTATTTCCTAAACCCTTCATTTGCGTACCACCCCCTTACTGAAAACTGCTAAGATGGGGCTGGAAGCTGTCTGGAGTAGCAATGGGAACCAAGTGAACACTTGCTTGTGGATCAATACAGAATCAATACTCTAGCTCTTTTGTGGGTGTAGTTTTTGTTTTTTAATGTTGGGTTATGTATTGTCCAGGAAGTAAAATGCCTTTGTTTTACTCCTTCTCACACTACCTACCCCGTTTCTCTTTGAAGATCTTACCACTCCCAGCTATGGTTTTGATGGGCTGGTGATTTCCATGCCTTTCTCTTACTTGTAATCCAGTGATCAGAACAGACTCCCTCTCTGTGCCACCTCCCTCCCTGTTTTTCAAGCTGTGCAATGCTCTTTTCTGTAGAGAATAATTATATTCTTAAATGACCTTTTAAAATGTCCACAAATAATTCCTGCTTCAGGAATGTTGATGGAGAGCTGATGATCCAGCAAGTTCCACAGATCCATTTCACTGTACTGGACCTCCCAATGTTTTTATCTGTAGGATGATGTGCTCAGCAAAGAGGAGATTTGTTTATAAGCCTCTGTTTTTTGTTAGGGGGTTTTTGGCCTCCATTTTATTCCTCTTGGGTAGGTGGCTATGAATAGAGGAAATATGTGAATGTCCCTGGCAGCTTTAATAAATGTCCTTTATTGTATTCACTGGAGATATCTTTTTGAGGCCTTGAGATTAGAAGGATACAGGGGGAGGTTTTGTCATTTGGTTTTTCCTTTTTGTTTTTAACCTTTCCCCTTAGCATAATTAAGTGCCCATAGTTTGTTTTTCTGATTGCCGCAGTTTAGACAAGTAGAAAAAAGTTTGATGTTTGAAAATTGGAGTTTTGTCCTGTCTGTAGTAATTTGTTTACAAAAGGTTTTACTTTTTTAAAGAAAATCCTGATTTCTCTTAAATAGACCAGTGAAGCTCCTCCTTTCTGGGCTGGTGAACTAGGATTGTTAGAAGTAGAAAAAGTAAGAGAAGAATAAATGTATTGGGGGTCCCTTCCACACTGCCAGAGGCACAGTGAATCCCATACATCATTTTCCTTGACTTTGTTTATGCAAACATCAAATCTTTCAGTTCAAGTGAGCAGATTTGGGGGAATGGGTTTCAAAACCTCAGGAGAGGGCTAATTTACCCCAGGTACTGATGGAAATCTTTGGGGTAGGATCAGGAAGGAGCTGAACCACAAAAGTTACAGTTTTTCTCATGTCAAGATTATTAGGGTGGAAGTGAAGACATCTTTGACATTGTTTGCTTCTTTATAGTATTAAATGTTTTTGGTTTCAGTAACTGCCAACATCCCTTTGAATATCTTTGGCAAAGGGATCATTAGAGGAAAGCCTACAATGAATGCAGGGTTTGTATGGGATAGGAATTGGAAATTTGGCCAAAAGTAAAATGCAGGCACTAATTAATTTTGAGAGGCCAGAATGAAAGGTATACTGGGGGCTGGTTCAGAGCCTAGGGCTTGGCTCAGTGTCATCTATCTCCTGGGCCAGGGAAAGAGCTCACTTCTCAGCTGTCGCAAGCTGGAGGGCTTTTGCATGGTTTCCCAGATTCTAGATAGAAGCAGACATGTTGGATGAATTCTTCAGACCTTTGAGGTATTTGGGTACCAACGAGGAATACAAATCAACAGGACACGGGGCAAGAATAACGTAAGATAGACAGAAGAAGAGGAAATGCGAACAGAGTGAAAATGTTAGAGTCGTAATACCAAAGTGAGAAGCAGGGATTGTAGATTTAGTTCTCGAAGTAATATTCTAAGTCATACACCCTCCAGCCTCCTTGTTTTACATTTGAGTAAACTGAGGCCTGGGATCACATGGGAGGCAGGGCGGTATAGATGGAAGTGGGCTGAATTTGGAATAAAGGGACCTGGGTTCATATTCTGCCCCTGTCACATTACCCTGTGCTACTATTCACTATATGACTTTTTTTTTTCCCCATGGTTCACCAAAAAAAAAAAATAAATAAAAGTCTGGTATAGGTACTTCAGAGACACAAACAGGTGAAAGACGGACAAGTTAATGCAAATATTATAAATAAGTCCTAATCTTCAATCTGTTCAGTTCTGTGTGCTATATTTTAGGAAGGACGTTGGTACATTGAAAGGTAACCATCTAGGAAGGTGAAGGGCCTCCATTTTATACCATACTTCAGATTGGTTGAAGGAGCTAGGGATCTTCGAGATGGAAGAGTGGAGACTTAGAAGGGCATGTACCCATTTTTGTTGTTCATTCATTTCAGTTGTCTCTAGTTCTTCGTGACCCCATTTGGAGTTTTCTTGACAAAGCTACTAGAGGCGTTTCCTTCTCCAGCTCATTTTACAGATGAAGAAACTGAGGCAAACAGGGAGAAGTGACTTGCCCAGGGTCACACAGCTTAGTAAGCTGTCTAAAGCCAGATTTGAACTCAGGAAGATGAGTGTTCCTGACTCTAGGCCCAGCATTCTATCCACTTCCCACATACATAGTATTTATCTTATATTTGGAAGACCATCATGTGGCATTTCTACTTAGATAATTTATGTATACATAAATACATATACACACATAATCCTTTCTCATAGGCTCAGAGAACAGAATAAAGAGAAGTGGATGGAGGTTTCAGAGATGTAGACTTTGGCTTCATAGAAAGTTCCCTAATGGAGCTATGCTGAAGTGCAGTGGACTTCCTTTGGAGTTCTAATGGGCTGGATAATTACTTGTTGGATATTTGTACTGGGAATTCTTATATCTATAATGTATGGGTTGGAATGGATGACAGCCGAGGTTTCCTCCAGTTTGGAGATTCTATTATTCTGTACCAAGTATTCTGTTTTAATGAATATTACACACAGAGGTGGGTACTTTATTCCCTGTATTTGAGAAGATTTATTAGTTTGATTTCAGTTTCCAATTCCTTCTATTACTTTCCAGCTCTCCCTTTGGATCAATGAAAAGATGCTCACAGCCCAGGATATGTCTTATGATGAAGCCAGAAATCTGCATAGCAAATGGCTCAAGCACCAAGCCTTTATGGCAGAACTTGCATCCAACAAAGAGTGGCTTGACAAAATTGAAAAGGTAAGTGAGAATATTTGGTAAACGTTCCCAGCCCGACCCTGCCTTTCTAAGGTGTGGCTCTGAGGAGGAAATGTATTCTGTGAGTTTGGATTCCTTTTTACTCAGCATGTTTATAGCTCCTGCATTTGAGTCATACCCAGATAAATGCACAACCCTACGTTTTTTATAACCGTTAGCATAGTGGTTTTCTGTGATGATAACACCATGTAAACGAATTGTCTACAGGTGTTTTTTTCTTTTGCCCAAAAAGTGATTTTAGTAGCCAGCTCTTTGCTGCCATCAGACAGACAGATAGATGAAACCATATTCTAATTCTTTTTGCATTTGAGAAACATGTTGCCCTGTCTTCTGTTGAGGCCTCAGAGTTGATCTTATTGGCTCTCGGAGGATTGTCCTGTATCTTGGACACTATTCTGGTGTGTACTGGTATGAAGATCTGTGCAGAGACATTTTACATTCAGCCACTCATGTAGTTGATAGTGTTCAAAATAGCACTAACTGTTAAAAAACAAAGGTCACATCTTTTCAGTTGATGTCTTACTGCCCTTAAGTTCTCCTTGGTCACTGCGTCTGTACCAGCCAGTTTTAACGTTACTTTCTCTGTCTCCACTGATTACTTAATCCAGCCCTGAAAAAAAAAATCACTGGAGAAAGGAAGAAGTCCTCCCCAGAATGTTTATTTTTTAATGAATGTTTGAAGTGTCTGATCACATTTTATCTATCCTTGTTCCATCTACATTTAAACTGCTAAAATCCAGTAGCTTCTTCTCAGTCTTTATCCTACTTCACTGTCTTTGAAGTTTTTCATACTGTTGATCAGTTACTTAATCAGCAAATATTTATTAAGAGCCTTCTGTGTGCCACCCACTGTGCTAGGTTCTGGGGACCACTTCATCTTTCTGGATATTCTCTTCTCCCTTGGTTTCTGGATGATGTACTGCTTTCTCCTGGCTCTTGTCCTATGCCTGTCTGACCACTCCTCTCAAGTCTCTTTTCTCCCACCCCTTAAAAACATAGATGTTCTCTTAGGCTCGATTCTGGAAAGCAGTCTTCTTTTCACTCTGTACACTGTGAAGAGTACTCTGTACTCTTACTTGTTCTTCTCATCAGCTACCATGGTTTCATTCATTCTGGAAACCCTGGTAACTGATAAGAAGAACAAGAAACAGTACAATGAAAAGGAGATTTCTCTCCAAGACCAAGCCTGAGGGAGCGTCCGTGCTAAATGCGCGTGCATGTGTGTGTGTGTACGTACAAATACATATGTATATCTTTGTGTGTATACATATGCATATGTGTTATACTTGATTTTTAAATCTATGTACATATATGTGTGTTCATATTCTCTTTCTTTCTTTCTTGAGAGCCAAATTTACATCACTGTTTGCCTTCTGGACATCTCAGTCCTATCAATGTGTCAAACTGAATGTGGCCAAAGTAAAATTCATCTTCTCTCCCCACCTGTACCCTTTGAGAACTTCTCATTTCTGTGGAGGGTCATGCCATCCTTCCAGTCACCCACCCAAGTTCATGCCCTTCACATTATCCTGGACTTCACTTCCCTATATCTAGTTAACTGCCACATCCTGGTTATTCTTCCTCCATAACATTTCTTGTATCTATCTCTTTTTGTTTACTCAGCATGTCAGCTATCCTAGGTCAGGCCCTCATCACCTCTTACACAGACAATTCTAATGGTTCTCTAACTTTTCTCCCTGCTTCTGAGCTTTCCTCTCCCTCCCCTCTTGCACTTGACAAATTAATATTCCGATCCCTATTACTCAAAAATCTTCATCGATTTCCTGCTGCCCCTACAATAAAAACTCTTCGACTCCTTAAAGCCCTCTATAGTCTACAATTTATATCACTCCCCCCAAGCATACTCTTATTTTTGCCAGACTGGCTTAATTAGCTCTTCTCCAGATGTGCTGTATATCTGCTAGGCTCCAGCCCTCTGTACAGACCCTCTCTCACCCATGTCTCAAAACCTTTCACTTCTCCAGTTCTCTTTCCAGAATTCCTAACTTCTTTCAAGACTCAGCTTAGGTGCCCCCTACTCTTTGAAGCATTTCCTGATTCCCTCCCTTCTCTCTGTAACTGCCAGTTGTTAATGCTTTCCTTTGCTCTATAATACTTTAACTTTGCCTTTCTGGGAAGATTTATCTCTTATCTCCTCCTTTATCCAACACTCATCCATGAATGTTATCTCAAAGGTTTTTTTTTTTTGTCTTCATGTCCTCAGACACTAGCAAAGTGCCATGTATGCTGTAGGTGTTTAATAGATGTTGACTGAATTGAATTGTATAGACTAGAGTTACTAGACTATGCTGTGAACTCCTTGACAGTAAAATGTGTATTATCAAATTTTATTCAGTTCCTGGGTATATAGTGAGTTTTTGATAGATTTTTATCAATGGTGGTGGTGCTGACCGTTTCACAAATCCCATTTTCTGGTGTGTATTACATTTTTTTTAAACATGTTCTTTAATATGCTGTACATTTTTCTTCCACCCCCTCACACTCATCATTTATTTCTTCAACAAAGATTAACTGTGTTCCTTTTATGTGAAAGGCCAGTGTAGTAGGCATTGAAATAGTCATCCTTTATCTCGAGGGTGAGGAGCCAAATATTAAATTCCATGCAGAAAATTAAAATTAAGAGTGTGTTGCCAAGCCCCATCCCCTTACTCCAGCCCCCTTTTTTAGTCATAGATGCTTCTCTTTCCTTGATTATTTTTATCTAGTGTTTTAATCAGTAAAACTTAAACCTGAGGTATGGATTTATTATTGTCCCAATTGCATATATGTATATACCTATATACATAATATATGAAACTTATACTTAACAATGACAGTGTTAGAAACATGTCCTTTGTTCATTTCCATGAAATCCATATGGTGTGTGATTAATCACCTGTTTTTTATCCACCTAAGCTTACTGGTTGATGGAATATTCTTGAGATAGATTGGAAATGTGTAGCTAGGATCGCATAAAGCGAATTCTTCTGGTGACATTAATATAATAAAACAAACTGCTTGTAGCACTTCATTAATTTGTGTATTTTCTGGCTTGTGCTTTTTAGGCAGGGATGCAACTCATTGCAGAGAAACCAGAGACGGAAGCTGTAGTGAAGGAGAAACTCACAGGCTTACATAAAATGTGGGAAGTCCTTGAATCCACTACCCAGACCAAGGCCCAGCGACTCTTTGATGCCAACAAAGCTGAACTTTTCACCCAGAGCTGTGCTGATTTGGACAAATGGCTGAATGGCCTAGAGAGCCAGATTCAATCAGATGACTATGGCAAAGATCTTACCAGTGTCAACATCCTGCTCAAAAAGCAACAGGTAATCTACAAAGCATTCTATTTCACAATGGGTCCAAAAGACATGGACACCAGGAAACACCCCCATTTTGATTGCTTGGTAATTTAACTTCTTCAGTATTTCAAGGATTCATCATTTTGTTGGAAATAGTCTCTGACATTGGAATATGGGTACTAAGATATGGATACCAAGAAATAGATACCTCCATTTTGGTTGCTTGGTAATTTAACTTCATTATTTCAAGCATTCGTCGTTTCATTAGTGTGGGTACTTCCCTACCAATACAGATCACAGTGCCTAACTAGTCTTTGAGAGTTGCTGCAGCTGAAAAAAATTAATCACCTTGCAGCTAAGCTGGTGATGAGCCCTTTGCGTTTAGCTAGGCTGGTTTCACATGAGATATGTGGCCCATTTGGTGGGACCTTTCAGAACTTGGACTGTGCTGGCATAGTTTTTGAGAACCCATTGTCAGCCTCATTCCACGATGAGGCATTAAATGGAATAGGAGTTTTGTGTAGGAGATTTTTTTAAAACCTTCAATAATTAAAAATTAAGAAGTCAAGATGCTAGTTTGGAGAAAACTTCCATATTCTCCACTGAACTACAGGATTTCAAGAATAACATCTTTGAGGACAAATACCGACATATTCCTGAAGCTATATATATATATAAGAATTATAACAAAGAACAATTTTGTCTTTTTTTCAAAAATTTGAACATAAGGTGCAAAATATTTCACACGAGTATATTTCAGATATAAAACAATAAAATTTTTTTGTGTATCATTTAGAGCAGAAGTTTATAACTTGGGGTCTACAGATTCCTTGTTTCAGAGGGCCCATAAATTTGGAAGGGGAAAAAAAGTTCTATCTTCATTTTCACTGAACTCTAGCTATGTGTATATATAATATATATTCATATACATACACATACACATATACATATACACACAGAGAGAAAGAGTTTTCTGAGACTTCATGAGGATGGCAAAGGGAATCCATGATTTCCCCTCCCTGCCAAAAAAAGCTAACTCTTTAAACAGTATGTACAGTATTACTTGAAGTTGTAAGAGACAATATTACCTTACTTCATACATCATTTAAAATACAAAGTAAAAATATAGCAAAGTCCATTTGAAGAAAATTTCCATTTAGTACTGCCTACCAAAGTTATCAATGCATATCTAGTATTTTGTTGCATCACACAAGGAACTTAACTGAGCCTGTGGAGGGACTCAAATGAGATATTACATGTAGAAGTGCTTTCAAATTTGTAACGCATACTCTACAAATGTCAATTATCATCATATTAGTATTTGTCCTGAACTTTAATATATATCATTTTACCACATGAAGGCAATTCTTTGTTTCTTACAGTTGGATTTCTTGTGGATCATTGTTTCTATAGGGGGAAAAAAGTCTTTTTTTTTAATGAAACCCGTACATTGGATGAGTTACATAATTGCCAGACATTTCCATCACTTACATCTAAGTTTACCCTTGTGATCCGTAGTTGTTTATTTTAGTGGCTAATTGTTTCCAGTTCAGCAACGTGGTTATAGTTTATTAATAATGTCAGCCCAAGTGGACTCCAGAAATATCTTAAAGTATGTCACACCCAAAGGATCTGAGTAGTTCCGGCTATTGGATGTTCCATTTAATTTTGGCCCGGTAGACTCATCTTACCTTCTTTTGCCACGATCTGCGCAACACAGTTTTACCAGCTGGGAATTCTTTACTTCCCACCCTTGCCCTCATTTATTATCTTAAGCTTTAGCACAGTGCTCAAGGGTTCATAGCCCAGACAATGAGATACCTGCTGTGGCAACAACACAAGACAGTTCCAAAATAGCCTGGGAAGACAGAACAATAATAGTGTTCTAAGTCTTTGTAGGAGAAGTTTCCATTCTGCTTTATTGTGCCGATGATTCATCATTCCTCTTTCCCCCCACAGGAATCCTGGTTGATAGATCAGTAGTATTTCTGTCCTCATTTAGCCACTGGGTGAATGTGTTCTCCTTATAACAGAATTTTGAACTTAGAAAGGTCTCTCAGAGATCATGTAGTTCATCCCACTTATTGCATAGACAACATAGCTCCAGCCCTCAGAGTAACTTGATTAAGTTCACACAGCTGTTAGAAGTAATTTTTCTTGTTGAGTTGTTTTCAGTTGTGTCTAGCTCTTCATGACCCCCTTTTGGGGTTTTCTTGGCAAAAATACTGGAGTGGTTTGCCATTTCCTTCTCCAGCTCATTTTACAGATGAGAGACTGAGACAAAGACTTACCCAGGGTCACACAGCTAGTAACTGTTGAGGGTGGGGTTGAACTTAGCAAGATGAATCTTCCTGATTCCAAGCCACTGTGCCATCTAGCTGCTGCTTAGTTAAAGCAAGAGTTACAGCAGTTGCCCTCAGTCTAGTGTTCTTCCTACATCATGTTGGGCAGTATTTAAGATGAAAGAAAACAGAACCTTTTCACACTCTGTCTCACAGATTCTGTTTGAATGACACTTGTCTATGAGAAGCCCACATAAATATAAAAAGAAAAAGATGATTCAGTCCTTATGACTGACTGAAACAAGGGCAAGTAGAATTACTCTTGTTTTTCAGAGAGGAGCATATTTAGATGCATTAATTAAGGAACACAAGCTCGGTCACCAGAGTCTCTAATCAAATGAATAGCAAACTTATTAAGTGTTTTATTTTAGTCTGCCTGTTTCTGGTCAGTCCTATTGCTAGGAGTCTCAAAGATACCCATGAATTTCCAGAAGAAATGACAGGATTTTTAAGTGTGATAGGATCATTATTCATTTAGTCCAATACTCCTTCCCCTCTTTTTCTCCTAACTGAGGCGGTCAAGGCCCAGTCATGTTGAGTGATTTGCCCAAGGTCGTGGGGGCAAGTATGGAGCAGAGCTAGAGACTTGTTACTCATGTGACTTGAGGCAAGCCACTGAACCTCTGTGGGTCTCACTTCCCTCATTTGTAAAAGTGAGGGTATTAGACTGGATGTTCTTGAAGGTCCCTGCCAGCTATAAATCCTATGACCGATTCTTGTACTATCTTCAGTTTTGCAAAAGGCCATTCTGTACAGAGCTCTCGCTGTTTCTTCATGAAAAGGCTGATTCCAAAGTCAGAGAACCACGTGCACTATGTAGTGTGATGACCTTGTCCTTGATGTGTATCAGACTCTCTTGGCATATGTGATACTGTGTGAAAGATATATTTTTCATGGGCGAATCTCAATCATATCCCCCTAACTTATACATCCTCCCAAGCAAATTATTTCCTCCAAGCTGTGCTCCTCAACTCTCAAGATAGCTATCCATGTGTGAGCTCAGGGAATGTGTTGCATGACTATAACAAATCTTGTGTTTGCATAATGCTCTCTTGTATTTACCTCCCTTTGGGTAAATACAAATCCATTTTCTGAAAGGTTTGCTAGCTAAAATTTTATCCAAATAAGGTAACTCTGGGTAAGCATCAGGATAAACTTTGGGGCAGGGGGATATTACTAGCTTTACTTTTTACCAGTTGGGTTTAGTAGCCCAAATGTCTGACTTGTTCTGTCTTTCACTTCTTTCGATAAAAATATAATTAGCCGTTTCCTCCCTAGGACTGAAGAATAGCAATAGCAATAAGTTGTTTTTCTAATTATAGAAATAAGTGAATAATAGTTAGTAGAAGTTTCTTTTCTTGCTTTAAAAGAGAGAAAGAATAAACTTCAAAACACAAACACTTTAAGTGAAATTAGTTTCTGGTCAATACCGGAAACTTTGCGAGCAGATAAAATGAAGTTAATCTTATTTGTGGGGCTAGCTCCTATTCTGCTCTTGTGCCATTTCCACAGAACTAAGTAGACCCTAGCCAATGTGAAAATTTGAATCTGTTCCCCAATTTCTAATCCCTAGTTTAAAATGCAAAGTAGAGCTAAAACTATCAGCTGGCACCAAGATGTGCTAATTGGTATTTTGATAGGCAGTCACCAAAACCAGATGTTGCAATAGCCTGGGCATAAATTCATAATTTCCTCCTTTGCTCCTATACTTCCGTGCTTTATAAATAGCTGCCACCTGCCTCTGTTTTGCGTAAATTGAAGTTTTTGCTGTTTCTTTCATCAGATACTTGAAAATCAAATGGATGTGCGGAAGAAGGAGATTGAGGAGCTCCAGAGCCAGGCCCAAGCTCTGAGTCAGGAAGGGAAGAGCACAGATGAGGTGGATAGCAAACGTCTCATCGTGCAAACGAAATTTATGGAATTGCTGGAACCCCTGAATGAAAGGAAGAGTAACCTGCTAGCCTCCAAAGAGATCCATCAGTTCAACAGGGATGTGGAGGATGAGATTGTAAGTAGAGGTCTTGACCCCGAAGTGGCATTTTATTGAGATGTTCCCAAATTGTCCAAAAGTATTTATCCTTTGCATTTGGCTGAACGCTGTCCTTCTTCTAGTCTATCCTGATTAAGTATTATCTATGGGGGTTGCTACCTAGAGCACAAAGCCACCATAATTGATGAAGATCCAGTGGGATTTTCTTGCCCCCAGGGAATAGTCCAAGAAATTACATAGAACCCAAATGAATTTGATGTCTTTTTGACTTCTTTCCCAAAGAATGCATTTCCTGAGATAGCCTTCCCTGATGTGTTTCCAAGTCAATTTAAGTTCCTAGGTTGGCTTATGAGACATTTCCTACTTATCTGCCTCATCATCTCTTCTGAGAACAATCCTAAGATTCTATGTCTGACTCCTGTTTGCAATTCTTTCTAGTTGTGGGTTGGAGAGAGAATGCCCATAGCAACCTCTACGGATCATGGTCATAACCTCCAAACAGTGCAGCTGTTAATAAAGAAAAATCAGGTAACTGGTTCTGCTCAGTCCAGCCTTATTTGTTAAATAATTATTTTAATTTACTTACTGTTCACAAGAATTATTTTAAATTAAATTATTTTAAATTACAAGGCAACACATACATGTAAGGAGGCTTTGAAGGACTGTGGTTTCCTTTTTGCCCGAAGTGTTTGGAATAATTGCCATGCTGTTGCAATTGAGTGAGCCCCTGATGCCTATTCTCCTCTCCCACACAGACCCTACAGAAGGAAATCCAGGGACACCAGCCTCGCATCGATGACATCTTTGAGAGGAGCCAAAATATTCTCACTGACTCTAGTAGCCTTAATGCTGAAGCAATTAGGCAGAGGCTTACAGACTTAAAGCAGCTATGGAGCCTTCTCATTGAAGAGACAGAGAAACGCCACCGAAGACTGGAAGAATCCCATAAAGCCCAGCAGTATTACTTTGATGCCGCAGAGGCTGAGGCCTGGATGAGTGAACAGGAACTCTATATGATGTCAGAAGAGAAAGCCAAGGTGAGAAGAATTGGAGGGGGAAGGGGTGTTGGTCTGGAGATGAATGGTTCTCAGCACTATCATAATGTTGCTGGCCCTTATGAAGTCTTGATCTCAAATCTCATGCTTCCCCTTTGATCATTTACAAAATGCTGCTCTTGTTAGATTTTAAGGTCCACGGGTGCAAGAGGTTTTGCCCTTTCCATATCTATATTCTTAGTGGTTAGCACTGCACGCAGTAAGCACTTAATTTTTTTTAATTGAAATGAATTTCTGTGGTACTGACTACAACCATGAGGCTTCTGACCCCAGTGTGTTCTAGTCCACAGTATTTGTGATTGATTGACATCTCTGCCTACTAGAAGAGAATTTTGTTCTGCGGGCCAGCCATTAAAAGACAAACCAGATCTACTTTGTCACAATTCTTTTTTTTTTAGTAGAAATTTGCCAAAGCATTGTTTCTTCCCCCTCTAATTGTTAACATAATTACAGCCTTGTCCATATACAAGATGATTTTTAATCTTTGTGTGTTGGAATGCTCATTTCAGTTAGTCAGCTAGCATTTATTAATCACCTACCATGTGCCAGGCACTTTGCTAAACACTGAGGGTAGAAAGAAAGGCAGAGAACAGTCCCTACTGTCAAGGAGCTCAGTCTGATGGGAGATATATCATGCAAACAGCTATGTACAAACAAATACATAGAGGATGAATTGAGGAATTGAGGGTAATCTCAGAGGAAAGCTGTCTCTCTGTCTTCCAGCTGTCTGAAATACTATTTCTGTTTTTGCAGTCATAAGTCCTGTCTCAAGGCCCCTTTCTCTTGTGGTGTATGGGGGAGGGGAAGGGAATAAGCATTTATTTAGTGCTTGTTGTGTACCAGGCAATGTACTATACACTTTCCCCAAATATTTTCTTGTTTGATCAGTGTAGCACGCCCATCCCTCCTGGTGCTGACTTTGGCAAGGGGTGGTGCGTGATTGTGAATGCTTCCTTCTTCCGTTTACAGGATGAACAGAGTGCAGTTTCTATGTTGAAGAAGCACCAGATTTTAGAACAAGCTGTAGAAGATTATGCTGAGACAGTGCATCAGCTCTCCAAGACAAGCCGGGCTCTTGTAGCTGACAATCACCCAGAGAGGTAATGCCCTTTTGGATCTGGGTTTCTTCAGTAGTAGCTTCCTCTGGATTGGTTGGTTTCTTTACTCCAGCAGAAAACAAAATAGAACAATTTAGCTTGGATGTCGGAGTGTTAGCTTTAGGTAGGATAGGATATTTGCTTTTCATCCTTCTTAGGAGGTACTACATACTCTTGTAAATGAAGTAACTCCCTGCTGCCCCCAGACCCTGTGGGGAAGGCCTGGCCATCATCAGTGATGTATGTGTCTGAAAGAAGAAAGAATATTCTGACTTGTATGGGAATAGTCACATAAATAGGGAGAAAGGGTTGTGTCGAGGAAGGAGTGCTGGTTTTAAATCCTGGTTCCACTATTCAGTAGTGATAGGACTGTTAGCAAATAACTGAGGTTCTGTAAGCCTCCGTTTCTACATCTGTAAAATGAGGGTGATGTCTATACCACCCTCTACACTACAGTAATACTACAGTAATACACTACACCTGTATTACTGCTGGGTCATGATGAGGGCCAAATGAGATCATGGACATAAAAGGCTTTGTAAATCTTTAAAGAATTCTTTAAATGTAAGCTGCTTGGGAATGGGCATCATGTCCAGAGAGGCCTATTTAATAGCCTGCTCAGCACCTTCATTTATCACGTGCATCAAGTTCCATGGGAATAGAAGGAAGTGCTGCATGGGTAATGGCGGCGGTTAGATCACATTCCAATATTTTTCTTCCAAGATTGTAACTTTCAACTTTCCGCACAATTATCTCTCTGTAACAAACAATAGGATTACATCTTTATTTTCCACGACTAGCGTCTTCTTCTAGTCTTTGTGGCAAAGAGTACCTAGGAATGCTGTGGCTGTAATGCCCAGGGAAATAGGAAAGAACCAAAAATTCCTTATCCTTGTTCGTTGTCCACTTATCTGGCTTTTATCTTTTTTCTTATATTTAATCAATTTATTATTAACTAGCTGTTAATAATTAATAACTTTTAAATTATGAATTTATTGAGCACCTTTGTGCCAGGCACTATACTAAGTGCTGAGGATACAACAAGCAACAAAAGATAGTCCCTGCCCTCAAGGACCTTACAATCTAATGGATTGAGAATCCCCAAGATGCCAGGGAAGGAAGAGCAGGGGCAAGATGGAGAAGGATAATCACTTGGAGCAGTGCCAATTAGAGCAATCTCCTATAATCTCAGCCATTTGACACATCAAATTGAGGTGGGAGGAGAGTTCTTAGATTAATGAATGGAACACAATACAGAGGAAGAGACAAAATGTGTGTTGCACGTCAGACCACATTATTGTATATTTCTTTGGTCACAAGAGGCTTTAGGATGGAAAAACTATATCACTGATTTTTCATCAGTTCCCAGCATTGAAAGAAATCCTGACTTCCAAGGCCAAGTGTGTAGTACGTTAGATCTTTTCCTTCCCTTAGTCAACAGACATTAGTACGATCTTCTGCCTAAATAACTCTTGAGCTCTGTTTGTATTTTTACTGTTACTTTTTATTTTATTTGATGTTACTTTTACTGCTTGGGTTTGGAATATAATTTGGGGCTACTTCTTCACTTTTTATCCCTTCTTTCCTTCTTCTCATCAGGTTAGTTCATACTACATTCTTTCTCCCTCCATCTTTTATTTCCTCCTGCATGTAATTTATGTCTCAGTTCTGTTTCCTTTTGTCCTCCAGTGAACGCATCAGTATGCGGCAGTCCAAAGTAGATAAGCTGTATGCAGGTCTGAAGGACCTTGCTGAAGAGAGGCGAGGCAAACTGGATGAGAGACACCGACTTTTCCAGCTTAACCGAGAGGTGGATGACTTGGAACAGTGGATCGCCGAAAGGGAAGTGGTGGCAGGATCCCACGAGCTAGGCCAGGATTATGAGCATGTCACAGTAAGTTGGTTGATGACTGTATGGATGATTGAGTACTCCATAATATCTGTATAAAGTTACTTGCTTTCCTAGAATCTAATGGGCTGAAATAAAAAGGTCATGGGTTCTAATCTCAGTCTCCCCCCATCCCTTTTGGTAAACAACTTTAGAATATAAATCTGTTGCTTTTAATATTCATTATTTGTACTTTCCCTTTTGATTTAGTTCATTTGCCATGGTGGTGGAGTGGCAGGGGGAGGAATTTCTGCTATCTAAAAATAAAGTTGATAACAATGGCACCATTGACTTTTCTATGTACTTGCTTATTAACATTTCAGATGTTACAAGAGCGATTCCGGGAATTTGCCCGAGATACTGGAAACATTGGGCAGGAACGTGTGGACACAGTTAATCACATGGCAGATGACCTCATCAACTCTGGACATTCTGATGCCGCCACAATTGCAGAATGGAAAGATGGTCTCAATGAGGCCTGGGCTGACCTCCTGGAGCTCATTGACACAAGAACACAGATTCTTGCTGCTTCTTATGAACTGCACAAATTTTACCACGATGCCAAGGAGATCTTCGGACGTATACAGGACAAACACAAGAAACTGCCCGAGGAGCTCGGAAGAGACCAAAACACAGTGGAAACATTACAGAGAATGCATACAACATTTGAACATGACATCCAGGCTCTAGGCACTCAGGTGTGTATGTGTCTGTGATGACATACAAGAAAGGTGGGACCTCAGTTCCAACTATCAGTTCCAATTAAGGGTGAAGTGAAGTCTCCCCATTATTTAAAACTCTAGCCTGGGCTGCACTGGGCACCAGTGGACTTTCTTGGGCCACCTAGTGGCCATTCCAAGAGAAGTTTAAAATGTTGAAAAAGAATTGGCTAAAATAGGAGTTGCCACTATTTTGTGGTGTGTGTGTGTGTGTGTGTATGAATTTATTGCTCTTGTAATCTATGGCATTCCCTATTCAGGTACACTACATGTAAGAATATTTACCATTGAGCTTCATCAAAACCAACATTTATAATTGCCCCAGACCTCTAAGGAAGACCATTTCAAATCAGAATAATTTAATAGTATTGCCTTCTATGGCCCAAGTATATTTAATTTGTATACCTGAAAAGAGTTTGAATCTTCATTTACAAGCTGTTTTAAATGGAATCTTTATAATAATTCCATAAGAAAGCACAGGATTCATGTGTTTCAAGAGATGGGCAGAAGAAGAATTGCTCATGATTTAATAGGTCTTTTTTTTTCCTGAATTTTAAAAAAATTCTTTTGCTTATTTGTTTAAATAGAGTAACAGTCACATGTAAATAAGAATTTGAGATTTGATGGTTCCACTCAATATCTACACGTCTACATATTTTGTCATACGTTCTCCATTTGGAAAAAAAAAGCTGTCCTCTAAAACCTCCTTGTGCTAAGGAAGACATCTGGTTTTGTAATTGTTCTTTGTAGATTGTTGATATTGATTCACTGAGGTTTTGTTCACGTTTGGAAGGGCAAATCAAGCCCTTGGCACCTCTCCTTTGTGGTGGGAGGGCGCGATGGGGGTCCATGGAATTATCTGTATCACTTTGTCTTCGCTACAAACTACTGCCTACTGTATGTGGAGAGAGGCACTAAGGGAATTATCACTCAAATAAAACAGCCCATGACTCTTCTCCAAACCAGTCTAGATAATGTTGTGGTAAGGTAATGGGTGAACAGGCTTTGAGGTAAGCTGCCTGGGTGTGTGTCCCCTTGGTGCTCCTTCCCTTAGCTCTCCTACAATACATGCCCCATACTCCTTTGGCTTGTATTATTGTTTTGTACCTTGTGTCTTTTCTCCTACTTTTTGAGGACAGGAACGATGGATCATTCTTCTTCGTAGCCCCATAGCACCTAGCACATAATTGACACTTAATAAATGTTCTCTAAAATGAATTTGGAAAAACTCCAGGAAAAGGGGGTAGAGTCAAACACTGCCTTAAGACTAAAATAGCCTCAAATCCTGAAGGATTTTTTTTTACCCTTTTGAAAAACTTTCGATGGAAATCATGGAAGCTTCCTGGTTTTTAATAGAAGAAATTCACAAGAACTTTCAGGATTCCAGAATCTAGAATGTCAAACAATATCTGACAAGTTATTAACAGACAAGTCTTTTTTTTTCCCCTCTGAGTCACACTCTGTACTAGCATTATACATTAGATATGTATTAATTAAAAGGGTCTCTGCCTTCAAGGAACTCACAGCTTAACAGGGAAAAAAAGAGAAAATATTACATCCCATTATACACAATGGACTATGTGGAAATTAACTGTCACCAAATTATAAATGGAAGGTGACGCTGTCACCAATCCACTCCTCAACCATCTACATCTTGTTGTTTTGTAGATCTGATAGCTGTCCTCTCTCCCATAATGATAGTGCACAATGAATTGATTAAAAGCTTAGGTTGAATGGGTTTATCCCATACCACACTGTGGTGAGACAGGTAGCTAATTATTGCAAGAATTTTCTGTAGAAATGATAAAGATTATGGAAGTCTATAAAATTGCAAGAGAAAATAGCCCTAAAGGAGTTTTGTTCCTGTAACAGTATTGTCTCCTGCGGCCCAAGTGCATCTGATGTGTATTCCTGAAAAGTGTTTGAATCTTAACTTACAGACCATGCTCAATGAAATCCTTACCATAATAATTATAATAGCCAAATTTTCAATAATGTATCTGTTCCATAAAATGAGATAAACTTCAGCTATAAAATTAACAAATACTGCCAGAGGACCCCTCCCCCCCCCAAAAAAAATATCAAAGAAGCCTCACCACAGTCATTCATCCTGCCATTTCTTCATATTCTCACTCCCATCTGTCCTGTCCATTCTATTCCTTACTTTGACCTTAGCTAAGGCTTTTATAACCTTACATTTAAAAATCTCATTCCCTTTCTCCTTGGTCTTTCTGCCTCTAGCCTTTTGCCCCTGCAAGCCATTGTTGTCAGATTAAAAACACCTGAAACAGTCTTCTCGCTTTCCTGTTCAAAAATTTTTGGTGGTTCCTCATTACTTAGCTGATAAAGGTCCAAACTCCCTAGCTTGACATTTAGGGGGCTGTCTACAGTGTGGCCCCATCCGTATCTTTTCAGCCATATTTTCTATTCCCTTCTTTAAACTGTATCAAACAAATTGATCTACTCAGTATCTATGTGCTAAATGGGCCTTGTGCATCTTGACTCTATAGCTCCTCCCCTCCAGTATCTCTTTCATCAGGCTTTTGAAGTTTATCTCAAGACCTAGCTTAGCGAAAAAGCCTTTACCACACAGCTCTGAGCTCCCTTCTTTGAACTAGGCACTACTTTTTTTGATTCTTAGTAATACGCTTGTGTTCCCAACTAAATAAGCAAGTTCTTCAAGTGAAGGAACCACTTATATGTCTGGTATCCTTCTCTGTACACAGTTCTGTGTACTTTGTGTGCACTTAAATGTTAATATTTAATGAATTAAGGAGAAAGGAAGAAGAAAACGGCTATGGTGACCTGAGCCTTGAATGAAATCTCAATTTTCTTTGTAAAATTCTAGGTAAGGCAGCTCCAAGAAGATGCAGCCCGCCTTCAGGCAGCCTATGCTGGAGACAAGGCCGATGACATTCAGAAGAGGGAGAATGAGGTTCTAGAAGCCTGGAAGGCCCTCTTGGATGCTTGTGAGGGACGCAGGGTGAGGCTGGTTGACACAGGAGACAAGTTCCGTTTCTTCAGCATGGTGCGTGACCTCATGCTTTGGATGGAAGATGTAATCAGACAGATTGAAGCTCAGGAGAAGCCAAGGTAATTATGTGAAGGAGTTTGGGACTGATCTCATCTGGGCTTCTCCCAATTCCCCTATCATTGAAGAGGGTGGAGGGAGTGATTCTGAGCCAAGCTAGTTGCAGCTCACTTAATTCCCATATGAAGTTAATTGTTCAAAAGAGGAATATGCCATTCCCTGTTCATTAATCCAACCCTGAGACCTTAGATATCACTGTTTTCTTAGCCCTGGGACCTCAGCAACTTGCAAATTATTTTCTTAGGGTCTCGTTAGTATCCATGTCTTGAGAAGGCAGAACTCCTCTCCCTGTGCATCACACGACCCATTGTGGGGAAGGCAATTTGGCAGACTTGCCAGATAGTGTCCCAGATTTCTCAGTTCCCTCTTACGCTTCTCTCCCTGGAAGTGCTTCTTTGCCCACCCCCGACACTTCTGTCCATTTGTACTACTCTCTGCCAGTAACAGGACTGGGTAGCCAGAGTGGGAGTGGGCAGCCTATTGGAAGGAATTCATAGTTGAATAAACTGCAGGAGCAAAGTTGCTCGTAACTCTAGTTCTACATAGAGATGGAATATTAAATCACTCTGCCTGGGGCCTTTCTCTGGTGCTGACCAGTAGTACTTTTGTTTACCTGCTTGACTCTAAAACATCCCCAACACCTACCTTTATTGTACCCTTGGGACTGTCCCTTAACATTTGTTCTGTAACTTCTCTTTGTCTTTGCTGTGAGCACAAAGAAATGAGTGGAGGTTGTTCAGTTATCTGAGAGGTTGCTTTTATTACTGCTGCCATTCACGCCACGAGGACCTATCATTACTTGTGGCCCTTCCTGGCCACCACTGAAGATAGAAGCAGGAAATGTTATTGAAAGAAGGGTATCTTTATGTGTGTCACTTAGAAAATATTATGATTGACGTGGACCAGGGCCCTCCAACAAGAGATAAGAATATACCAATACATTGTCAAGGATTACCTTAGAGAAGGCAGCGAAGCCATATCAGCTTCCACTTTCTTCTTTGCCTCTAGCCCTGATCTGAGTGGTCTTAGGACTTTGAGGACCTCAAAAATAGGTGTTTACCAGTCTGTTTTCTGAGGAAGAGCATTTTAAAATTACATTTCTCAAACTATGTGACATGGGCAAGTCTTAGCCATCCGGTGGCTTTTGAGAGCCAATCCTGGTAATTTAGATAAAGATGAATATAAAAATAGTCCTAAACAGTGCTTTTCAACAACTAGGGCATGGAATGGAGGAAATCCCTGAAAAATTTTTACTAGTCCGCAAAAATTTTAATAGGAAAGGTCCATACTAAGAAAAACCTACAAACTTGAAAAAACTGACTCCTTCCAACATCCTCTTCCTCCTGCCTTTTATTCCATAACTTTAGACTGTTGCAATGCTGAGGACATGAAGGTCACACTCGTCTACAGGAGACAATATAGATATTTTACTGTGTCTCAACGGCAAGGACTGTCTTTTTGCCCTCTTTGTAAATGTTTATTGACTGAGTACAGTCTAGTTTGGATTAAGAAACATGATCAAAATGATCTGGATTGATCTGTGTTTGGGTGATCCCGAATTCACACTTTCCTATCCTTTAGCTACATGGACCCAGTCTGTTTTCAGACTATCAGCCATCAAGATTTATTAATCCCTTATTGTGTCTAGGCACTGGGATGCAGAAACCAAGGCAAAAACTCTTCCTGCCCCCGAAGCTGTCATTCTAATAGTAGAGCTATAGAAGAGACATAAAATAGATTGAAATGTATGAAATGGACACAAGGAAACCTTCTAGGGAAAGACCTCCTCCAAAAGATGGTGCTTGAGCTGTCTGGAAGGAAGCCAGAGACTCCAAGAGTTGAGGAGGAAGATAGGATGGCAGATATGGGGAGATAGCTAGTACCGAGGCATGGAGACAGGAGATAGAGCACCATGTTTTGGGAACCATAAGTAGGCCAGTGTGTTTAGACAATAAAATATGAGCATGGGATTAATGATGATAAATCTGGAAATGCTAATTATGCAGTGAAAAAGTTTCCTTTAAAAAACTGGTTACCCTTTTAAAAAATACTCATTAACCTTAAGTGTGAACTAATGCATCTATTGTTTGACATTTTAGGGATGTGTCATCTGTTGAATTATTAATGAACAATCATCAGGGCATCAAAGCAGAAATTGATGCCCGCAACGACAGCTTCACTACCTGCATTGAGCTTGGGAAATCTCTATTGGCAAGGAAACACTATGCATCAGAGGAGGTATTGTTAATATTCTCCTTTTAGCCCTAGAGAACCGTGAGGCAGGAGGGAGCTGAGAAGATACATTACTGTTGCTGATCCCCTCCAGCATTGCAGCTGAAAGTCGAACTTAGAGTGACTTGATCTCATAGGCATCAAAAGGCATATTGTATCCTCAGTATCTTGAGCAGGAGCATGCTGTAGTGCAAAGAGCACTGACTTTGGAGTCTAAGGACTTGAGCCCAGATGCTAACAGAGCTCTGTGATCTCAGATAAGTCACTTAATTTCTCTGTCCCTCAGTTTCCTTATCAGTGAAATGAAGGTATTGGATTCCGTTTCTAAGGTCTCTTCCAAATCTAAATTTCTGAACCTCAAATAGAAAGATAGAGTTCTGGACCTCTTGGTGAGTGCTAGTCCCAGGCACAATTGTGAAGGAGAACAGATTCTGACTTCCCTGCTACACCTATGGGGCTAAGGCAGCATAGATGAAGCACCAAGGGGAAAGGTGGGAGGCAAATTGTTCTATGTGAATTAAACCACCACCTTCTCAACTGACCTGGATGGATTATGGCCCAGGACCCCAAACCCAGAGTCTCGGAAATAACAGTGCCTCTCCAGACCGCTAGTCTTGTTACCAGCCCCACTATGATCATTGAAGGGAGCAGTTGCTATGGAATAAGGTCTCACTTTCCTTGCCACCACCACCACCCACTGCTGAATACCTTGCACCAACAAGCACATGATCCCAAGAGCCTTGAGAGTAGCAGCTTCCCCCCAAACCACTAGTCATGTTTCTAGTCTTACCCTTGCTACTACCATCCTGGGAAGTAATGCCCGTGGAGATGAGGCCTGGCAGCTGCTTCTGTGGGTGCTGCAGCCCTAACTACTGAAGGCCCAAAAAAGAATGTTCTTGCCACCAAACCCCTTGGCATTGTCATGTGATTTCAACATCAGAAACTGATATGATTTTTTATCAGTGGAAGTGACATAAAAGAGGCATGACCCTCTGTTCTGCACAGTACCCTAAGGACCATGGAGCCTTTCCATCAGTCTTGCAGCTGTAATTTACATATTATCTTCTCCATTAGCTTTTGAGTTCCTTGAGACCAAGGACTGACTTTTCTATCTCTGTCTCAATGCTTTGCACATCTTAAGGGCTTAATAATTACCTTTTCATTCCCTTATTCCCTATCTCCACAATATTCTGCTTCCCCAAAGTGAATCCCTCCTCTCAGTCTTTCTATCAGAGGACTGTCAATGAATCCTTGCTTTGATATTGACTCATAATTATGTTTTTAAATAAGATTTTGATATATGCCTTTTCTAGAGTTTCTAAAGGTTTTCTGCTGGTATTCTATTCTTCCTTTGTCCTCTCCTTCCTCCTAAGCATCTGTTGGCTTTGTGGAAGAGTGTAGTGGCCCCTGTCTTCCCTAGTAAATAAGAGAAGATGAGTCAAGATTTTCAGTGCTTCTATATAGCTAAGGGGGTTCCTTTTCTCGCTATGCCTAATATCTTACAAACCTTCCTTTACCTTGTTTATTTCTTAATCCTGGGGCAGGGAAGGGAATAGCACAATGGCTGATAAAGCCATGGGCTGCCTGGTAACAAGTTTGTTGTGGGGCTTTTTCTCGTATAGATCAAGGAAAAGTTGTTGCAGTTGACTGAAAAGAGAAAAGAAATGATTGACAAGTGGGAAGACCGATGGGAATGGCTACGACTGAGTAAGAATTTATTTTCTCTGACTTTTAAGTAAAGAGCATTTTCCTATGTGCCTTTTAAAATGAATGCAATCATTTTTTGTGTTTTTTTTCCCTCAAATTACTTTTTTTGTATGTGTCTGAAAATATAATTTCTGAAGTGCGGAATGGGTGATATTCTAATGCCTTATGTAGGGTATGAATGCTCATTTATACTTGCTCCTTTTGGCACGTTCGGCCCAGTTGTCCACATTGCTGGCCACCCTGGCCCAGAAGGCACAGATTCAAAGAAGGAAATTTCCTTCACCTTCTGTAAAAGTGCCTTTTGTGGAGGACTTTCCTCCTTCACCACATTCCTAACCCTAGCCCTAACCCTGATTTGCATCTGGATGTATTGATACTACAGCCGCCTACCTTACAGCAAATTGAAAATTAAGCCAAGAGGCACAACAGAGTGGAAAGAGCCCTGGGTTTGGCATCAGATTTGTGCAGCCGTGGACGGGCAATTCTGTCCTGGCCTCAGACTCTTTCTTCATCTGTGGAAATGAAAAGATCGCACTGACTGATTCTCCCAGTTCTAACGTCTGTGATTATGACAGTCTTACCCTGTGTGGTTTGTGGATGCTTGGTAGCACCAACAATTTAGTGGTCAGGAGTGGTCTATAGGAATTACATTCCATGAGACGATTTAGTGCAGAACGAAAAGTAGGAAAAATGGTATTTTGTATCATTTTTGACTGAAAAAGAGCTACCTGTATTAAAATCTCATTATTATTAAGACTTAATATTAGAAAAGGTCCTGGTGATTCAGTCTATCCTATTAAGCCCAGCCTCCATGAATCCCTCAGGCTGCGTTAACCATGCTTTTTGTTTGAGATTGGTTCTTAACTTCTGAGAAAGCCTCTCAATTACCAATATCTTTTATGTCCTAACCCTGTTATAACATTTCAAGCCTCCAGGTTGATAAATGCTTGGCAGACAGGCCGAGATCATTACACCACCATTTTGTTCACTAAGAAGCTCCAGGCAAATAAGAATCAGGTTCTTACACAAATCTAAATAAAATAAAAATAAAGGTATGTTAGTTGGCATAATTGGCCTGGGTAAAATTAGTATAACACATCCTCTAAATGGAGGTTACTATCTGTTGGAGACCTTGTACTTTAAGCAGCTTCTATCAGGGGGTATTGGTAATGCTGAGAAACAATGTGTCTTGTGCAGAGTATGTTGTCTGTAAACAGGAGATTAATAGAGTGGTGGTATGGCCCCTGGAAGCTCCCTAGCTCTGACTTATAGTTATTTTGCTCAGTTTTGGAGGTACATCAGTTCTCAAGAGACGCCAGTGTGGCTGAGGCCTGGCTGCTGGGACAGGAACCATACCTTTCCAGTCGGGAAATAGGCCAAAGCGTGGACGAGGTGGAGAAACTCATCAAACGCCATGAGGCATTCGAAAAGTCAGCAGCTACATGGGATGAGAGATTCTCTGCATTGGAAAGGTTGACAACAGTAAGTGGTCCAGCTGAGTACAAGAATGAGATGTTACTTTAGTCTCCATTTTGCCTGTTTGGCTGTATTTGTCACACTTAATGGACTCGATTCATCCAGAGAGGGAGTAATCTGAATGACTTGAGTGTCTTCTTCCTCAGACAAGCCAGAATGTCTAATTGGTTTGTTTTCTTTGTTTTTGTTTTTTGGGTTTTTTTATTTGTTTTCTGAAGACAACATGACTGGCCTAGAAATTGGTATCTGTGATGGCAGTATGGTGTAACTCAGTGGTATTAAATGTAAATAAAAATGGGTCCCCTATAGTCCACATACTCACTTAGAAAACCTCAAATTAACATTATCTATGTTGCATTGTATTTTTATTTATTTTTGTTAAACATATATTTTAAACTGGTTCCTGCTGGAGTTTTACACATAACGGTGGAGCAGAATGAGCAAATCCCACATCTCTATTGGCTATTTTTATTGGGCCTTAATTTCTTCATCTATAAAAATGAGACTAAAGTTATTTCCGGCTCTAAATCCTAGGAATTTCTTTAATGGTGTCCAGAAGACTTGTCTTTCCCTCAGCTACTTATTGAAGACCCAGATTGGTGAGCAGTGCTGGACAAAAGCAGCCTGTCCATCGGATGAATAGCTAGGGCTTTTTCTCCCCCTCATTTGATCTGATTTGTCCTTCTGTCTCCTTCTCATGTAAGCATTGTTTAGAGTTTTGGAAGCCATAGCGTTTTGCTTTGCCGTGTTTTCCCTTCAAATCCATATAATTAAAATGCTACCAGAAGTGGTTTGATCCTATCTCACTGAGGATCCTCTCCACTAATTTAAAAAAACAACAAAACTTCACATGTAAACAGTTAAGGTCTAGAAATAGGGCTTAATCTTTAGCCCTTTCCTTTCTTGATTACTGTCAGTAATGCATAGAAATGCCTTCTCATTCTGTTATCTTAACAACCTTATGGAGACTGAAAATAAAACCTTAAAAAAAAAAAAGAACGATCTCTTGGTATATGCCTATAGCTCATGCAATGGATTTGTTTGGTTTCAGCCTTCTCCAAAAGGATGGTTTGGTTTTGTTTTTAAATGAATTGTTTGAGTTAAGCTCAAATTTTAGACCACAACATGAAAATACTACACTACATTGTCTGTGAGGTTTTGCAGAGTGAGCGAGTGGCTGTTAACGGGTGTGACACTTTTAAGAGACTTTCTACTTAAGCAGACTTAAGCATCTGCTTTTTTTCCCCCCAACTAACAAGTAAATACCAGAGTACACAAAAAGTTCATGTAAAAGTTGACCAGTTCATGGCTAGGCCTGTTTTTCCTTCAGAACTCTTTGTTTTCTGTGGTTTTTAGTACTGATAGTTCCTGTGAAATTAAATGTCATTTTTTTGGGGCAATTTTGAAAGCTGCTGTTCTCCTAGGGTTACCCACTTTGATAAGAAAGAAAAGTGGGGACTGGAATATCAGGAATTGCTAGGTCCATCAGAACTGGTTTGTTTTTAAGAGATAGAAGACCCCAGAACTTTTAAGAATTATTCATTTTTATTAAGAATGTTTATGAATTTTTAATTAATTGCATTTGCTCTTTAGTTGGAATTACTGGAAGTGCGCAGACAGCAAGAGGAAGAGGAGAGGAAGAGGCAACCTCCATCTCCAGAGCCGAGAACGAAAGTTTCGGAGGAAACAGAGTCACAACAATGGTAAGCATGGGACTAGCTCCCCTGACAGAAGCAGCTGTGTTACTTTTCTTACCCAGCCTACTTGTAAAAATTTCTTTTAGATAGCATAAATAAGGCCCAGGCCAGCCCAGCTTCAGGCATTGGTATTCGGGAGCATGTTTTTGGGTCTTAAGAGAAATTTGGTTATAAAGTCCTTCATATAACACAAATTCCCTCCCAATTCCAACGTTAGGAGAACTCCTCACCGACTTCTACTGGTACCTAAGTAGGAGTTAATGCGCCCTTTAAAAACACAGATGGATCAAGCCAGTGAATAGCTGCCCCAGGATGTGTCAGCCGTTTGAGTAGCATTCTCAGGGATTGTATCCTTTTCCCTCTATCCAGGACAAATTTTAAGTACAATGTAAAATCTTCTAACCTGAAGTCTTAGAATTAAAGAGGGGAGAGAATCACTGTGCAAAGAGCAACCAGGGTTCCGGCCCTGCCTCATTCATCTGTGTGACTTTGGGTAAATCACTTCGCCTTTCTAGGCTTCCATTTTCCCCCCTCTCTAAAATGTGGGGATTGGAATTAGGTAGCCTCCAAGGTCACTTACAGCTCTAAATCAACATTTGATATTGAGACTGGGCAATGTCTGAGGTCCCTTCTAGCTCTGAATTTTTAATGATCCCATGTATTCACAGGAATTTGTTATTTCTAATTGCATCATCTGTCTTTTAAAGAAGATAGTTAAAGATAGTTTAAAGAAGTTTTTAAAGAAGAGAAATCTGAGAGTAAAATTATTTTCCGTTTTCTTTTCTCCTCTTTCCTCTGTCACTTTTCTGTGTCTTCATCCATCTCTTCTTTTTTTTTTTTTTTTCATTCAATAGGGATGCTTCAAAAGGAGAACAAGTTTCCCAAAATGGTTTGCCTGCCGAACAGGGATCTCCACGGGTTAGTTACCGATCTCAAACCTACCAAAACTACAAAAACTTTAATAGCAGACGGACAGCCAGTGACCAACCCTGGTCTGGACTGTGAAACTCAGAACCTTTTGTAAAGAATTCCACTCTTTCCAAATACTCTTGGTTTGATCTTTTTGCTTCCATTTCATCCACGTTGTTGAATTTTATTTAATTAATAGCCTCGGTTATATATGTGTTTGCATTTAATCCATGTTTATTTGAGTCTTTTTAACTGATGGATGCTCAGTTGCCTTAAAGAGACATTTATTTTATGTTATTTATTGTGAGCTTTTTATTTTATCAAGATTTTTACAGCTAAAACATCCCTTACATGAGTAATTGAAATTTAATGAAATTACACCATAATGGAGAAGAAAACTAGAATCTGACAGGTATGACGCATCCAGTTATACTAACAGGTTGCAGTACTGTGCTATACACGGGCCACATTATAAATGAGCTATTAACCAGGCTGAAGGTATTAGATGCAGAAGAACTTAGTCATGGCTGGTAGATAACTGTGTTACGGGAAGGGGATTTTGGCTACTAAAATGAAAAAAAAAAAAAACAACAACTAAAACTTAGTTATGTAACATTCCAAGAAGGATGAAGATGAAAATAAACAAGAAAGTCGGATGTGATCAGAAAATGATTTTATTTTCAAATTGTAGACAGTCTCAGAAGTTCTGTTTGAGATTACCCCACCCACCATACTCCACCCCCAGGTCATTTCCAGAATATGGCTAAAGCCTTTTTTTTTTTCAGGGGGTGAAATGTGTTTTCCATTTAGTCTGCTAAGTTTTAGATTTAGAAATCCAGCTTCTTCCTGCAGCAAATGATGCTGCCTCCCCAGAGTACGCTGTCATCCCCAGGGAAGGCAGTCCCATGATCAGCTCAGAGACATTTGCTTTGTATTTATCTTGGAAGCCTGTCTTGGTTTTCAGGTCTCTTTCTTCAGGTAATAACTTTGGGACATCACTTTGTTTAAATTTTCAAACAGATGAAATCAAAACTATGTTGGTTCCTTCCGATAACTTGAACATTAAAATTGATTGGCCTAAAATTAAGGGATCATTTTAAAAGCTTATCGATTTTAGATGCAAGCTCTTCTTCTCCAAGACCATTAGCATATTTATAAGAACTTTTCCAGTATATCCGGTATAACAAACTTGGCAGTTTTTCATATTCATATGCTTTATTTCATTTCCACTTTCTTGTCACCATTTAGTCATTCCCTCTCCAGAGAGAGCATTTTAGAATGGCATTTTTTAGGCCACAGTTTATGAGAAAACTAGAATCTTGTTCCTCATGAGTGAAAAGCAGATTAAAGAAGAGATTTTCTGTAATTACCCATCTCATGCTATGAGAAACATACTAATTTCCAGGGTTGGAGATGTTAGTGGGAACAGAAACATGAGTTGATAGATGATTGCTGCAAGTTGTTAAAGTCTGATTTGTCTTTTCATTTCATGATGCATGTTTTTTTTCTTTTGTCAGGATAACGTCATATAGCATCTTGTTTGTTTTTCTGTGTCTCTCTATGTACATATCTATTTACTGGTGACTGTAGATGGGCCTATAGATATATACATAGCTCCGTATGTTCTGGGGGCAGTGTGCACCATTATTGGGTCTCTTTGCCTTAAAAACACATTACTATCAATGTTAAGCTATTGCTTTAGATTTAGGAAAATAGGGAGCCGTGAAATGTCTTTTCTGGCTCTGGATCATAATGTGCATGTCATTGATATATATGTATGTGTATATATATATATATATGATGTTTCCATATATATATGTTAAAAATTTATATAATTGGAATTAAATATCCAGTTTTTCTGCTTTTTATATTCAGAACAAAAAAAAATCCACAAAGGAGTGCTCAAATCTTTCAGCAATCTTTTGCCTTTTTTTGTTTATACTTTAAAATTGTACCTTGCCAGGAAAAAAAAATGCAACAATTGACTTGTATTTGAAGATAAGCCATTTTATTCTTTGATTTATGGTACAGAGACTCAAGTTAATGAACTTGAAAACAATGTTGCTTCATGCACTTTGAAAATCAGTGGGGTGTTTCTTGTCATGTTACTAGTTGTCAGCATATGTTGTAGTCATGTTCACAGTCGTGATTTAAATACCTCAGATACACCCAGCCACTTAAGCACTCTCAACTAATTGCTAAGAGAAGCAATAAGGGAAAATGTATTCATGTGTCCATTGTTTTATCATAACGCTATGATTTGCTTTTAATGTTTGTCTTCAGTGGCGTGTTGTCTGTTGGCATGCTTAAAGCACATTTTCATTAAAATTCATTTTGCTCCTTTTTTCCCTTCCTGTTCTCCTGGATCATTCATTTGCATACATATTAATTTATCCTTGTGCATACTGGTGTTGGGGTTTTCTCTTTCCCTCTAATATCTCAAAAGAAAAATTTTTGCTGCAGAAATCTCCTCAGAAAAGGTTTTCATTTCCTTAGCAACTAGAAGTTTGCCTCCCAAGTGTTTTGCATTTTAGTCCTGTTCACAAACTTAATGTCCATTTAGTTCATTATTAGAATAATTAGGTCTGTATTACAAATCAGGTCAATACTACAGCCAGCAATCTCCATTTAAAACCTGCAGCAGGAAATTTTTTTTAAACTTTTTTTTTTACACATACTAACCACGTGTCCTCCAGGTCCTTACTACACCAGCCTTATAGCTCTTGAACTCATTATAGTCTCCACTGTAAATTGTGTGCAGTTTTGTAGGCCAACAGATTTATTAAATTTAAAAATCACTGGAAATTAAATACTTGAATGGCCACTGTTTAAAATTTCTTATTGGCTCAGATATCTTTTTCATCTTTTTCTTTGTCTTTGCCACCATTTAAAAAGAAAGATGTAGAATAAACCAAACAAACATTCACAGGTGGCCTAATTACTTAAAAGCAAAGAGGTACAGTTTAAGGCTTATTTTGGGCCACCATGTATACCAACACCCCTTACTTTAGAGTCTAATTATCCACTTTCTTTTTTGAACCTTGTGAATGGAATTACTAGAATCATTAAATTGTATAGTATCTACTCCCCTATTAACCCTGGTCTAGTTTGGCAAAATTGAGAAAATGGAATTTTATGGAAGCTTAGTCCAACCTGAACTAAATCCAGGGCCCTGAAATATAGTAGAATTTGTGCCTCTTCCATCTCTCCTGGGATTTTAGCCAGCCAGTATTCTAAATGGTTTGGATGAATATCACTTCCTGTCCCACCTTTATAGTCCCAGTGCTTCAGATGAGATATAAGAGAAAATCAGTCTTTGACAATTAATTGTTAGATCTGACATCTTCTTTCAGAGGTGGCCGGTTTGCCATTTTTTCTGTTGAGGCTGTTGCCACTTCTTTGGGGGTGACACTGGTTCAGGGCAGCAGCGCAGGGAGCGGGTGTCTTATTAGTGTGCCATTTACAACCTCCATGTTTGTCTACGTACAAGGGGTGCAGGATGTTTGTAATCCACTAAAGCGTTAGCAACACCCAGCTTTAGTAACTTGCTAATCCCACACCCTGGTTATACAAGCCAGGAAGCTGCTACGGTTAATGGTCCACAGTTAATGGTATACAGGCTGAGAATGATAATGAACCAAGACCATACTGCATTTCCAAAGCTGAAAGCCGTCAGGGTTACAATTTAATTGAGCTTGTGGATGAACGGCTCCTGAAGACGTCTCCAGCGTGATGAGTCAGAGCCGCTGGAAACTGGGCTGCTCTCTAGGCTATCTCGATCTCAGTTCAGCAAGGCAACGCGATCAACAAAGCAAGTGATGGGGAAGGCCATGGTTCTGTCTTTGTTTGGGGGTAAATAGCTGTGTGGTGTTGAGTGACTGTGGTTGGCTTTTTCCAGTACCTTTAACAACAAATACAGCCCACTTAATATACAGTGCTGGCAGACGTGCTTAAATGGATGTTTGACTTGCCTTCTTCTTCCCTCCTTCCCCAAGCTTTCAGATCCAAAACCTAACTGAGATGGTGGACGTGAATTGCATGGTGTCATCCTAATTTCTGCATGTTTTGATGATGTGTGGTGGGATGGGCAAAGAGGGAGGGAGGTGGGCCAAGGAGTATTTTTAGGAACTCTAGGTCTTCTCTTTTCTTCCTTGGGGGGGAATGCTTCTGTGTACTTCTGATAGGCTTGTTCGCTGACATGTTTGTGAATGCCTTTCACTTAAACTTAAAACCTTCTGCTGGTGTCCCTGGTTGTAAGGTGGCTGCTGTATAACATCCTCGATCTCTCATACATAATAAGCGTGACTGTTCCTGTTGTCCTTTGTTTCGAGTAACCAGTAATAGAAATGGAGTTACTGAATTGGGTTATATTAGAGAAAATGGATTAATCAGAAGAGCAAAGTGCAGTAAAACTCATACTGACATTTAGCTTCTTCCATTTCCCTATAAAATGGGTGGGTATTAATCTGTTCCGTACCTTCTAATGTCTTTGGTGTTTAGTTGGCTATGTGGGATGTGAAAGGGTTTTACTGTACTATCTCAGTCTGTCCAAGAAGTTTATACACAGCCACATTGTACAAAGTCAGTTAGCGTTTAAGACCTCCCCAGCGTGGTTCAGGGTTAGCTGAATGGTCTTTCCACTATCTCTAGATGGCAGAAACTGTGGAAACGAGTGAAATGGTCAATGGAGCTACAGAGCAGAGAACGAGTTCGAAAGAATCCAGCCCCATCCCCTCCCCCACTTCAGATCGCAGAGCGAAGACTTCCATCCAGGCACAGACAGCAGCCACCTTACCAGCCAAAACCCAGGAGACCCCGTCGGCTCAGATGGAAGGCTTCTTAAATCGGAAGCATGAATGGGAGGCCCACAATAAGAAAGCTTCAAGCAGGTAAGGACAGAGTCACAGGTGGCCTATACTGGTAACTACTGAGGCCAGAGCAGGATGTCTGGTTGTCTCCCTGTTTAATAACATGAAAAAAATGGCACTACGGTTGGAAACAGGGCATGGGTTTAAGTTGCTAACTTATTCGGTGGTTTCCCCACTACCCAGCTCAATAGTCTAAGGCCTCATGGGCAGATGAGCTATCCTTTATTCAGTTGTGTTTTTCCCAATGACAGGAGGAAAATAGTAGTGAGCCATAGTAGTTTTGTCTTAAAAGGGATTGATTTTGGCTCGTGTAATGATTGCAGTGACTTGTTTTTTGTGAAAAAAAAATATTTGGGGGGAAAGTTCCATCTGAAAATATTTTTTATTTTTTAAGAATTTTGTCATTCCCACCAAACCTCATGGTCTTTTATCATAATACCAAGCCACTTTGTGAAATGAGTGGAGGCCATCATTTGGGAGGGGCATGTTTCAGCCTCCACTTTACTCTGCCACAAATTTTTGCAGGTGCCCTGGCTTAGCTAATGGCTTGCTGCTCTTTCCCTCTAACTACAGGCCCCAACAAAGAGTGTCAAGCATGGCGGGGCTGGGAGGGGAGACTGTCTTGACACCGTGGGGGAAAGGATGTTTATTCATGGGACAAAACAGTGTTTTCCCAAAATGTAGTAGAGGCTTCCTCGGCTTCTGACAGTTTTCTTTCCATAACAGTGTTCCCTATGGCAGAGAACACAGGTTCCCACTCTAGCAGTTGTGCTATAGATCGGTTGTGGGATGAGAATTTTCCCACTACGTTAAAGTAGCCCATCCATGCTCCCTGGCTTCCTCAAGTGGCTAGCTAACTTGTAACCTTGGTCTTCTGTGAAGACCAATTTTAACTTAGTCCAATTTTGCATACTTTACCAAGAGAAGTTGATTGTAACAAGTTGCAATTCCTCTCTGTGATCCCTTAGGTCGTGGCATAACGTCTACTGTGTGATTAATAACCAAGAAATGGGCTTCTACAAAGACTCAAAGGCTGCTAGTTCTGGTATTCCCTACCACAGTGAAATCCCTGTGAGTTTGAAAGAAGCATCCTGTGAAGTAGCAGTTGACTACAAAAAGAAAAAACATGTATTCAAACTAAGGTGAGTGAGGGACACAAAGTGTCTCGATGCCTCCACAGAACTAGGGGTCTTGTTTCTGGCTTTGGAGTTGGCTCCTTTCAGATAACATCTATAAATGACTTCACTTCTCATGTGAGTTTCTTTCATCTTCAGTAAAGTGGGAAACAACCCATTGTTGTTAGGCTTACCTGATTTTAGCTTAGTTTTTAGGCTTCCCAATACATCTGTTGAGTCCTAAATGGTGGTGTAGTGGAGGGCAGTTAGGGTTCAGATTATTTTATAAGCTGACACCTACATTATCCAAAACCCGATGTAGAATATTCGTATTTCACATTCTTTCAAAACCACTTTCCAATTCATATTTCACATCATTTCAAAACCATTTTCCATTGTGTTGACAATATCCTGGAATATCAGGAGACCTAGGTTCAAGTCCCAGCTGTCCCTGGCTCACTGTGTCACTTTCACTAGGCAGATGACTTAACATTTCTCAGCTTGTTTTTCAGCTGTAAAAGGAGTGGGTTGGGCAAAATGGCTGTTAATGTCCCTTTTAGTTGTTAAAAAAAGTGTTATCTAGATGGGAGCAAATGATTTGTAAACTTTTAGAAAGTAGAGACACCTTTAGTTCACTTAGAATCAAGTCATGTCAAACTAACTGTATTGTTTTTTTTTGAGAGGGTTATTAGATTGACATCAGAGGAATGACCGGTATAATATGTATAGGTTTCAGCTGGACTGTTGGCAAAATCTCTCATTTTATATAACCTTGTAGATAGCATAGTGAAATATAAGCCCAGTGAGTCTACTGCATTTCTGAATTAATAACTTCTTGAGAATCATAATCCAGTGAGTTTGAGGTTTTTAAAAAAATTTTTAATAGCATTTTTTTCCAATTACATGTAAAGACAATTTTCAACATTTCATTTTTTGAAAGGTTTTGAGTTTGAAATTTTTCCCCCTCCTTCCCTCCCTTCCCCACCTCTAAGATGGCAAGCAACCTGATATAGGTTATACATACGCAATAATGTAAAAACATATTTCCACATTAGTCATGTTGTGAAAGAAGAAACAGAACAAAAGGAAAAAAAAACAGTGGTGTTGAGTTAATCAGAATGACAACATCCTGGAAGGGAAAAGGAATGTCTCTAGTGGCATGCCACAGTCCTCCATGGTCCTATTTTGTTCAGTTTGTTTTTTTTTAAATCATTGACCAAGGTGACATAAAATTACTTACAAAATTTGGAGATGATAAAAACTAGAAAGGATAGTTCAACCTAACAGGCTATAAGAATGGGCCAGAACAAATTCAGCAAATATCTAACATGCATCCACAGTGTACAAGGCCCTGAACAATATAAAATTTAATAGAAATAAATGTTGTGTCCTACATTTAGTCAGTTACTCAAGTAAGAGGGGAAAGCCCCATCTTAGTAAAGAGAGGAGGGTTTAAAGAGTTAACTAATTTTTAAGTTATGCTAAGAACAAGAAACTGTTGGGGGCTGGATTTTAAAGGGGATGTTGACAAGAGGGAGCATGTCCAGGATGGCGAAAAGTTAAAATAATCTCATGGAAGGAATGAAGAAGCTGTTTAGCATAAAGAAAAGACATAGTAGGGATGTAACAGTTGTCTTCGGATATATTTGAATGACTGTCACTTGAAGAAAAATCAGGCTTATTTGTTATAGCTCAACTAGAACCAATACATATAAGTCAGAGAGAGGCAGATTTGGATTCACCTTGGGAAATAACTTTCTAGCCATTAGGATCCCAAAATGGAATAGGCTACCTTCATAGACAGGCGTGAGTTCCCCGTCAATAGAGATATTCAAGCAGAAGGTAGATGATCCTTCTGTCAGGGATATTAAAGTGCTTTTCTGCAGGCAGTGGGATGTTAAACTAGAGGACTGCTAAAGACTTTTCCAGCTTTCTTCTGTAATTCAAATGAGTCATCACAGCCCGAGAGTGATAAACAGGAAATGGCTTTTGGCACCTGTCAGGCTGTATTTTCCCTTCCCAAAATGGGCTCATGTAACTTTTATCCCCAACTACTTCTGGAACCTGGAAATCTGGAATCAGATTTCAACTGTTCCACAGAACCAAACACTCCTCCTCCCTTCCCAGGGGGTCCCAGCTTAAAAGTTCTGCTTTCTAGCAGCAGCCAAATGATAGGAAATCTATCTGCTGTGATAAAGATGAAGAAAAAAAATTTTGAGGGCAGAGCCTGAGAAGTGCTATTGTTTTTTGTGTATTTTTGGTGAGTTTCTTTGTGTATATAGAGCCAATAACAAGAAGTCACGGACTGTACATGGGTGTGGTACGTTTAAAGGGATGAGAGTTTTCAATGTGATTTATGAATCCCTATTGATATGGAGAAATGAATGCTCCATCTTTGGCAACTTGGGATGGGCTGTGCTTCCTTTGGAAGGAAAAGCTACAGTCCTTAGGGCAAAATTTATATCTCTGAGTTAAGAGTTTAGAGTCTAAATACTTTCATCCACAAAAGAGATCAAATCAATAAATTGGACATGCAATTAAAAAAAGAACTGGAAGGAAAAATTGAGTCCATTTGACTCATTGGCTCCTTTCCGCCTTGTACTCTTGGAGCAGTCACAGATAGACAGAACATCCCCCTAAAGCAGTTCTCTCCCCAACAGGATCTCACACCATTCTCTCTATTCCCTCAAGACATTTAGCCTTAAGGCTTAATGAAACCTTTTTGGTAGAATCCAGCTGGGTTCTTTTTTGGTTGTTCTACGTTATATGCTCTATCAATTTAAAATTTCTAGTGGCTGTTGAGGGACAATGAGTCAGGAAATCCTGAGTTTGAGTCCTGTCTCTGATACATACTGGCTGTGCGACTGTGGGCAAATAATGGGAACTTTCAGTGCCCCCGGGCAACTCTGAGACTGTAAATTGCGATTAAATTGCAGGGAATTTTCACACCAGAGAGTTCCCACACAGATTAAATCTCAGATCTTTACCATTCCCCTCTATCCAAATGCCACAGTATACAAGTGCCACAGACAACTTTTTAACACCATAAGTCTTAGGAATAGTTGTAGATCTGCATTGGTAGAGGGAATACCTTTACCCAGAAGCCACCTGGACCAATTAAATGACAAGTCTGAAGGGGACAGAAATTGGTCATTTGAGAAGAATATTAGGACCTTTCTTCCCTGTTTCCCCCCTCCCCCTCAAAAAAAAAACCCACATAGATCCGTTCATGGACCTAGCTTTGGGTAGCTCTTGCAGTTTCACCCCTGGCTCTATACCCACTCATAGCTGGCGATGGGAAGAAATAGGAAGGGATTGGGGGGTGGGGCAGCAGTTCATCCAACTATCTTTGCAATTCGAAGGGTTGTCGTGTTAGAGAAAGATAGGACTTCTAGTTGGCCTCAGAGGAAGCTCGCTCCCCAACTCACTGTTTGCCAAGATCTAAAACAAGATGTCGAGCAAGATCCGAAATCTCCCATTCCCTCAGAACCACCAGACAAAGCTCCTCAGTGGGACAGCATAGCCTATGTTATGTTGCATACTCTTTGAGAATTAGGATCCGTGGCACGGCAGTAATAGAGAGATCAATTTTAGCTTCAATGTAAAAGAATATGGCATTTAACTCATAATAGGGACTCAAAAAGCTCTTGTTTTGTTTGAATAGTCATTCAGATTTGAGAATGCCTTCTCTAAATAGAGTCTAAATTTCATTGCCCTAATGTTCTGGAGTTTGGGGTAAAAACTTGGGCTCTTAGATCTGGTCGCCCTTGGATGATTTCACCGGATCATTCAGAGCTTTGCAGGAAAAAAAAAACGATCCAGCCGTTGCTGGGTGATGTAGTGGTCCGGATGATTGGCTACAGAGAGCTGATCCACCAGCCATATATTGTCTGTCAGACTGAGGGAAAGGGTTAGAGTCCCCCAGGTAGAACTGATTATCAGTGAGTTTTAAAAATGGTTGTCGTTCAGTCATTTTCCAGTTGTATCTGACTCTTTGTGAGTCCATCTGAGGTTTTTCTTGGCCAAGATAGTTCATTTTATAGATGAGGAAACTGAGTCAGACAGGGTTAAGTGACTTACCCAGGGTCACACAGCTAGTAAGTGACTGAGGCCAGATTTGAACTCAGTAAGATGAGGCTTGCTGACCCCAAGCCTGGGGCTCTATTCATTGTACGACCTAGCTTCCCAGTTTTTAAAATAGGAGATATAAGCTAAGGAATAAGACACAGCTACAAAAAATAAAGACTTTTTTTTTTTTTTACCTCAGTCATCAGGTGATCAATCATCCAAATAGATTTTTATGGTAGGCAGCAAATTAGCCTATAACAGATTTAAAGATGTTTGGAGATTACCCTAGCTAAATTCTATGACTTTTAAGATGTCCAAGAAGGACACTGAGTACTATGGAACAAAGCCCTCATTTGCTTGCATTCCCTTCCTGCATGGGTTGATATCACCAGTTCAACTCCTTTAGAGACCTAGTATATGCCTGTGAGTCGTGTTTTTACATATGGATAGATGTGTATATTTAAATTTTAAAAATCTAACTCTTAGCTTTCTTTTTTTCTTTAATTGTAGACTAAATGATGGCAATGAGTACCTCTTCCAAGCCAAAGATGATGTAAGTTCCTATGATTTAGTAATTCAGAAGAAGCATTTGCAAGAATACAGACTAGTCACAATCTAGATAAAAGACTGGAAACAGATTTCCTTCGACTTTATTCTTCTTCATGTCCAATATTAGATTATTTTAATTCCCTGTAACTAGGAGAAGCTAAAAGAAATGGAGCCTGCTTTCAGCAGAGAGCCTTGCAGGAACCAGTTGACAAAAAAACGACATATTGAGGGAGAGACCTATCTGTTCCTTTCTTTCTCTCCCTTCCTTCCTTCCTTCCTTCCTCCCTCCCTTTTTCCCTCTCTTTCTTTCTCTCTCTTCCTTGCTCCCTTCCTCCCTTTTCTCCCTCACTCCCTCCTTCCTTCCTTCCTTCCTTCCTAGAGCGGCAGAAATGAACATGCAAATAAATGCTTGTATTCTCCCCTTCTTTTCCCTCTTTCAAATTTTTTTATGGAGGAAAGAGGGGGGAGCGGAATACAAAAGCTTAGCAACAAGGGCCCAAACATTAAGGATTTTCTTCCTAGCCTTCACTTGACCCAGAGTTCAGCTTAAATTGAGTTTGAGCTGTGTCTGAATTACCGTGAATGGTACTAAAGTTAAAATTCCTACCACCCTTCTTCCCCTCCACTCCCCTTAGAGGAAAGTGGAGTCCAAAGCCCTTGATGGCAGAATCCATTTTTTAAAGCATAGTATTAGAAGTTGCCCCGTGCCACTGACTAGGTCCATCATTCTGACATCTTTCTTGTGACATCCTCTTTGTCCAGGAGGAAATGAATTCGTGGATCCAGGCCATCACTTCCGCCATCTCCTCTGATAAGGGTGAAATATCCACAAGCACCCAGAGCACTCCAGCATCCAGCCGCGCCCAGACCTTGCCAGCCAGTGTTACAATCACCAGCGAATCTAGTCCTGGCAAGCGTGAGAAAGACAAAGAGAAAGACAAAGAGAAGCGGTTTAGCCTTTTTGGAAAAAAGAAATGAACTCCCATCTCTACATCCTGTACTTCTCTTACCTTTTTAGTGAAATTCCAGCATGCAAGCTCAGAACCAATACATTACTCTCTGTGCCTAATGTTCCTCAATGTGATTGATTTTTTTTTTTATTTATAGAGAATTTCTGAAAAAAAAACAAAACAAAACAAAATTCCTTTCAGGTTATAAAAGTAATGAGGCACATTGGGCAGCTTTCTTTTATGAGAGGAAAGACCATGATTTTTTTTTAATGAAGTTCATATAGATTAGATCTTAATATTTAAACTGTTCCTCAATTTTGTGAGGCTGTCTTGGAAATAACCCCCCCTCTAGTGCTATTGGTATGCAAGGCAGCGGTGCTCTCAAAACAGAATTTACTGTGCACACCAGAGACAGACGTACCGATTTTCTGACACATTCACTTCCATTTACTTAATGGTGGTTATCTTGAGTCTTGACTATTAGAAACTCCCCTACGATGGCTCTAACCTTTATGAAACGGATAGTGTGTATTATTATATCAGCTGTAACAAGAGTACAACTCTACATTAACTTTGCAGACCAAACCACCTGTACGCTGGCATCACTTACTAACACCCACGTGTGGCTTTTCTGCATTCAATGTGACAGTTAAGAATGTCGGTGTACAAGAAGGAATAGCAAACTGATAACTGTTTTAAATAATCTGTAATTTCAATTTTTTTTTTGCTGAAATACATTATATTGTATGTTTGAGATAATTCTAGTACAAAGTATAATAAAAATTAGATGTATAATAAACCCTTTAAATCATTGATAAGTGTAAAAGTGAAACTGAAGCATTTACTGGACAAAGTCATGTTTACTGAACTGGTTACTTGCTTGTGAGCTGCGGCACTGTGTTATAATTTTGCTACATTACCTTGCTATTTGATACATAGTGTGCATTTCTCTGTCACTGTAACTATTGTAATGACAAAATTTCATCTTACTGCACAATCAAAATGACATTTAATAGGAATGAACTTTCAGAGACTGGGCCTGCCTCAGGCCAGAGTAGTCTTGGGCCTGGCACTCAGCTGTTTGACCTGTACCTCTCAACTTTTACCCTATCTGTTAAATATATGCTATGTCATTAAATGCTTTTAAAACTAACTCAGTGGGTAGTTTTTTGTTTGGGGTTTTCTGTTATTTTTCTCCGTCACTGATTTAAAATCAGATAGGCTGTTCCAAAGCCAGAAAGACCAATGAGGCTCTTACAGTAAGACTAAGTTTGTGTTTTTGGAAGTATTTTTTTGGGGGGGGGGGGGCGAGGTAGATAGGGGGAGGAGGTATGATATTCCTGCTTTGAAATTGTCCTAATGAAAGCAAAGAGAAAAATAAAGGTGGTATAGCTATGTAACAAAATGTCCAAAGATTTGGCACTTAATTTACCAAAGCTGAACTGTGAGATGAACTTGCAAATATTAGAAATGTTTGATCTGCTTTGCCCGCATAAATATCCAGAGTGTATTGATAAGCTGTTTTTCTCTGATAGTGGGGCTGTATCTTTCAGTGAATATAAGAATGATTTACAGTACTGTGAAGATTTTTGAATAAACTATTCATGAAGACAACTTAGTGTATGACAAGTCATCAATACTGAAATCCAAAACCAAAGGACTGGTGTATTTTTCCTTCTCACCTCCTTAAGTCATTTTTCCTGTTTTATCCCTTCTGTCCGCAGTAGGCCTATTAGTTAATGGTTACTTCTGCAGCAAGTCATTAGTTACCTCCATAAAGGAAGTGCCCCTTACCTATCCTACCCAGTATTTCAATATTTTTAAAGAGCTGTGCTTTCAAAACTAAGAATCCTCCCACCCGTGCTAATTGCATCCCTTTAGTACATGCCTTTTCATGAGTTGCTGTGCCTAAAAGAAACCATCACCTGGTAGCTAAGCTTATCCAGACTTAACTAGGTTTAGTCCTTGAATAGGACTTTTAGTTTATCACTGGACTCCATATGCAAAGCCTTTCCAGTTTGATAGTCCCTGCCTAAGATTATCCTTATACCTTCAAAAACCCCAGGTTCACCTCTATGCCACTGGAGAGAAGGACCTTTAAGAGGAAGTCTGGCCCATTATTAGAAGTGAATGTTAAGAGGTCTTCTCAGAAGTATCACTGAAAATACTCAGTTAAAGAAAGGTGTATTGAATGTGGAATGAGTTTTGTAAATGTAGCCAGCTCACCTTATCCAGGTGAAAGGAAGAGAATTCACAAATCATCACCCTAGGCCTGCAAAAAACCTTAAAATTCTAGTCTATCTTCATTTTACAGAGAGGGAAACAGATCCATTGAAGATAAGTGATTTATTTGCCCATTGTCACATGGCTATTCATTGGAGCTGAGATCAGAACCCCAAAACCTTAGGCTCCAGTGCTTGCCTCTATGCCTGACTGCTTGATTAAAGAGCCCTTTTGATTCTTGGTTTCAACATCTTTTTCCCAAAAAGGGAATTGATGGATTGAAAAGGGTCCCTTTCTCTTGTAAGTGGTGATACTAAAAATAGAAAGGACTTGCACATAGTCCGGGGGTGGGGGTGAGGAGCAGGGAGGGAGGAGGATAAAAAGAACTCAGGTAGTTCAGTAGCTTTTCCCTAGGTAATCAAGAATTGATTGGTAAGCTTGCTTTAAAAAAAAAAATACCTAAGTTTATTCAGTGTTCAAAGCTCCACAGACACAGCATGATCTTAGCATATAGCATTTGTTTTTATGCCGTTAACACTACTCAATGTTTAAAGGATCATTATTTGGTTTTAACAGGTATAATACACTTTTGCCCCAATGTTAGGGTTTTTAAAAATCCACCTCTATTGTCCTGGTACAGTCCTACTATGTAGGACTACATATCTGAGCAAGGGGGAAAGAAAACTGGGGTGTGCCATCAGAACAGACTAAATAGGATATCTCCTAGGATAAATAGTTATCTCCTTGATTTAATTAAAAAAGATGGCATTGCTTGTGAGTTTAACATTTGTAGTTATTTAGTGGGGGAGGGCGGCATTACTTATGACATTTGTGGGGCCTTTCCTCATGGGTCCCCATAGGCCATGCATGGTTTCCTCTAGAATTTTTAAAATTCCTCTTAACATTCTCTGGCCTTTCCTTGCTCTTCCTCTGGAAAGAGCACTTCCAGAGATGTGCTCTTTTGCTGTTTAGGGAAATGTACTTTGATAATTCCCCTAGGAAAAAAACAAACATCAACAACAAAGACTTCTCCACCCATGTCGAAGAAGGCAGACAGTTTTAGAAAATGAGGATATGTTAGCTCACTGCGTAAAATGAATCCCAGTGGCTCAGTTGGGAAGGAAGGAGTTTGCATCCTGTTTGGAAACCTGTGGAGTTTCTGGTGAGAACCACCTTTTCCTTGAAGGACTTATGGAGAGGATATTCACGTGGGCTACTCTTCTACCCCTACGTAATTTGGTGTTAAGCTATAGTCTTAAAAGTCTAGCAGAGGTTCTTAACTTAGGGTCCATGAACTTTTAAAAATTGACAATATAATTTGTTTCCTTTATAATACTCATTTAATTTTATGCACTTAGAAACATGGTGAAAAGAGATCCATAGACTTTCTCAGACAGTCAAAGGGATCCATGACCTAAAAATGGTTAAGAACTGCTCTAGATGTAAGAGGAATTTCAGTGGCCACCTAGTCCAAACCCTTCATTTTTATAGATGAAGGAACAAAGTAAAATGATTTGTCTGAGATTGCTTTGGAATAAGCATCAGAGGTGAGATTTGGGCACAGTTTATCTGATTCCAAAACCACTGTTCTTTGCTTTGTGCCTATCCAACTTCCCATGCCTTTATTTTAGTGTTAGAAAAAGGGGTAACGGTAAAGTCTGAGCTTTAGGCACCAGTTGTCCCTGAGTTGATTGAAGGGTGGGATAATGAAGGAATAGGATAAATCTAAGAGAAGTTAGTGATTAGAACCCGAGTCTTTGATAACTTGGATGTGTTTCTTCCTAATTACTGCCTTGAACTCATTTCTCTGCAGATGAGATCTGAGAAGCTTCCATGAAATGATTTGGAGGAACCTGCAGCTTGCCTCCTTAACCAGTCACGTTGAAACCTTGGTGTAGGTAAGGTTCAATCATTGTATCTATACAGCTTTACTTCCAAACCTTGGGCAACTTATCATAGGTTCATTTCACTGCAAACCTTTCAATGTCATCCATCAGATGAAACTGGCCCAGGATAGGCTTCTAATGAGCTATGACTCATTCAAAAAGAAAACCCTGCTTCTCCCTGCAGATGGAAAAAGAAGAGCCTTGTCACTCAGCCTTAGGGTGTTTGCTCATCACCGTATTCTTGCTTTGGCGTGTTCATTTTGTGGAAGACAGGCTTTCAGAATTCAAGAGTATTTACAAATTTCCCTTAATTTTTCAGTTGCCCTTGTTTTCTCCCCCACATCCTGTGGATCAAGAAGTTATCTGAGAGAAAATGGAGGATGGAGGATGGAGAGAGACTGGGAGGAAGGAAGAACACTGAAGTGTCCTTTAAAGGGAAAGGGAAATTTTATCTTCTAAAAAGCCAACAGAGACTTTCTCCATTAAGTAAGGCATCCTTCATTCCATAACTTTGGCTGTACTGGGGAGCCAACGAATCTGCTAGAGCTGGAGTGCTGTCAATCTTAACTCAAAGTTTTCCCTACTCAATGGTCTAGTAGTTCAATTCAACAGACATGCATTAAGCACCCATTGTATACAAAGCACAGTAAATAGGCACTAAGAAGAATACAAAATTTAATTAAGAAATTATCCCTGCCCTCATGGAGTTTACCGTCTTGTATTTTCTCTGATACAGTGAGGTATTTTCAGATACATCCTTAATTTTCTGGGGAAAACAATGCTGACATCTCTTACTCTTCATTCATCCATTTCCAAGTTTATTCTAGTGGTGGCTGTATTCTCACTTACATTGACCTTGAAAACAAGTATCTGGGATACAGTTCATCTTCCCAGACTTATAATGGGGTCTGATATAATATTAACTTACTGAACATGTCTTATATCTATGTAGGTGTTTAGAAGCACATCCAACAGTACTCTCCAGAGTGTGCTGTAGTACAGATCTGACAAAGTGAATCTTATTTTGGGAACTTTTATAAGCATGTAGGTTGGTTCTTTGTTTGCATTAATTGGTTATGTTGCTGTTGTTCAATAGTTTCAGTTGTGTCCAACTCTCTATGACCCCACTTGGGGTTTTCTTGGAAAAGGTACTGTAGCGGTTTGTCTTTTCCTTCTCATTTTACAGAGAAGGAAACTAAGGCAAACAGGCTTAAGTGCCTTACCCAGGGTCACACAAGTAGGAAGTGTCAGAGGTCAGATTTCAACTCAGCAAGATGAGTTATCCAAGATGAGGATACACTGTGCCACCTAGTTGCCCCATTAATTGGTTATGGCTATATGTTATTATCAAATAGATTAATCCAATATTGCATACATGCACACGTCTGAAAGAGACAGCATGATGTAATGGACAGAGGCCAGTGCCTTGGTCTTAGAGTCAGGAAGACCTGGGTTCAAATTCTGCCTATGGCACCTCAGTGTTTCAGGCTTTTTTCTAAAACTAAAAGTTGTCATAGAGTGCTTTGCACTTTATAAATGCTTTTTCATTTATATATTCAAATGAATAGTTCCCTGCTCCAATGGTGCAGGCTCCTAATGGATGTATACATATACCCACTTACTTCTGGGTGAGCTCTCACCTATTTGGCCATTATGGCCTCAGAGCAGGGGATTGGAGGGTTTTACAAACACACACACACACACACACACACACACACACACACACAGAGTGGCACCTTGTCCAAATTAGTGAGAGCTCCCCATATCCAGGCCAGTCCCATCCAACCATGGTCACAGACATCTTCCTGTCATTCTGCAGCACTCATACTTGCCCATACCGTAACTCTTTCCTTTGCCCCTCTACTTCTAAATCTGGTTCTGGGAAACTGAAAACAAATCCACACTACTCTTGCTTCTGGAAAGGGCATGTCAGTTAATGTGTCTAAGGCTTCATTCACAGTCCCTATGAGGGAAAAGGAAGGGGAGAGAGAGAGAGGGAGACAAGGAAAGGGAGAGAAAAGCAGAGTCGATAGCTAAGCCTTTCTCATCTGTACTGTTGAATCATGCAGTGTTTTAGGGATATGTGTATGTGACTAACAAACGAAACTTGTTCATGAAGCTTCCTAGAAGGGATTTCTGGTGTTCAAGACCTTATTCCTTTCCCACTCTTTCAAGAGAAGCAAAAAGAGGTACCTGTTTGGAGAGAGGGACTTACTACTCCTTTTATTTGAAAGGAGGATTTTTTTGTTCCTTTTAGAAATATTTTCTTTTACCCCCAATCCCATGTAAAAACAATTTTCAGCATTTGGTTTTTTAAAATTTTGAGTTCCCAGTTATCTCTCTCCCTCTCTTCCCCCTTGCCCCAAGACAGTAAGCAATCTGATATAGGTTATACATGTGCAATCATGTAAAACATATTTCCATTTATTCATTCTGTGGAAGAAAAGTTGACCCCCCCCCCCAAAAAAATAAAGACAGGGAAAAATGATATGCTTCAGTCTGCATTTAGACTCTATCAGCTTTCTCTGGAGGCAGAGAGTATTTTTCATCATGAGTGAAAGGAAGATAATTTAAATCCCACAGTAAAGAACAGTCTACAAGATCAGTGTCTCACACACAGACACACACAGGAAATGCCATTCTGTTTCGTAGTGAGTTTCTCTGTGGAAATAGTCCTGTTATAAGAGAATGAAGAAGAAATGGTGATTGCATCTCCAGCCTATTCCTCCAAATTATAAGATTGATTCTCTTCTGTAGCTCACTTCTTAGGAATAGGCCGGAGATGCAATCTCAAAAAGATACCATTCCCTGGGAGTGAGCAGTGTTTCCCGCTTTGGAGTCCCCTCCATTGTATTTGGGGAATAAACAAGAGAAACACACCTTCCGCACAAGCCAAAATCACAGTTGAAAATGACTGCTGAATGAGTCTTGAAGAATGGGTTTGTTCTGTTGCCTCTCAGGCTCTAAGAGATCACAGAGGCGCCTAATATTTGAAAAGGCCTGGCTTCATGACTCACCACCACCCACTGTCCCTACTGAACCCTTCCCAGACTCCATCTCTTCTCAGTTGTGTTTTCCAGCTCAGGCTCATGTGGAAGGCCATTTTTTTCCCTAAGGGCTTGGATGCTCATGTGTGTGTGTGTGCATATATGTGTGTGTGTACATATGGCATGGTCTTATGGAAACATTGAATTTGGAATTAAGACCTTGGTTCAAGTCTTGGTTCTAAAGACTAATTATATAACAAGCCAAGTTCCTTAATTTCTCTGCTCCTCCATTTTCTTTTCTATGAAATACTCTTGTCCTGCCAAATTCATAGAGTGGCTGTAAGGAAAGTACTTCGGAAACCATAGACTGTTAAATAGTAACAGCAGCTCACATTTATGGCATTGTAGTTATTTGACAGTCTGATGGGAGAATCGCTCATTATGAGCGGTCCGTTGTAGGAAGCGAGGACAGTCTGTGTTTGCATGCCACCAAAACAAAGCAGTAGGAAAATGAAAAATTCACTCAGTCAGGTTTGTCTAAATGAGTCCAAACAACTGCTCTAATAGATTCCACTCTTCTTTCCCCACTTGAATTAAGGGATCTTTTGAATTAATTGTTTGAATTAACTTGTTTTGGTATTGTGTACACCTTCAAAGCTACGAGATGGAAGGTCTGCTACTAGCAAGCAAACTTTTCATTCTGTTGAAATCTTACTCTTCTCTCTTCCCAGTAGGTTTAGATCACAATACTATGGAACCAAATTGTAGTCAGATTGAATCTCAGCTCTACTGCTGTCCATGTGACCTTGGATAAGTCACTTCCCTTCTTCTTGCCATATAGGTTCTTTCTTTATTTCTAAAATGGAGGTGGGATAATTTTTAAGATCTCTTCCAGAGCTGAAATTCTGGCATTCTAGACACAGACTTCTATTATTAATTCCTTAGGAATCAGAGATGTTCTTATGAAATACTCCTTGAGCTCCTGCTTTCTTCTTTTCTCTTCGTTCTAAGAGAATATATAAAAAAAATCTAGTCTCTACCTTCAGTGGGACTTAAAAGTACAGAATCACCGTAGCTGAGAGATACTTGGGTGACCGTCTTCCAACCCATACCTCTAAAACAGCGCCCTCTACTGTCTACCCAACAAATGATCATCTAGCCTTTGTTTGAAGACTTCCAGCGAAGGAGAACCCACTGCCTGGAAAGCTCTAATCGTTAAGCAGATTTTCCTGACGTTAAGTCTAAATGTACATCTTTGCAACGTCTACCCCATTGTTCTTTGTCCTGACTTCTGAAGCCAAGCGGAATAAGTCTAATCCCTTTTCCACACACCAACCCTTTCATGTCCCTCCCCTCATGCTCTCTAGAGTCTTCTTTTCACATTAAACATCCTAAATTTTTTCAAGTAATCCTCATAGGACTCGAACTGAGGCCCTTTACCATTCTGGTTATCTTCCTTTCTTATCTTCCTATCTTCCTTATCTTCTCCGGCTCATGCAGTGACCAGAACTAAACACAGTACTCCAGATAAGGTCGGACCAGGGCAGAGTACAGCAGGATTCAACTCCTTATTCCTGGAAATTATAACTCTCAATGCAGGCCAAGATGACATTAACTTTATTGATTGCGGTATCACACTGTAGACTCCTATAGAGTGACTCCTATCAAGGACACTAAGGCCTCCAGATCTTTTTCAGTTGAACCGCTATTGAACCATGCCTCCCTTCATCTTGTACTTGCAAATTGCTTTCTTGGATCCAATTGTAAGACTACATTTATTTCTATTAAATTTCATCTTCTTGCGATATTGTTTTAAGAAAACTTTGAGTACCCAAGTCATTTTAACTATTATAAATACCCAAATTAAATACAAAGGACCTATGAAGGGAGATGCTATCTGCGCCCAGAGAAAGAACTGATAAATAGAAAAATGTATAGTATGGTTTTACATATATATACATATTTGTGTCAATGGTAGCCATCTCTAGGATGAGGATGGGGGAAGGAAGGGGGAAAAGAAGATTCTAAGATGACTTTATTGTATATTTAAAAGGAAAAGCAAGTTGTACATAATAGATTTGCAGCTTCATGGGCAATCCTCCTTTTTCTATTTTACTTTGTTATGGAAATGCTTGTTTTCTTTCTTAAATTCAGAATAAAAAATAAAAATATATTAAATAAATAAAATAAAATAAATTTCATCTTATGTTCAGCCCAGTGTTTTTGCCTGTTGGGATCCTTTTGCATACTACCACCTAATCAATCAATCAATATTTATTAAGTACCTACTTTTTACCAGTCACTGTGTCAGGTGCTGGGGATACAAGTACAAAGAAGAAAATGATGCCTATTCATAAAGAGCTTACATATTAATAGGGGAGATAACAGATGCATATTTGTTATATATACAGAATAAATATATAGTAAATAAATAATAAATAAATGTAAATATAAAATAAATATAAAATATAAAATAAATAAATAAATAGTGAATATATAGAAACAAATACAGAGTAGCTGAATGCAGATAATTTGGGAGGCAATGCACTAGCAGTTTCTGGGGCTGTGGGGAGGTGAGGATCTGGACAGGCTTCATGCAGAAGATGATGCTTAAATTTCATCTACATGGAAAAGAAGGCACTCTGTAAGGCAGAAAGGAGGGAGTGCATTCCAGTAAGGTGGAACAATCAGTACATTCACTATCCCTCCAAGTTTTGTCTCAGAGGGAAAAGCTCCTAAACTTACATATACTTTATGTGGACACCAACAGGAAGCACTGATGACTGTAAATAACTTTTAGAGTAACTTAAAGGAACAAAAATATTTACAAACCTCTATCAAATCAATATTTAAGGTAAGAGTCCAAAATGGTTTAGTTTTGTTTTTACAGCTGACAAATGGTAAACTTTGTGACATGACTTGGAGGATTGCCCAGAAGAAACCATTTCCATGGAAAGAATTCTCAAAGCTCAGGTGCCACAGGTCAGTGATAACTCCTCACATAAGGAATAGCTCAAGGTAGCTAAAGAAAGATTTACAAAGAAGTAGTCCAGCCAAAATATCAATGGGTGGTGCAGTGGATACAGTGCTGGGCCTGGAGTTAGGAAGATTCATCTTGCTGAGTTCAAATTGGGCCTTAGACACTTATTAGCTGTGTGACCCTGGGCAAGTCATTTAACTCTATTTGCCTCAGTTTCCTCATCTGTAAAATGAGCTGGAGAAGGAAATAGCAAACCGTTCCAGTATCTTTGCCAAGAAAATCCTAAATGGGGTCACGAAGAGTAGGACATGACTGAAATAATTGAACAACAGCAAAAGTATCAAAAGGACCCTGACAGCAGGAGTTTCAATTAAGATTATAGAGAAAACGTCAACTGGCTCCTGAGATGGAGACTCAACAGGATGTCTGTGCCAACACAAGTTGAAGATCTTTCTGGGCCTTAGCTTTGGAAATGCTTTTTTATCAATTCTTCCACAAACTTTGGAAAACTGATCCATGGTAATCAAGTACACAAGAGGCTAATTTGTAAACCCAAGAGTCCATTTATTCAGTTATTTTGGGGGAATATATTTTTCAAAGAGTCAGAATGGAGTGTCCACTATAGACAGTAGTGTCCTTTTCTGGTGGAAATTAGAATTAATTGCTTTGTGAACATGGAATTACAGCAAGGGGAGTTGGATGGTCTTAAGGGTTGTTTTATCCTGACTGGTATTATAGCCTCAATTATTCCTGTTCCACTATCAATTACGCAGCTTTCTAGTGAAAGAACCTTCCTGTGCCCTGGATAAGAATCTTCCTGTCTCCACATTGTCATGAGGAGAGAAGTAAATACTTGTAGGGGGTGCAGTGGATAGAATGAGAGTCAGGAAGGCTCATCTTCACGAGTTCAAATCCGGCTTCCAGACACTTACTAGCTGTGTGACCCCGGGCAAGTCACTTAACCCTGTTTGTCTCAGTTTCCTCATCTATATAATGAGTTGGAGAAGGAAATGACAAACATTCCAAAATTAATATGAAAATTCCAAACTATTCCAGTATCTTTGCCAAGATAATTCCAAATGGGATAATGAAAAGTTGGACACCCCTGAAGCAACACAACAGCAACAGCAACTCTTACTCTTTGACTCGCCTTATCCTTTTCCTTTCTTTTCTTCCTTTCTCCATGAAGACCACCATCATCCTTCTCTTTGCATTTCTACTTTGCATCTTATAACTTCCAAAATGATACTTTCTTTTACATTTATTTTATACTTAGATTGATGGGATTCAGCAGTAACCTTACTCCTCTATTGAGATTTTAGGTGACATCCTAGTCTCATCTGTCACTCATTTATTTACAAGCCACCTCTCACTGGAGTCAATTGCTATAATGAGAAGAACATTGTGGGTTTTGAATCCTTGTTCTTCTATTTCCTATGGGATGTGTGATCTTGGACACACATTTAATTTATTTAATCTTCCTGAGTCTCAGCATTCTTATCCCAAAAATAGAGATGAGTCCTCATGCCACTTACTTTAAGCCTTGCTTGTGATAACTTAATAAAGTAGTGCTTTTGTAGAAAATAATATTTTAATCATAAAGTGCTATATAGATGTAAGTTATTAATTTTTTTTATGAATACCAACAGATGTAGGCATTTTTATATACAGAGAAGAACAGAAAAAGAAGATTGTATATATGACTCTCCATTATGTCCTTTTGAAAGTATATGATGAATTCACCATATTCAGGTAGTTATTTCCTTGGGATTGAGAAGCAACCTGATGGGTCTGCAGGACTAACAGAATGGTTCAAGAGCCTCCACCAGGGTACTTCCCATTAACAATTAGCCAGGAGACACAATTAGGTCCTACCAAAGGAATTTATTTAGATTACATAGCAAAAATAATAGCTACAAATCATTTTTCCCCCAGAAACTTGGGGCATACTCACCCAGACATTTACATAGGGTCTATGGAAGAGTGAGTATAAGCTTAGAAAACATGGTCAGTGAGGCACACATGTAGGGAACACACGTGCTAAGGTGACTCACAATTCATGTGACCTGGGGTTCCTGTTGAAAGAAATGATTATTTCTTTCTTGTATTAATAACCAGTTATTGAATTAGGATTAAAGTTCTTCCCCCCTGTCTTTTATTTCCTCATTTAGAAATCAACTTCTGTAGGCTATTCAGGAAGACTTTGAAGTGCAGGGCTGATAAGGAGATGAAATCTTGAATGAAGCTTATTCAACTCAGGAAAACTTAGGCATGATCAAAAGGTAAAGAAATTTTAGTTTAGATGAATTGATGGATTTTGGCCCATTGTGTTTTAGTCAAGATAGGTCTAGGTGGAAGTGGATTCTCCTTTTGTCTGGATTACCCTGTGTGGGGTGGTATGGGCATAGATAAGTCTCTTTGATGAAGACTGAGTGATCAGTCATGTCCCTCAGACCCTCATTAGAATAAGCCCACCTCTCATTATAGTATTCCATCTTTCATTACTTCTTAACCAATCAGAGTTGATTTCCACCCTCAAGAACACCTACTCTTCCAAGGGCATATAAGTCTTGAGTGAGATCCATAAGGGATCTTTGGTTTAGGAGAGAGAGCCAAATGACCCTTTTATTTTCCTCTAGTGATAATTAATAAAATGATTGCTAATTACACAGAAACTATGTCTCTCAAAACTTTTTTATATGTCACACTATATTTCCTCATGAAATCTTTGTAGCCCAATGATATCTGAGGCTGGTTTTCTCTTAGCTCCTACTTAACTCTCTTCTTTACTGCTAGGTATCATACTCCTTGAAGATGCTTCCTCCTTGAGTAATTATCTTTCTGTATCTTGTAATGGCAAGCAAAGTGGGACTTTTTGTCGTCTTTTGTTTTGGAGTGCTTCTCAGCATTAAGGCAATCAAGTGCCTTTGAGTCTTGCCTTTGTTTCAATCAAGAGTCTTTAATGACCTGCTTGAGTTACAAGAAAGCCCCAGGTCTATACCCTTTACTTAGTAAGTGCTAAGTCCAAGCCTACATCCTTTCACTGATTGGGTATGGAGCCCTCAGGGCCCTAAAGAGTGTATGTGTACTCTGAGATAAACATTTTGTTTAGGAGGCTCACTCATTGGAAGAGTGTTGGTGTGGAGATTCTGGGTAGCCATTAAGGAACCCCCCAGCTTTGAAAACCCAGATATTAGTGCCTCTCTCTCTGGTAACTATGTATGTACAGCTTTGGTCAGATAGCTAGAAGCCTGTCTGATTTGTGTTATTTGCTCTGCTTATATTTTCTCTGTTTGTAATTTCTGTTTATATTTGCTCTGAAGTTCAGGGTGCTGGCTTTTCCTCTGAACTAAGTAAATGATAAATGTCTGTTTGATTAAAGTGAGATTGTAAATCCCTTAAAGTTGCTTTCCTTAGAAAAGCAGATCAAAAAACCTGTGCTAGCAGCCCTCCTATGTTCTGGTGTTTTTGGCCTTACATAGCCACAGTAGCTGCAAGTAACATTGTTGTTACATATCCGTGTCCCTCCTCTGTGAGTAACAAACACAATCTCATAAGCTTGTCTAGTTGTTTGTTTGTTTTTAATAAATCAGAGTGAGGGTTTAAAGTTAGTTAATGGCAGAGTTTTTTCATTTTTAGTAAATTTGGGAAAAATTACAAAACATACTCCTTGATAACATTTGAACCTGATGTGGAAAGTGTTCTGAAATTGGGTTATTCAAAATTCTCTATTTTATGATCTGTTAATCTGTGTATTTAATTTTTTTGTTCAATATTTCATCCATTTCATTTAAAATGTTGCTTTCATTGGCAAATAATTAGGTAAAATGGTTTCTAATGATTTCCTTTATTTCTCCTTCAGTTGTGATTTCTCCTTTATTTTTTAAAATGGCAATTTACTTTTCTTCATTCTTTCTAAAAATCAGAGTAGTTAATAACTTACTTTCAAAATGTTTTCTGGGAAAAAACCCAGCTTCTGGTTTTATTTACTAATTCGGTGGCGTTTTTTTTCTTTTAGTTTTGTTCACCATTTATTTTCAAAACTTCTCTTTTGTATTTAGTTGGAATTTTTTTTAATTTTATGCTTTTTTACATTTTTTTGATATTGCATAACCACTGCATTGATCTGTTCTTTCTCTTTTTTGTTGATGAAAGTTTTCAAAGATGTAAATTTTTCTGGCTGGACTGTTTTGGATGAATCCCCCGAATTTTAGTATGTTTATATATTGATGTCATTTTCTTTGATAAATTTTCTGTTATTTCTATGATTTGTTATTTGACCAAACAGTTCTTCAGGATTAAGTTAAATCTTGAATTCATTTTATTCCTTTCTTTGAAGTCCTTTATTGAATATAATTTTTATTGTATTGGGGTCAGTAAATGATATATTTAATATTTCTGTTTTTCTTCTTTTATTTGTGAGGTTTCTAATGCCCTACTGCATGGTTAGTTTTTGAAAAGGTGCCATGCACAGTTGAAAGGTATACTCATACTGGATACCCATTCATTATCTACTAGATAGCTGTCAAATCTAACTTTTCCAAAAATCCAATCAGGTCCTTAACTTATTTCTTATTTTTTCTTTTGGCTAGATTTGTCTAGGTCTGAGATGGGTATACAGAAGTATACTTTATCTGAGATTATGATTGCTATTCCTGATTTTTTTAGTTTACCTGAAGCATAAAAGATTTTTTTCCAGCATCTTATTTTAACTGTATAAGAATCTTACTGTTTTAGATATGTTTCTTGTAAACAATGTATTGTTAGATTCTGCTTTCTAGTCCATTCTGCTCTTCTCCTTTTTATGGGTGAATTTGTTCTTCAACCATGAAGGAAGACAGCAGAATGGATTAGGAAGTGGAATGTCAATTGGATATTTCCCTCTATCCTATCTTCATACTATTGGTGCTTTCTCCCCTGCCGCTATTTTACAAAGAAAGTGTTGGGGGAAGATTATGTTCAATATTAGTGATTTAGATCGATACACCCTGCTTCTGTTCTACTATTTCTCTTCTTTTCCCCTTACTCAGTCATCTGTCTCAGTTCTCACCTTTATTTTCTTTTATTCTCTTCTTCACAATCTACCCTCGATAGTAGGAGTTTATTTTGCTTATGACTAATCCCTCCTTGAATCTACCTTTCCTCTTAATCCCCACCTTCCTTCTCCATGTTCCCATCTGATTCCTTGTTGGATTTAATGCATTTCTATACAGAACTCTGTTTCTGTGTGGGTATATTCAACTCTCCTTTGTCTAGTTCTGATGAAAGTGAGATCAATGTGTAGCCTGAACCTTCCACCTCCTTTCTCCTTATTCATATTATCTTCTCAGATGTGCTGAGAAGTCCCACGCCTTTCTATCTTCCTTGTAGTAGTACTTTTTCTTTGCCTTTTCTCTATTCTCTTGAAATCATAAAATATGTCAAAACTGCTCCCAGACCGTCTATCTTATCTATTCTCTCTCTGTATCTTGAAGCCAAAGAGTTCTGAGATGACATTTGTTTCTTCTCATCCTGTTAGAATATAAATTCTTCATCATAGAGTCCCTCCCAATTGCTCAAATTTATTACTTATGTTCCTCTTTACTCCTGTGTTTACATTTCAAAGCATCTACTGAGGTCTGGTCTCTTTCATCAGGAATACTTGGAAGTCCTCTTTTATTTTAGGTCCATTTTTTTTTCTCTAGTAAGAGTATACTCAACTATGCTGGGTAAATTATTAAATCAAGAAGCATTTTTTAAACACGTACTATGTGCCAGGCACTTGTGTTAAGCTATTCCTAATTGTAAACCTTTATCGTTTCCTTCTGGAATATCATATTTCAAGCTCTCTTCTCCTTTATAGTCATAGCTGCTAGGTCTTATATCATCTTGAATATGACTTCTTGGTATTTGGACTCTTTGCGACTGCTTGCAATATTATTTATTCACAAGAGAGCTCTGGATTTTGGCTATCATGTTCCTGGGAGTTTTCATTTTGGGGTTTCCTTCAAGAGGTTATTCATATATTCTTTCTGTTTTCACTTTGCTTTCTGGTCCTAATTGGCCTGAGCAATTTTCATTCATAATTTATGAATTTATTCACATATTATGGAATCAAGAGTTTTTTTTTTTAATGATTGAGGTTTTCCATTAGTTTGATGATTCTTCCCGGTCAGTTGTTTTTGATAGAAAATGCTTTATATTTTCTGATTTATTTTTTCAGTCTTCTGATTTTTGAGGCTTTTTGCTATTTTATCTATAGCAATCCCATGGATACGGTATGTGTAGCAAGATAAGAATACTCTCAAGTACTCTGGGTGACAAACTACTCAAACCCTACCCTGCAGCCTACTTGATTCACTAATTTCTTAATTCTCTCACATCAGGAATTCTTTTCAAGGTGATGGAGTTAGTGGGAGCAGAACAGTCCAGCTTCTTCACAATTATTCCAGCAGAGATGAAAAATGTAATGATGAAGAAATTCAAGAAGAACCTATATTAAGTGCCCTGTGCTGATCCATATCTGCACAAAGAGACAGCCAAAAGCCTGCAGGCACTAGGGAAAGGAACCAGACACAAATGTTGGGCTCCAGAGTATACCTCATGGAAGGCTTCCAGTTCAGGACCAAGAGCAAGACAGGGAAGCCTAGAGGTATGTACCTAGGGAAGTGGGGAAAGGAGGAAGAAGCCTGGAACAAATCTAATAAAGAAGCCTGCAGCCTGGCAGCTGTCACTGACCTAAAATCTGCTGTGCATATAATACATCTTCCCCAGCTGAAAATTTACCCTTCCATCAAGGTCTGGGGAGGAGCCATTTCCTCTGTGTTAACCTGATAGAGCAGTCAATCCATGCTTAGCTTGGAATTACAGGATGCTGGGAACTATTTACATGACAGGCAAGGCTACAAATGGTTATTGAAAGATAGGCAATATCAAGTGAAAATCAGCTTCCCCACCATCTATTCCTGCCAACCCTCAGATGGCATTTGTCTTTGTTTAAAGCCAGGCACAAGCCTCAGCTTTCTAAACTCTCAGATATGCTGCAGACCTCAATTATATAGCAAATATGCCCCGTGACAAGCAATTCATTGCATCCACACTGCATCAGCCCACATCCCTGATCAGAGGAAGAAGTGTTTATATATCAAAGGAGGAATGAGTGGGAAAGCACTGGCACTACCCTCATGACAAGGAAAAGGCAGGGACCAAAGAAGAAAATTGAGGCATCTCTTCGCAGGGGTTGCAGGACTCTAAAGAGACCAAATGAGAAACAGAAAATTAGGAGATCAAAAAATGAAGGCATGAGAGATGTCTAATTTTCTGAGAGCTGCAGAAAATGAAGGTTAATAGCACAGGCCTAGCACACTGGGATTCATGGAGTTAGCACTAAGTGCAGTCTTCCATAGTCTGGTTGTTAGCTATTCATACTTTTGTTTTAGCTTCATGATGAATTCTAGGAGGAGGGGAGAATAAACAAAGCTGTGGTTTTTGTTGATGGAACCACTTTTGCCACAATTATGCCTTTGGTAGCTAATCTTGGAAACGTCAAAATGGGCTAAAATAAGTGAAATCTTTAGGTTCCAAGGGTTTGGGATGGTATCCCTAGGAAAAAGGCTACCTGTTCAAGGGATTAGGAGAATGAATTCTATAAATAATAGGGTAGGAAGAAAAAAAGAAAATTGTGGAAAATTTTAAAATAATGCCTTTTGGAGTTATTGTTAAAAGGACACTTCTCTCATTCTCCACTCCTAATTTTTGCCTCCATAGACTACAAGAGTAGGGATGTCTTAAAAGTGTTCCTTGTTTTAATATCTTTTTTTTCTAGGTAATTTTGGCCCCCCAAATTTTTTTGTCTTCTATACATAAAGTTAGCTGGCTTTAAAGAAGATTGCTATAGACATTAAGCGTGTTGGTAAATGTTTAACAATGAGCTCTCTGGGGGGCAAAAGTACCCAAGACACACTTGTAAGTTTAATCTGCATTGTTAACATTTTCTCCATCACTTTCTTAAGTCTGGACAATCACCAAAACAATAAATCAAGCTATAATTTGTAATGTGTGCCTATTTCTGAGGTATAAATCCTCACAATAACAATTTAACAAATGGCTCTTGAGAGCCAGTTTGAGCTGGTTCTAGCACACTCCAGGTTATGGAGTGCTCACTCATTTTTGAAATGAGAAAACTAAAGTTTAGAAAGATTAAATGATTTGCCCAAGGTTACATTGGTAGCAAATAGCAAAGCCAGGAATGGACCCAAGGTTCCCTGTCTCCAAATCCAACACTCCTTCCACTAGCCATGCCTCTATGATCCAGCTCAAACACCTGACCAGTGGTTACCCAGCCTTTGCTTGAAGATCTCCAAGAGGTGAACCTAAGGCAGTCCATTACATGCACAGTTAGATTTAACTCTAGGGAAATTTTTCCTTAAATCAAACCTACATTTTTGAGGGTTTTATTCATTCATTCATTTATTTTTTCAGCTTCATCCCATTGCTCCTAGTTCTGCCCCCTGGGGCCAAACATAAATCTAATCCCTCTTCCATGTGACAGCCTTTTGAAGAATGCTTCATAGAATCTTAAGATTTTAGAATCAGAAGAGATGTCAGTGATTATCTAGTGAAGTTCAACTCATACCTAAAAAATAGTACCCTCTACAACAAATTCAACAAGTGGCCCTTCAGTTCCTGCTTGGTAAGTTCCAACAAGAGGGCACTCATAGCTCCTTAAGGTATCTGATGCCATATTTCAATATCTCTAATTATTAGAAAGTTTTTCCTTATGTAAAATCTATACTTGCCTATGTAACGTCTATGCTTTACTCCTAGTTCTTCTCTCTGAGCCAAAGAAGAGCCAGTGTAGTACTGTACCTCTTTTACAGGACAGCTCTTCAAATACATGAAGACATCTGTCATCACCCGCCCCCCACCAAGACTTCTGTTCTCTATTTTGAACACCCCTAGTTCCTCATATGACATGAACTTGAAGTCCTTCACCATCATGGTTGCCCTGCCCTTGATACTCTCCTACTTTATCAATGTTCTCCCTAAAATATAGTGCTCAGAAATGAACACTGGTACAAAAGTAGGTTTTTTTTAACCAGAGTAGAATACAGTAGGGCTCCCACTTTCTTATTCCTGGAAGTTATGCCTCTCATAACCCAGCCTAACATTTCATTAGCTACCACATCACCTTGTTGACTCATATTCAACTTGGAGTACACTAACTCCCCTCTATGCCAATCCTTTTGAGATGAACTGCTTTCTGGCCATTCCTCCCCAATCTTGCACTTGTGAAGTTGACTTCTGAGCCCAAGTGTGAGATGTGACATCTATCCCTGTTTTTATCTTATCATATTTGGCCAGATATTCTAACCTATCAAGATCTTTTGTTAGCCAGACTCCACCATCCATTGTTAGTCATGCCTCCTAATTTTGTTACCTAAGAATTTGATAAACATGCAATTTAGGCCTTTATGACCAATAATGCAATTTTAGTTAGCTCTAAAGCTATATATTTGTCTCTATGTTCATATTTGGCATTGCTGAGAACGTGTGTGCATGTTCCTATTTCACATATCTGAAACATTGCTTTTCAGTTGAAGCATGGTCTTATTATAAGTATATTCTTATTATTTGTGTTTCCTGCATGGTATTACCTAATCCTACCCCCACATTCAATTACAAAGATAGAATTCTATCATCTCTCTGCTCTCATCTCTCCCTTGAAGAGGCACTTGAATCCATGAATTTTAGCCCAACATTAGAATTCAGGTTGAGTCAGGCTTTTCCTCCCCAATAGGCTATTAAATTTGACAGTGTTTTGACTTCCTCATTAGCTTTGTGTCTCTCTTCGTCTTTGGTCCATGGGCGCATAGTTAATTAAAGCATAGTCATTCCTTGACCTTGGTTCTTTTCACCGAACTTGCACTTTGGATGCTATTGAATCAAATCCAGATGATGCCACTTGATGTCTTATTCAACATTTTCAGTCACTTTTGCTGTCCCTCAAAGACCATTTGACTGTGTGTCCTCCCCCCCAGCAGTAGTAGCATGGAGTGGGCTCAAAGAAGAGCCAGGAATAAATTGTTTTACTTGGAGGTATTTTTGCTTTCTTTTAGCAGAGATGATTCCAGGGCAAATATCTCCTTCCTCTGAAATACATAAAGGAAGAGACCAAAAAGCACAATTTATTGTTTGTTGTAAACCCTTCTTGATCATAGCCTCTTATTGAATGACTGGTTGTTATTCCAGCTAGGTATGGCATGACTCATGATTAGACCTTTCTTTGTCCCTGATGAAAGCAGTGGAACAATTTGGAAGTGCATATGACCCAACGCCCACAGACAGTTTGCTCATCTGTAAAATGAGGCAGTTGGAATCAATGACCTCTAAAGTTCCTTCTGACTTATGGATCCTGGGATCCATGCTGAATAATGGGAGCTGAAAATTATGCATAGAACATGCTCTCACAGACTTTTCTACCTTAAAAGGTATACACTGTACCTCTAGTTCAGCAGTGTTTTGGGAAGTGAGATTAAGATCTGCTTGTTTTAAGCTGGTGTCATGAACAAGAAGCCTCAGGTTGTCTATGGGCCCTGGCACCTGTCCTTTCTAGTTCTTGGAGATAGTGGAATCATCAGTTCTACTGCCAATGCAATGGACTTTGACTATAGAAGAGGGGTCCAAGTTGAACATGGATAATCGATCCATTATTTTAAAATTACCTTCACCCTTCACTTTGATTCTGATCCAGAACCATCCTTGCCATTCCCTATGTGACATTGTCAGAGCTAATTCTGGGGGGACTGTAGTTATTCTCATATTATTCATATGACACTAGATTTGTCAAACTCTGGCAAGCTGGTGCTGCCTGAACCAAATTAAAATCTAATTGAGAAATTTTTAACACAATAAATAAAAATATAATACAACATAGATAATATTGATTTGTGGTTTTCTAAGTCAATATGTGGCTCACAGCGATCAATTTCTATTTGAGTTTGACATATCTGGTCTATCAGGAAAACCCTGTTACAGCAGGTATAAAACTCATTTGCTTTACAAATAAGAAAAGTGGTTTGTCATTATTTAACCACCAAGTGGCACTGATAGCCCCTCACTGGGAAGTATTACCCTCATCCTGGAAGTCTGCATATGTCCCTTTGGGAAGAAACGCCAAACTTTCTGAGGTTGGTAGAAAGTTAGTGACCTCTCCCTGTTCCCAGCCCACTGCTAGAGCCTTCCCAATGAAATTACCTCCCATCTACATTGTATGTATCTTATATCTTGTATGTACATTTTTGTTTGCATATTTTCTCTCACATTAGAATATGAGCTACTTGAGGGCAGGGACTTGATTTTTGCTTTTATTTATATCTCCAGTACTTAGCACAGTGCCTAGCGCATAGTAAATGCTTCATAAAAGTTTGGTTACTGACTTTCTATCTCGCGACCTAATCTCTGTTCATGGAGCCTATTGACTCATTGTCAAAGGACTGGTGACTTGGAGATCTGCCTACTCACAATTAGCTCTGAGCCCCCAACCACTGGTGAAAACTCACCACTTTTTTTAAAAATTTTCTATATTTGAGTGATTCAGGATCTGGCCAAAACTAGAGAGCATGAGAGTTTGTGTTTTCTCCAGTCCTGACAGTCTTGTTACCATCTGGGACACCTCACCATTTCTGGAGTCCCCTAAAAGAGTGAGTAGACTCAGAAAGAAACTGTGAGCACAAGTGAGACATATTTCTGTTTCAGTTTCTCTCATTCCCCAACTGTTTTCTGAAGTGGACAAGAGTCAGCTCATGAGTAAGGGGACCAGGGGAGTATTATAAGTGCAATGTGCTTCTGTTTTCTAGTACCTCATGTTTTTATCATGATGCCTGGAATACTACCAGGGCATCCAGCTAATGGTTCAGTGGATAGAGCATTGGGCCTGGAATCAGAGACCTGAATTCAAATCCCTCCTCAGATACCTACCACCTGTGTGATCTTGGGCAAGTGCCTTAACCCTGTTTGTCTCAGTTATGTCAACTGTAAAATGAGGTTAATAATAGCACCTACCTCCCAGCATTGTTGTGAGGAACAAATGAGATAATATTTGCAAAAAGTGCTTAGCACAACGCCTGGCACAAAGTGGGCACTATATAAATGTTTATTCTCCTTCTTTTCGCTTCCCTACTATATGACAAAAAAGTCATTACTAGCAAATGTAACATTATCTGCCGTTCCCTCTTAGTGATCCTAGGAATGTGAGAATTCCAGTAATGTCCTTGCATTCCTACTACCCTGGATTAGGTTCAGATGAGCCACACCTTAAGTCCCTACCCTGGGAGCCTTTCCTTATAAACAAAGCCAGCTTGAGCCAGACCAGCTTCCAAAGTAGTTTCTGATGTCCCTACCCCCTTCTGTTAGGATTAAGGCATGAAGGGCAAAACAGCCAGAATGAAGTGGTTTTCCTTGCTCCGAGTGCCAACGGCAACTGGCATCTCATGACCAGGCCTTGCTTCCTGATGTGCCCCCCTCCTCCTTTTCTCCTAAAAGTATAAAAACCTTTCCTGTAAGTCTCCTGATGGGACATTCCTCCACTTATGAGTTTGATTTATTTCAGGATTTGACAGATTGTAGCAACATTGATTTAGAGCCAAGGAGATTTAGGGATTATCTACTCCACCCTTTTCATCATATACATATACATGCATGCATGTGTGTATTAATATATTTATATGAAACTGGGGCCCAATTTGATTAAGAGACTTGCCTAGGAAGTGAGGGACAACATTATTTGAACCCAGACCCTCTGATTCCAAGTCCACCTCTTCCTTCCCCCATGTCACACTATCTTTCTAGATATTAATACCATTTGGATTTTAAAGGTCTGTCTGTCTTTGAAAACTGCTGCTTTGTAATATAGCTTGAAGACTAAAGGTGCTATTCTGTCTTCATTCTTACTTTTTTTTCCATGATTTCCTCTAGGATTATACACCTTTTATACCTCCACATGAATTCTGTAATTATTTTGTCTAGGCTTATAAAGTAGCCCCTTGTTGGTTTGATAGAGCACTAAATCTGTAAATTACCTTTTCTTCTTTAAAAGCCCCTCTATTAAGATGTAAATTTCCCCTGGAAGGGTCATATATCAAGTCTTTATCACCTAACACCTTAAGGAAAATTATTGGCAACTAGTTTGGGCAAAGCTTTGCAGGATTAGTGTGTAGTGTAAGAGCCTGGAGGGAGACATCTGTTCAGAAGCGGGCTGAAAGGAATGGTGGGAGGATGCCAATGCATAATAATTCACATTTAAAGGATACTTGAGCATTTGAAAAGTAATTTCCTCATAACAGTCCGAACAGAGTCATTATAAGTATGATTAGCCTCCTTGTCCAGATGGGGAAACTGAGGCTCGGAGAGATTAAATTATTTCCTGGGATCATTCAACTAGTAACTTTGGGGGCCAGAATTTAATCTCAGTTATATTCAGACTCCAGGTCTTGAGTTTTTCCTCTGGGAGAGGCTGTGCTGCTGGATCATAGAACTGAGAACTGGAAAACTTTAGAGATTGATAATAATAACAATAATAACTGACATGTATATAGCGCTTACTATGTGCCAGGTGCTAGGCTAAGCATTTTACGATTATTATTTCATTCGATCCTCACAACAACCCTGGGAAGTCGACGCTGTTATTTTCCCCATTTTACATATGGGGACACTGAGGCAGAGATTAAGTTACTTGCTCACTACCACAAAGCTAGTTAAGTGTCTGAGGCTGGCTTTAAATTCAGGTCTTCCTGAATTCCACTCTATCATCTAGCTGCCTCTAGTATGACATGTTCATTTTACATGCAAACCACGGTCTAAAATCTCAGCTTTGGGTGTGTCCAGCCTGGAAATCTCTGGGGGTGTCACATAGATAATAATTAACATTTATGTGGTGAGATTTAAAGTTGGCCAAGTATTTTCTATATAATAATTAACATTTATATAGTGAGATTTAAAGTTTGCCAAGTCTTTTCTATACATTATCTCATTTGAGCTTTACAATTAACCAATCATGTGGGTGCTATTATTATCACTTATTTTATAGAGGTAACTGAGACTCAGAAAGGCAAGTGAAGGGGTCATGAGTGTAGCAGGATTCAAGCTACAAATGCAAATGTAACATTCTGTACACTATGATTTGTGCCTCCACTCAGGATTTCCCCTGGGAATTTCAGATTTGACTTGGTTTATTTCCACAGAAATTCTCCACCAGGAACATCTGAATGCAGCCCCATCCAGGTCTCTGTAGATGTGGGCAAAAGGACCCTTAGCTTTAGTGCAAACATTTGAGGGCTCTGTCTCTGTGTCTCTGTGTCTGTCTGTCTTTCTCTCTGTCTCTCTTTGCTTACTAGCTGTGGGATTCTAGGCAAATCACCTAATCCTTCGGTGTCTTAGCTCCCTAATTCTGTACAGAAGAGTAAATGACAATGGCATCAGAAGAGGGGGTTTCCACCCTGAGGATTCCCCTCGCAGATGAGACCACAAATCCACGTATCAGCTAAGAAGACATGCCTTATTTCACCCGCCTGGGAAGCACGCAAAAGACTAAAATGGCTCAGAGGAGTCGTAAACAATCCAGATCCACTCTTCTCCCTCCACTGAGTACTGCTTTCTTCTTAGGGAACATACAGTTCTCCACACTCATAGTGCCACCCTGTGGCTCATACTTCTTTGGAAAAGAAATGCACTTAATTTCTATTGAGAGACAACTTCTCCACTGATGAGCCCTATTCACCCCCAGAAACCTAGGAAGTCCCCCAGACTGATAGTTACCTCAAAGTCTGGGGTTCTCCGAAGAGAAGAGAATGTTGCACTTGGATTGCTAGAGATTCATCTCCACACACCCCTCCCCCCAAATGAGAAAATATTTGTAAAGCACTTAGCCCAGTACCTGGCAAAGAATCAATAAACGTTTATTAAGCACCTGCTGTATTTCAGGCACTGGGCTAAGTGCTGGTGATACAAAAAGAGGCAAAAGACAGTCCCTGCCCTCATGGGGCTCACAATCTAAAGTGGGAGATGGCAAACAAATATGTACAAATAAGCTATATATACAGGATAAATATGAAATAATTAAGAGAGGGAAGGCACTGGAATTAAGAGGGGTTGGGAAAGTCTTCCTTATAAGATGGGATTTTAGTTGGGACTTAGAGGAAAACAGGGAGGTCAATAGTTAGCTCAGAGGAGGGAAAATATTCCAGGGAAGGGCAGGGGGACTAGCCAGAGAAAATGCCCAGAGCAGAGAGATGGAGCATCTTGTTTGTAGAACAGCCAGGAGAACAGTGTCATTGGATCAAAGACTATTTGGTAGGAAGCAAGGTGTAAGAACACTAGAAAGGTAGGAGGGGGCTAGGTTGTGAAGGGCTTTGGATGCCGAACAGAACATTTTATATTTGATCCTGGAGGTGATAGGGGACCACCGGAGCATATTAAATTGTGTGTGTGTGTGTGTGTGTGTGTGTGTGTGTGTGTATGAGAGAGAGAGAGAGAGAGAGAGAGAGAGAGAGAGAGAGAGAGAGAGGGAGAGAGACATGGTAGGACCTGACCTGTGCTTTAGAAAAATCACTTTAGTGGCTGAACATTGGATGGAGTGCGGAGAGACTTGAGGCAGGCAGACCCACCAACATGTTTGTTGTGATAATCCAGGCATGAGATGGTAAAGACCTGCAACCAGAGTGGCAGCAGTGTCAGAGGAGAGAAGGGGGCATATTTGAGGGATGTTGCAAAGCTGAAATGAACAGGCCTTGGTAATATCTTGGATATTGGGGGGCAGTGAGAGGTAGTGAAAAATTCAGGATGACTCCTAGTTTTTGAGCCTGGGGGAGAGGGGAGGCTGGGAGGATGATGTTGCCCTTAAAAATAACAGGGAAAGTAGGAGGGGGAAAGTTAAGGGGGAATGAGTTTGGTTTTGGACAAGTTAAGTTTTAGATGTCTACAGGGAATCTAGTTCAAGATGTCTGAAAGGCCGTTGGAGATGTGAAATTGGAGGTCAATATAGAGTTTGAAGCAGGATAGGTAGATCTGAGAATCATCAATATACAGATGGCAATTAAATCCATGAAAGCTAATGAATTAGATCACCAAGTGAAACAGTATACAAGAAAAAGAGAAGAGGTCTCAAGGCAGAACCCTGTGGGACACTTACGCTTAAGGGAAGTGATCTAGATAAGGATCCAGCAAAGAAGACTAAGAGAGCACTCAGATAGGAAGGAAGGAAACAGGAAAGAGTGGTGTCCTGAAAACCTAGAGAGAAGAGAGAGATCAAGAAGCAGTGATTAACAGTGTCAGAGGTTGTAGAGGTCAAAGAGAATGAGGATTAAGAAAAAGCCATTGGATTCCGCAACTAGGAGAGCACTGGTAACTTTCAAGAGGACAATTTTGGTGAAAAGATACAGTCAGAAGTCTGATTGTAAGGGGTCAAGAAGAGTGTGACAGGAGAAAAAGTGGAGGCATCTATCATAGTTAGCCTTTTAAAGGAGGTTAGCTGCAAAAGGTTTTCATGGCAAAGATACTGGAGTGGTTTGCCATTTCCTTCTCCATATTCATAGTTTTACCTAAATTCTGACAAGTTCTGCATGGTCATACTTCAAGAGCCACCAGATTCTGCCTCCAGGTTCTTCTTGGAAGCAAGAAGCAAGAGGATGAGACAAATCACTTAAATCTTGTCTTGGCCTTTAAAAGAAGTTGAATATTTAGGACACCCTCTCGGGCTGTCTCCCCAACTTGGCTCTCACAGGTTTTAGGTTAGGTCCCTAGGGAGTGATTATTGTGTCAGGTTCTAAGGATACTCTTGTGAATTTACATTATAAAAACTATAACATGTAAGCCCCACCAATGGTCTTACCTTTAATAGCTAATAGACACAATTAGTTCAAAATAAAGACATTAACATAGTATAGGAAGATAAAGAATAATGAAGTATTCTCCCCTGTAAATGTAGGGTACACTCTCCAATAAACATGCACACCATTGGTGGGAACAGTGGGCAAAAACTTAGAGTAAAAAGGTAGAAAGGCTTATGTAGGGAGCAAATGTGGTCTCTAACATCTTTTCTCTTCTTTTGGTGTCTATATGCTGCAACAGGGGCAGGTAGGTGACCCAATGGGTAGAGCTTCAGGCCGGGAGTCAGTAAGACTTGAGTTCAAAATCAGTCTCAGACACATAATAGCTGTGTAACCATGGGTAAATCACTTAACTCCGTTTGCCTATTTCCTCATCTGTAAAATGAGCTGGAGAAGAAAATGGCAAACCATTATGGTATCTATGCCAAGAAAACCCCAAATTGAGGTCACGAAGAGTCAGACAAGACTGAAATGACTGAACAGCAATAAAATGCTGTTAAGCCTTGGGTACAATCTCTGTTGAGTGAGTTACTCAGCTTGGCTTCCTGAGACCACACCTTGACTCTGAACTGTCAAGGCTAGTTCCCTCTGAATCTATACGGGGCTCTCTTCTCTGTTGATGGAGGTCAACATCCTTGACTTTGTTTTCTGCCCCCAATTCTTTGTGTATGTATTCTTTGCCTGCTAAATGTGATGCCTTTATTGCAAGGCTCCATAGAGAAGGAAGAAGGGGAAAAGGAGAGAAAATCTTCTGATATCTAGTATAGCAGTCACATTCCTCAAAGTTGCTTCTTCCCTCGAATGTCTGCAAGTCTAGTAGGTTTCCTTTTTAAAAACCTTCCATCAGTATAGCCAGCTAACCTTCTAATTCCATCAGAGAGAACTCCTTCACCAGGCTGAGATTTAACTTTGTGTTTCATTTGAACATATTAACACCTCATCTTCTCTGCAATTCCTTCTTGTGACTACACCGACTAGTCTAGAAGGGAAACCAGTTCTTTCCCCATCCTGATACTGTACGTGCTACAAACATTAGCCACATAACAACATCATCCATATATACAAACTAGTCAGTGTCATATCCAAGATCTCAGATCTTTTTCTCACTCTTCCCTTTTGTTTTTTGCCAGAGTAGGTCACCTCTAATAGAAACTGGCTTGTTCTTCTATTATCCTTCCTCTTTTGTCATCTGCTCCGGGTCTGCTGCATGTCTGCAAACTGTCATTTTAAACCAATGTTCTGGTTCTAGGAAGTGACTTCTTTTAGTATCTGCAGTTGCGAAACTGCACAGATGATAAGATCTGAGCAGACGCAGAGTAGCGGTATTCACGATGCCCCCAGAATGCCCAAAGATTAGGTTTAGCCAATAATTTGTGACAGAATAGACTTCCTTAGACTTTGCCAGGATATGAAGTAGTTTTAATTGTCTTCTCACTTCCCTTTTCATAATCCTCTCCTTAATAAAAAGATTTGTTCTGTGAAGTTTGGATTCAGTCAAAGGGCCACACTCAAGGACCTAGAGGGTCACACATGGCCTCGAGGTTACAGGTTTCTCACCCCTGTGACGTAGTCAATAAAACATCTGCTTTTTATGTTAGGCAATGCATTCTGCAAAGGTAAGTCTTTCGGGTAATGCATGGAGCCCATCTAAGGCCCAGAAGCCTCTAATATTTGGACTAATTTAACACCTCAGAAAAACACTGCTCTCTTTGGTTTCCCAGATCAGGTTGTTGGCCCATGGGTGGCTTTATCCCATTAGAGGGCAAACATTATGATGTGCCAGTAGGTGCTCTCTGCACATTGACTTGGAGAGCAGGCTTAGCATGAGGAGGTTGTTTACTCACAGTTCTATTAGGAAGAAAAAAATATGTGTTTATGTCCACTTACTTTTAAAATATCAGTATCCTAAAATCTCTTTGCTTCTTTCTAGATCTATTATCCATATCCTTGCTCTGACTGTTTATTGGCTATTCAGTGGGAGTATTTGTACCTATTAGTTGCTTTACTCTGCCTGAACTTTCCTTCTCAGCTGAATCTAGTTAATCTTTTTTTTCCTTTACTTTCTATTTATCTAACTTGACTCATTAAAGGACTCAAAACTGGTGTTCAGCCCCTCATAAGCAGTAGCCATCTTCTCTGACTAATTGGGTTTCCACCTTTCTCTTACACTTTAAGCCCAAAAGATCAAGGTGAATTATAAAACATACTCAGAATGGTTGGTGTTTATTGTGGTAAGCTTTTTTTTTTTTAGCCCATTATTAGAAGCTTCCTCTTTGAAGTAAGGTTATTTTCCCATTTCAGAAGTCATTAATAAGGCATGGACTTGAGCATAGCAACCTCTGCAGGCAGGAATGAAATCAATAGCCACAGGGAATCCTGGGATTAAAAAAAAAAGGGGAAATTGGAAACTTTTTCTGTTATAGTCAAAGGAAATTCAAATTGGTAACCTGGGAGGAAGAGTATGACTTCTTTCCAATGGCGAAAAGGTACAGGCATACTTCAGAGATATTATGGGCTCAGTTCCAGACTACAGCAATCAAGTGAATATCACAATAGTCACATGAATTTTTTTGTTTCCCCGTGCATATAAGTTATGTTTACGCCATACTGTAGACTATTAAGTGTGCAATAGTATTATGTTTAAAAAAACTCAATGTACCTATACCTTAACTTAAAAATACTTCATTGCTAAAAAATGTTAGCCAGTAACTGAGTCTTCCGCGAGTCATGATCTTTTTGCTGGTGTAGGGTCTTGCCTCAGTGCTCATGGCTGCTGACTGATCAGAGTGGTGGTTACTAAAGGTTGGGGTGGCTGTGACAATTTCTTAAAATAAGACAACAAAGAAGTTTGCAGCACTAATTGACTCTTCCTTTCACTTGAATACTTAGAGGCCATCATAGGGTTATTAATTGGCCTGATTTCAATATTGCTGTGTCTTAGGGAATAGGGAGCCCTGAGGAGAGGAAAAGAGACTGGGAATGGCTGGTCAATGGAGCAGTCAGAACACACACAACATTTACCAATTATGTCTTATATGGGCGTGGTTTGTGGTGACCCAAAGCAATTGCAAAGATCACTAACCACAGACCACCGTAACAGATGTAATAATAATGAAAAAGTTTGAAATATTGTGTGAATTATCAGAATGTGACACTGAGAATGATTTGAGCATGTGCTGTTGGAAAAAATGGTGCCAATAGACTTGTTTGACATGAAGCTGCTAAAAACCTTCAATTTGTCCAAGTATCTGGGAAGCACAAAAAGTGAAGCAATAAAACAAGGTATACCTGTAATCTTTTCTTTTACCTTTCCATATGTAAGCAATAAATCTTCATCTAGACCACTCAACCTTTACATTTGTTAAGTTTCTTTTGTTCGTTTGTTTGCATTTTTAAAACTGCCTGACCTCTTTTTCTCTCCTGTGGAATGCTTGGAAGTCACCAATCTTGTTAAACATCTGTAAGGCCAATCTGTAAGTAAAAGATCTTTCCCTGCCCACTGAATAGGCCTCAGGTGGGGCCAACAAAGGGAGGCCTGATTAGAGGCAGGTCCCCACACTTTCACTAACTAGGCGTGAGACCCCAGGCCCCACACCTATTTGTTAAGTAAGCTCTGAGTCCTCAGGGTATAAGACCTCAGAGGCTGGCATTTTTACCTTTGGGGGCACACTCGTTGAAAGAGTGTTGGTGACAAGACTCTGGGTAGCCACTGTTAAGGAGCACCCCCATCCCCACTCCCTGCTTTGAAAAACTCAGATGTTGGTGCTTCTCTGGTAATTATGTATTGTGATTTGGTCAGACAGATTGTCTGTTGATCTGTTTATATTGTCTCTGTTTATAATTTCTGTTTGTATTCTCTCTGAAGTTCAGGGTGCTGACTTTTTCCCCCTGAACTAAGTGAATGATATAAGTATGCTTAATTAAAGTGAGATTGTAAACCCCTTAAAGTTGCTTTCCTTAGAAAAACAGATCAAAGAATCGGTGCTAGCGGCCCTCCTGTGTGCTGGTGTTATTGGTCTTATACCTCCAAAGCAGCTGCAAGCAGCATTGTTGTTACAACATACTTCTTCTCCTCCCTCCCAGTCCCTTCTGCGGCTTCAACTGTGACATCTAAACAGAAGATTCCCAAATCTATGGACATTTCTGTGAGTTTTCTTTTAATCTCTAGACCTACATACCATTTTCCTAATTACATTTCCACCATGAGGTCCCACCAACACCTCATATTTAACACATTCATAAACAAACTTATTTTACCTCCCAACTTCACCAATTGCTCTGTTTTGAATCTCTGCTGACCCTTCATATCCAATTACTATCAAATCCTGTCAATTCTACCTCCACAACATCTGATGTTTGTCTGTTCTTTCTTATTTCCCAGGAGGGGAGAAGGGGCAACTAGGTAGGGCAGTGAATAGAGTGCTGGGCCTGGAGTTAGAAAGACTCATCTTCCTGAGTTCACATCTGGCCTCAGACACTTACTAGCTGTGTTACCCTGGGCAAGTCACTTAACCCTGTTTGCTTCAGTTTTCTCATCTGTAAAACTGAACTGGAGAAGAAAATGGCAAACCACTCCAATATCTTTGCCAAGAAAATCCCAGCGGGGGTCACAAAGAGTTGGAAACAACTGAAAAGGACTTTATTCCCACTGACACAACCCTGCTACAAAAGGGAGGGAACATGTAGCAAGGAAACAATTTTCTAGAGATGATTCAGTTTACCAGAAACATTTGTTTAAAGAAGTAAGAAGACTATGTACCATGTTGGGGAAAGAGCAGATTTTTTTTTCTTGGAAATTTTCTTAGTCCTTGGGGAGTTGGGGAAAACTGTAAGCCTCGGCCCAAACCTTCTGATCCTACATGCTGGTAGGGCCAAGGGCCTTCTTCGGTCTCTCCCTTCTCTGCAATCTCTGTGTCTAACTTTTTCTTTTTCCTTTTTTCTTTTGGGCCTTCGCCACTAATTCTTTAGGCCTTAGCTTGTTAAGTCCTTGGTGGGGGTGAGGACACTGACCCAAATTGCTACTGCTGCTGGGATACTGAGGTTCCTACCTTCCCCTCAGTTTGTCTCCCTCGTACCCTGTGTGTATTTATAAGAACTCCAGAGCGCGGCTTCATGCTGCTTTCCAATACGTAGATTGGAGTAGGCAAAAGTTGCCTCTTTGGGTAGAGCAAGGAGTTCGCAAGGATTACATTCATTACCACAAACTACAAACCCCAAGAGGCCAACCTATCTATCATATGGGGAAGGTAGGTGGTGCAGTGGATAGAGTGCTGGGCCTGGAGTTGGGGAGACATGAATTCAACTCTGGCCTCAGACACTTCCTAGACCTGTGATCTTTGAGCAAGTCACTCGATCTTTGTCTACTTCAGTTTCCTTATCTAAAATATGGGGATAATAATAGCACTTACCTCCTGGGATTGTTGTGGGGAAAAAAATGAGGTAATTATTTATAAAGTGCTTTGTAAACCTTAAAGTGCTGTATAAAGGTTGGCATTATTATTATCTACATCTTTTGATCCATTATCAGATAATAAAGATATGGTCCCTCATTGAATATTGTTTGTGAAAGCCTACTTCTTCCCTAGTTAGACTGTCATTCAGGATGTCTCCTCTAACTATACTTGATCCAATCCAGCGCCTTTCCTCATCTCTATTCTCTTCATGCCGTCTTTCCTTTCTCTATAACCATCTCAGAGATCGATGGTAGGGTTCAACCGAGGTGGTTCCATTATCCCTGAAGAAAAAAATTGTTTGTTACAATAGTTTTTGCAAATCTTTTCCATTTTTCTTCCATTTGTTGTCTTTCTTTTTTATCCTTAAATGCCTGTGGGATGATTTTGTCTTTTTAGATACCTCATTAAGCTTTCTTTAGACTGGCTTTACCCTCCACTTTTCCCTATTTTATGAGATGATACTGCTTACAATCATCCATTATTCTCCTTTGTAAGATTTTATAAAGGAGTCTATATTTTAACCCAGTGTCGCCTTTGGCAGTCACCTCTCTCCATTTGGCAAGTAAGTCCAATGTTTGCTGACTAAGATGCTTTCTAGGCTCTTTTGATCTCTCTGTTGTAGCAGCTAATTTATATTGGTTTAACTTCTGGGCGATTATTATAGTTGATATTTCTGTTGTGCATGTTCCTTTTTTCTTTTCAATAGCTTTTAAAAATAATTCATATTTAAACAGGGCTAAATTAAATCAAAGGGTACAAAGAAGGAAAGACAGAAGCATTTATCGTTAACCATTTATTATGTGCCAGGCACTGTACTAAGTGGCACTTTACAGATATCTCATCTGATCTTCACAACATTCTTGAGAGATAAGTGTTCTCATTATCCCCACTTTATAATCTAGTAAGTGTCTGAGATCATATTTGAATTCAGGTCTTCCCGACTACTGCCCTAGCACTCTATCTGCTTTGCCACCTACCTGCCCTTCTCCCTCCAAAGTGAAAACAGAAAAGGTTATAGGTTGGAGGCTCATTTTCTCGAATTCTCCAGCTCTTTGCACCTCTATCCTTGATCTCCAGTAGAAATTACCTAAGGTTTTGGTTTATCTTATGACTATGATTTATTCCCCAAAAGAAGAGTAGAAAGGTACTCAACATATAATGAAGATTGGGCAGAGAAGAACCTATTTATTTCCCTTTCACTCAAAAGAAATGCTTAAAACCAAAAAGACTCCCAATTCCCAATTCATAAGCACAATTAACAAAGACTTAAACATGAAGCAATAACTTATAAATATAATTATGCTCTTCAGGAGGATGATACTTAAAACACCCAAACATGAAATATATTATGGGACTGCTCAATATGCATCTCACCTTCCAACCCAACTCTTTATTGTCTTCTTCAACAGAGGTGTCAATCTCATGGCCCTAAGTTGCTCAGGGACCATGGCCAGAATCAGATTAAAGGGTAATTGGAGGATGTTTAACAAAATAAGTACAAATACAATACCACATAGGTAATATTAATTTGCAGTTTTCTAAGCCAATATGTGACCTAGGATCCATTTCTATTTGAGTTTGACACCTTGACATTCTTTAAGCTCCATGTCTTAAAAGGAAGCCAGGCCAGGGTTTGGGCTCCTTCTTCTATCTATGGTTGTCCTCTCTATGAATCACTGTAGTCAGTCCAAGGAGGTCACCTTAAAGTATATCTGGCATTGGCTGAGGAACTCAGGAACTCCTCAGGTAACTATTCCCAAGAGTTTATTTCTCATTATCACTTTGGTTACCTATGCTTGGGGAAAGAAACACAAAGCAAAATAATGCAACCAGAGGCTCAAGTTCGTCTATTCAGACATAATGTTTGAAGCCACCATAACTACAGAGGGTAGAAGGGGATGTCCCCATTTTCTACTCTTCATGGGAAGTTGTTGAGGGGAGGAGAGGAAGAGAGAGAAAGATAGTAGAAGGCAAGATGCCAAACATTCTGGAGGGTGGAAGAGGGAAGAAGAGAGAGCACCAAAGGATGGGGTGACTCTTTTTAAGGTCTATTTAATAAACTACTCTTCCTGCATTAATGACCAGTCCTCTTTGACACTGACATCATGGGACAGCTGTGTCATTCCAAGGCAACAAGCCCTTTAAGCCCCAAGGTCTTGCATATGGTTGTAGAAGGCTCATGGATTATTCCTATTACCATCGATTGAACATATTAAAAGAAGTTGTCCTATACCCTAATCCTAATTACTATAACTAATACGGCACTCTATATCCTGATACTTATTAAATTGTGAACTCCTTGAAAGGGAATGTCTTTTGCTTTTTTTTTTTTTTAACTCTTAGCATTTGGCACAGTGCTGAGCACATAGTAGGTGCTTCATAGTTATTGATAATTGATGTTTTTATCACGTGAAATCTCTTTGATTTTGTGGTTAGGGAATCAACCAAAGTTATAAACTAGATGTTAATATTTCCTAGAAGCCACAATTGAATCACTCAGTCAATCAAAGGTATGAATTGAATGACAGCAGATAATGCTGCATAATTTCTTGTGGCTGATTGAAGAGAATCAGTCATGCACTATGGGGCTTGCATGAAATAGCAAACTAGTTAGGAATCTAGCATTCCAACAGGAGGCCAGCCTAATGGAAGAGTAGCTTCATCCAGGCTCCTGAGAGGGAAATGCATGGGCGGAGGGTGGAAGAAGAGAAGATCACTGTCTCCTCTCCCTCTCACTCGTTAGTAAAGGAAAATTTTATGACCTTCAAAAAATCAGAATATTTAGATTTCTTAACTTCAGTGGTAGCACTGTCCCTACAGCAGTAGTGATTGACAGCAGCATGTGAATTGGGAACTGAGAGATGCGCCAAGGACAATCTAAACACACTGAGACAATGTCTAAATTCTACAAGGCTACCAACCCTTACAAATCAGCAAAGGGTAACTTCGTAAGGACTCCACAATTTTTTTATACAGTGTGCCAATGAGCTTAGACATAAAATGGCAACTCATTATTTTTAATTCCAGAAACCAGGAACTATGAGTTACCCCATTTAGCACGTGTGCCATTTTCCCCAGATTCCTTTTATATGCGAAGGAAACACACTTGTGTCCCAAAACTTTTGGGGGGAATATTTTGTTCCAATTGTTTTACTATATATATATATATATATATGTGTGTGTGTGTGTGTGTGTGTGTGTGTGTATATGTATGTATATATATATATATACACACATATATATACATATCTATATAGACATACACATCTATATAGATGTATACATATGTATAGATATATATATATTTTTTCAGTTGTGTCTGATTCTTCATTACCTTATTTGGGGTTTTCTTGGCAAAGATACAGAAATGTTTTGCCATTTCCTTAGCTCATTTTATAGATGAGGAAACTGAGGCAAACAAGGTTAAGTGACTTGCCCAGGATCACACAGCTAGCACGTTATCTGAGGCCAGATTTGAATTCACGAACATTAGTTTTCCTGATTCCAAGCCCAGTGATCTAGCCACTTTGCCATCTATCTGTTTACTGTATACTACATTTTAATATACCTGTCTCTAAAAATGTATTAAGTCTGGCTGGCTAGTAATTGATATTGGAGAAACACTGGGATCTCATGAGTTACGAAAGTGGACAACTCTCATCCTTAATGGTTCTAACGATAATCCTGAGAGATTGAGGTTGTATAGCTCTAAGGATAACCTTGAAAATAAAAATAGTCAACTGTCCTCTGGTGAGTTAACCTGACAATGGAAGTGGAGGTTGGAAGAGTGAGCATAGAGTGGGTGCTACAAATGCTTGAACAAACATTCAAAGGAGCGTATTGGTTTAGTGGTAAGACCTCTGGATTTGGAGTCAGAAGACCTGGGTTAAATACCAACTCTTCCACTTAGTACCTTTGTGATATTAGACTTTGATCAACAAGCATTTATTAGGTTAGATTATAAACTCTTTGAGGGCAGGCACTGTCTTTTGCCTCTTTTTGTATTCCCAGGCTTAGAATGGTGCCTGACACACAGTAGGTGCTTAATAAATGTTGATTGATTAAGTGGCTAGTATTTGCCAGGTGCAGTGATAAGCACTAGGATACAAAGAAAGGCAAAAATAATCCCTGCATTCAAGGAGCTTATAATCTGTATTCTCATCTGTAAAATGAGGGGGTTGGACTGACTGACCTCTAATTTTTCTTCCAGGTCAAAATCTATGAACCATTATATAAAAGTGAGATATAAGAAATGGTCAATCAAGCTATAAAATTCCTCTACCCAAATATCTATACCTACAGACCTTAATTAAAATTCAGCAATGGTTTCATTTCCTCTTTCAGTAATCAGGCACAATCACATATTGAAAAAGGTTAAAAAAAGGACTAACCCTCCAGAAATTTGCTGCCACAAAGACAATTCAGGCTGCAGGGCTGGCACAGGAGTCATGGATACAGCATTATGGTTATATGCTGTGAAACAATCTGTCAGCATTTTCAGAAATATGATGTAGACTGCCTGGAGCAGCCAGCATTCCTGCCTCTGTGGTACAGATGTTAGATAGGATGGACAGTGGTGCATTGGGTTGACATCTGTTTATAAATAGCTCAGAGGCCAATGCACACTGCAGTTGTCAGTGATCCTCCTGATGTTTCAGCTGGAGATAAATTCAGAGCTTTATCTTTATCAAAATATGTGGAAGCAGTACAGCTTTCCTAAGAGGAAACCTAGGGTAAGTGTCATGTATAATTAAGACAGTAAGTTATTACCATATTTTCCTTTACTGTTTAATTGGGAAGTATGGGATCATGTCCCTCTGATATAGATGTTAGAAAATAAGTCAAAAGGTGATGTCTCTGAAACTCTATTTCTAGTATGCCAATGAGTTTAGACATACAAATGGTGATCTGTTATTTATACTTTACATGGAAGATTTCAATTGTAGCAGGCCTATTTCAATCCCATGCTTATGACAGGGATTTATGCTATGGAGTTAAAGTAGAAAGATTTTGGTAATAGAGGAAATATTTTTTAAAAATTTAAACTTGTGTTGTGCCTTATTACAAGAATAGTTCAAATGAAGGAATTGAGTATAGGATCCTGGGGCCAGGTTGAGACCAACTAAGTCCAGCACATCCTAATGGATCACTTAGAGTCACTCAATCCACTGTTCCTGGGAATGTCATCCAGTTAGCAAGCATTTATTAAGAACTTTCTATGTGCCACTCACTGTGCTAAGTGCTGGGGACACAAAAAAGGGCAAAAAACAGTTCCTACATTCAAGGAACTTAAAATCAAATGGGGGAACCAACACGTAAAGTAATAGGTATATACAAGATCTGTAGATGGCACAGTGAATAGAGTACCAAGCCTGGAGTCAGCAAGACTCATTTTCTGAGTTCAAATCTGGCCTCAGACACTTACTAGCTGTGTGACCCTGGTCAAGTCACTTAACCTAGTTTGCCTCAGTTTCCTCAACTGTAAAATGAGCTGGAGAAGGAAATGGCAAACTGCTCCAGGACCTTTGCCAAGAAAACTCCAAATGGAGTCACGAAGAGTTAGACGTGACTGAAAAAAAGACTGAACAGATAAGATGAAAGGGAACATCAGAAGGGAAAACACTAGCAGTTGGGGGTGGGACAGGGACTGGGAAAGGTCTCCTGCAGAAGGCAGGATTTGAACTGAGTTTTGAAAGAAGTCAGAGATTCTAAGAGGCAGAAGTTAGGAGGGATAGGGATCTAGGAATGGGATCCTAGTACAAAGACACAATATAAAACATAACAGAACCAAAGTTGTATGTGTGTTTGAGGGGAAGATGGTCAGGAAAGGTAACCAAGGACAGAAAATTTGAGACACATTCTAGGCTGATATTACCTAGAAGTCAGTAACGGAAGCTAGAGTGATCCACGTAGCATACATGAGCCAGCAATAGGGTAGGATAAAGTTTATGTCCCAGGATCCTTCACTGTTAGTGTCCAGATATGTCTCAGGCAATGTTATCTAATGTGTTTGACAGGTCCTGCATAGGACAGCCATACAGGTCACTTGTATGGTCAGATGTGCCAAGGAGCTGAGAGCACAGATAACACTATCTAGAAACACTGATAGACTTCCATAAATAGCCACCATTCCCACTGTTTTCTGAAGGTAGTGGCCAATAAGGTTTAAAGTCTCTTCTAACAGTTGAAGGTGTATGATTACGTCAATGGGATCTGTCTCTGAAACTTGGATGGGTGAGAAAGACCTTTTTTTTGTGGTATGATAGAACACCAGTTGAAGATGATTTCACTTTCACAGAATCTTTCCAAGATTTTTGCTTTCCTTTTTAAATTTTTTTATTTTTAAAATTTATTTTTAATTTTTTTTATTTTATTCTGAACTTAAGAAATAAGCATTTCCCTAACATAGCAGAATAGAGAAAGGCAATTTGCTTTCCTCTTCCCATTTGTGGCTTCTACTTTGTTCCACAGATACTGAGCTTTCTCCCTGAAGGGGAGGGGAGTGGAGGTGGAAAAACCCAAGTATCTCTGTGAATTCTCTCACTGCCACAGTGGAGAGTCCAGAACTGTTTTGCACATGGAGTATTGCTTCTCCTCGTGCCTTTCCTTATCCTTATTCATTTTGCTTTTCTTTGATTCCCCTTGCCTGTGGCCATGTCTGCCATCTCATCCAAAGGCCTGGCAGTAGGGTTGGCACAAACCAGATACCCCACCGGTGGTTCCATGTCTAGCATAATAGGTCACAGAGACTGAATGTTCAGATGAAGAATTCCTTTACTGAAAAACAAACATATCCAACAATCGCTAGGTAAAAGCCGTTTCCAAGGCAATAAAAAGCGGTTCAGTAAGGTTTTAAAAATGTGTATTAAAACCTCTGGCAAGGAAATTAAAAGCAGTTAACAAGGAAATTAGTTCCCAGTGGTCTTAGGAGCTCCTCTACCAAGGTTCTAAAATTGTTTTTATGTAGCCCACAAGACCCACAGATGGGTCACAAATAAATCCATAAATAAGTGCTCTGATTCTACTGCTGATTAACATGGAAGGTTTTACTTGCTCTATTATCTGGCCTGGGCTAGTTTGGGCACCCTCTCAACTTTGCACCATGGGGCAAAGTTAACTCAATCTACTCCGAGTCTGCCCCATTGCTTCTTGGTTCACAACAGCCATTCTTGGTAGTTTGGAAGTATAAGTTTTGACTCAAGCCTCTCTAGGTTTCCCTAGCGTCCTGGCCCACAATACTAGGTCATCACTACAATATCGATGGCAGGTAATTCAACATGGAAAAAAAATTATGCCTCATAAAAACCCACTTCTTTTAAATTCAAAGGACAGCTCTATATGGCAGATGAATGATTCATTAGTCAAGGGATGCTGGCAAGAGAATTGGGATCTTGTAGATAAATGAGACTGTTAGATGGAATCATAAAACAGACAATCAGCAGACTAACTAAACCTTGTCACCTGGGACCAAGCATATTGGCCATTAATTTGGAAAATTATTTTGACAATTTCATAGATAAATGACAGCGAAAGGGATGAATGTTGAAAGAACTGCTTGGCCCCAAACTAAATTAACAATATCAAAAAAGAAAGACAAATGAGTGGATAATGATGGAAAAGGCTAAAGGTCTCCTTTATATATGCAGTATGGTATTGTGCAAAGAACTCTGAACTGGGAATCCAAACTCCTAGAAGGTCTGAATCTCTGATCGCTTAATGCATTTTCATTTAGGAGGCAACCTGGCCTGATGGATACAGGGCTAGATTTGGAGTTAGGAAGACCTAGGTTAAAATCTGCCCCCTGTTATCTACTACCCATGTGATTACAAATAAGTCTCTTAGCATCCTGGAGCTTCAGCTTCCTCATCTGTCAAGTACAATAATGGCGGTAGTACTGATCTTATAGGGTTACTGTGAAGTTCCCATGAGATACTGTGTGTGACATGCTTCGTAAATATTAAAGCACTAAATACATGTCAACTATCGTCACTGGGCAGTGTCATATAATCTCCCCGGATCTGTTTTTTCATCTGCAAAATGGATACAGTAATATTTGTACTATCTCATAGATTTGTTTGGGGATCAAATGGGACAATTTGTATAATAAAAATATTTTATAACTTCTGTATAAATGTGTAAGGTGCTGCCCCTTTTAGATTTTGGCAATTTTGCTGATTGAAAGGGGCAAAGGCAAAGATAAATGTCATTTTTGCTTTGAATATTTTGCTAAGATTATAGAGATTGTTACTGTCTCTTTAAGAACCATATGAAAACTCAGCTGTTGTTACTGCAATTTTAAGTTGCAAATAGAATATTAAGAAAATAATTATTGGTTTTGGTGGTTGGGAGTAACAAATGAGAAATGAGTAAGGAAAAAGACAGGTTATCTGTGATACAGGAAGATCTATAAAGAATTCGTTCCATGTACAAATTTGCACTATATGCCTTTCCTTATGGAGTCAGAAAGAGCACATGTTTTTGACTTTTTAATATTTGAGGATTTTTGATAAATTGTAGAGATGATCAAAAGTATTAGCTTGAGAAATGGGGCAGGGGGTGAGTGTTTCCTATCATTGCTGGAGAGAGGCTAAAGAAGACACAGAGAGGAAAGAGATGAAGAGATCTTTCAGAGAAGAGACTTTACTTAATATCTCAAGAGACAAGGAATGGAATAATACTGAGTTTCCAGACAAGTAAAAATGAGCCAGCTTAAAACATCATCTACTGATGTTTTAAAAGTCTAAGGTGAATTTTGCAGTAACATTGGTGATAGCCAAAATATCATAGATAGTATGTATATATCTATCTCTATATCCATCTTCATGTATGTATAAACATTCATATCTTATGTTTATGATTTCTCTTGTTTATTAATACATTGTATATATTTAGTCAACCACTTCTGTATCTCTGCCAAGAAAACCCCAAATGGGGTCATGAAGAGTTGGACATGACTAAAAATGGCTTAACAACAACAAATATATTTAGTCATTTTAGTATCTATTTAAATAAAGATAAGTAAGAATAATTACTGATACTGGGAACCACACTGGTAGAAGTGCAGAAGCTAAAGCAGTGGGAGTAGACACTCACATGGTTACCTCTAAAATCCTGAGAGCAGTTGTAGCAGCTGCCCTTGGGAGATTTCAGCTTGCCAGCATGATCTCGGTTTGTGGGATGAGCCAACTCAGAAAGGGAAGGCCAGTAGAAGGGAATTCTGCCACCTCATTATTATTCTTAAAAGTATAAGAATACTGTATATCATGTTCTTGTTTACAATAATTACTGAGTAAACTCTAAAACATAAGTGTGAGTGGAAATTAAAAATATTTGTCAAAGAATCATTTCTTTTTTGGAGGAGGGAGATGGCAAGACTGGGTCTCCCTATCTCACTCAGGTCAGAAGTACAGAGTCCACTCACAGGATTTATTCCACTGCTGATTGACATGAAAGGTTTTACTTGTTCCATTTTCTGGCCTGAGCCAGTTTGGGCACCCTATCAATTTTAGCCCAAGTACAACTCAGAACTCCTAAGCGCAAACAATCCACCATTCTCAAACTCCGCAGTTGAAGAGATTATAGGTGCAAACCATCAAAGCCAGCAAAATGATTTCATTTCAAACAAGACTGGTGGTATACTAGTGAAGACTTAGGCTGGGGGTGGGGTCGCGGGGGAATGTTCCCAGGACATTTTCGTCTATATTTTGTGATTTGTTTCATGCAAAGTTTGATTCACATTTCAGAACTAAAAGGCAACAAAAACAAGGTTGGATGATTCTTTGGGAGTGTTATCAACAGATTACCCAAATGTAAATTAACATCAGTAAATTTTTTTTTTAAGTAAAAATCTGAATAAACTTCCATTTTAGTCTGTGTCTAAAGAGGTCAACTTGAGATTATTATATTTCCTATTTAGCCCTAAACACTGCTGTTTTCCTCATATCTGGGTGTAACCAGTCATGACAACCAAACCTCTTTATATGTTTTTCAGAACAGCTTCATGGATCATGGCTATTGAAATGTTCCTTGACTAATTTACTCTACTTGTTATGTTCACAACATCCTTATTTTTTTTTCAGTGCTGTATTAAAAGAAAAGCTTTTAGGAGCACCAAGTGAATAAGTCCGTGAATTTCCCATAAATGCTTCAAAAAGCATTTCTAGCCATGTAGATGTGGATAATCACAACAAAAGAAAATGTGCCCAGAAGATTTAATGACGCACTTCACTGACTAGTGCCAAAGAATAAAATACGTGGAGTAGAAGCATATGTTGCAATTCATTTTTGATAGATAATCATTTAGTCTGTCACAATAAATAATCCTTTTCTTATTTCATACAACCTAATTGTAGATACTGCTGCTGTAGGGGAAAAAGGCAGGGGAAAAAATGCCCATTAAAAACAACAAAACAAAACAAAAATAAAAATACCCCAGAGATCAGAGAAATTATCTTGTCCAGTTATGCAGAGTTAAATTATCTATTTTCACTGCCTTTCCCTGTACAGTCCTGTATAAAATGTTCATTCCTCTTTTTTTGCATTTTATATTGTTTTAATGATATAACTTTTTATACTTTAATATCACTACTTTACAAGAACTTTCCTCTAAGAACATGAAGAGAAAAAAAAGACTTTAGCACACAGTCTGGTGGTGCCATCTTCAGGAAGAAATAAAAAATACTCCTCCCCATAAAGCTTCAAGCATTGGCCAAATGTTACGGGGAAAGGGCAAAAGAAGTTTTCTCATGTTATGGGTTTTCTATACTAATATGTCCATATCACTTCCTCTCCCCTCCCTTCTAAACCCTACAGCTTATGACCTTGTCACTCAGCTGAAACTGTTCTCTCTGAAGTTACTAATGATCTCTTAATTACCAAATCCATTGGCCTATTCTTGATTCTTATCTTTCTTGTCCTCCCAGGACATTATTGATTACCATCTCTTCCTCGATGCTCCCTCCTCTCTGAGTTTTCCTAACGGTGATTTTTCTTGGTTCTCCTACCCATCTTATCACTCCTTCTCAATCTCTTTCGCTGGATCTTCGTCAGCGAAATGCCCAATAACTTAGCCTTCCTAAGACTCTAGGCCCTCTTCTCTTTCTTAGTCCATACTCTCTCACTAGGTGATCTCATCATCATCCATGGTTTCAATTACTATCCCTCTGCAAATGATTTGCAGATCTATTTATCCAGCCCTAATTTCTCTCCTCGGCAGTTAGGTGATGTAGCAGATAGAGTACTAGGTCTAGAGTCAGAAAAGCCTGAGTTGAAATCCAGTCTCTAGCTGTGTGACCCTGGTCAGGTCACTTAACCTCTGTTTATTTCATTTTTCTCAACTGTGAAATGGGGGTATAATAGCAGCTGCCTCAAAGGGGTGTTGTAAAAATCAAAAAGATAATATTTGTGATGTTTTTAGCGCAGTAGTTGTTGTTTAGTCATTTCCAGTCCTGTCTGACACTTCATGACCCCTTTTGGGGTTTTCTTGGCCAAGATACTGGAATGGTTTGCCATTTCCTTCTCCAGCTCATTTTACAAATGAGCAAACTGGGGCAAACAGAGTTAAACTACTTGCCCAGGGTCACACTGCTAATAAGTGTCTGAGACCAAATTTGAACTCAGGTCTTCCTGACTGCCAGCCCACATTCTATCCACTGGGCCACCTACCTGCCCTACTTAGCCTAGTACTTGGCACAAAGTAGGCCCTATATAAATGCATATTCCTTCCCCCCTCCCAACAGCCTCTCCTCAGCTTCAATCCAACATCACCACCTGGAGATCAGATGTTTCACAATGGATATCCCTTAGACTACTTAAACTAAATATATTCAAAACAGAATCTGCCCCCAAACCCTTCTCTTTGTACAACCTCCTTCTTCCTGTTGAGGGCACTACAATTCTTCCAGTAACTCACATTTTCAGTTTTGGTATAATCCTCAGCTCTTTGCTCTTCTACTCAAATATCTAATCTGTTGTCAATCCTCACCATTTCTACCTTTACACCTGTCATATAGGTCTCCATTACACAGCTGCCAAACTGGTTCAGGCCCTCCTCACTTTTTGACTTGACTACTGCAATAGCCTTCTAGTTGGTCTCTCTATCACAGGTCTCTTCCTACTCTAATCTATCCTCCACACAGTTCTTGAAGTGATCCCCCTGAAGTATATGTAACCCCTGTCCCAAAGCCCATCAATATAGGATTCTCTCCTTACTGATGAGAATGAAGACCCTGCCTTGTGTGAGGGAGGGGGTAGAATTGATGAGAGGCAAGAGCTTTGCTTCTCAGTAAATCCCCTTTAGGGAAGCATCAAGCGTCAAGGTTTCTTCACATCCTGGAGCTATTGAGAGAGAAGATGGAAAATGCCAAACCCATGTCAGTTTACTGGAGGAAAAGACTCTGGGAAGACATGAGAGGAGCTGGCAGTCTCCATCATGTCCCAGTCTCCAGTGTGCTGTTCTAGAGACTTAGGGGAGTTTCCCCTTGGGTGAGATCTAGGATTCTCTCTCTTGGTTGGGCTGAGTTATCTCATTCCCAATGGAAGAGCTCCTTCACTCTGTATTATTTGGTATAGTCTCATGTATACCTTCTCTGATTTCTGTTTTGCTATGATTTGTATAAATAGGCTTTTTTGCTATTTTCTATGTGTGTTCATTGTGGAACTGGCATTAGATGAGAAAGGGATCAAGCCTTGGATATAGTTTGTGGTCTTCCTTCCCCCCAAGATGAGAAAGGGATCAGAAATTAGGTGGTACTTGATCATATTTCCTAGACAAACAATCTTTAAGGGAGCAGATAGCTATACTGCTAGTCTGGTACCCTCTCTCTCTGAGAGGAACAGAGTGGTACACTCCAGCCCCAACTTTCTGCTTCTCCTCCGGTAGAAATGAAAGCCTCCCTCAGAGAAGTGTTGGGGGAAAAGAGGCTAAAGATTTCTATTCTGCTTCCCAGCCACATAAGGACAGACCCTGTTCTATCCCCCTTGCAGGTGGGTTTCACTACATGTGTGGGGCCACTACCTTCTTAAATGTATGTTACTTCCCCTCCACTCAGAAAACTCTGTTAGTCTCTATTATTTCCAGGATAAAACAGAAAGTCCTTTGTTTGGCATTAAAAACTCTTTACAGCCTAGTTCAGTCCTCTTATACGCTCCTCCCTTCCAATTACTTTGGAAACTGTGAAGAAAATGGAATTGGAAAGAATAGAAGGTGGGAGTCCATATTAGGACACTGTCACAGAAGAAAAAGGGACAGATGTGAGAGACATTGTGAAAACAGAATTGATAAGACTTGGCTAGTGATCAGATTTGGAGTGTGAAGGAGACACATAACCTATTTTTCTCACTGTGTTCTGCTCTTACAACCTCCCAGAGAGCCATCTTTCATAATAAAGAATTTTAAAAGAGGGGGAAGGGGAAGTTCAGCAAAACTAACCAACATATTGAGAAAGATTATTGTTATAAGAAGCATTCCACACCATGCCCCCTTACCTCTATAACAAAGGGTGGTGGTAGGAGTATCTTCTCATAGCTATTCCTTGCAACCAAGGGTGGTCATTATAATCTCACAGAATTTAGTTTTGAATGTTTTGCTGTTCTTTCTATTTACATTGTCGTAGTCATTGCATATTTTTCCCCTGGCTCAGTTCACGTAAGTCTATGTGTCTACACTTATGTACCACCATTTTTTTTTAGCCATTCATACTCCATGGGCATCCACTTTGTTGCCGGTTTTTTGTTACCATAAAAAGCACTGCTATAAATACTTTGTTGTACATGGGGCCTTTTCTTTTTCTTCTTTTTTTGGTGACTGACCTCCTTAGGGAATATGCTTAGGAGTGGAATCTCTAGATAGGGTTCAAGGGGAGGGGGGAAGAGGGAAGGGAATAAGCACTTACGTAGCCCCTATTATTGGCCAAGCACTGTGCTAAGCATTTTTTTTAACAAATATTATCTCATTTTATAAAAAGGTACACACATTTGAATCCCTCTTTTTCACAGTTCTGAACTGCTTTCCAGAATGGTTGTACTAATTCATGGCTCTACTGGTAATGCATTAGTGTGCCTGGCTTTCCACTAGCCCTCTAAAATGTACCATTCCTGTATTTTTGTCATCTTTGCCAATTTGCTTGGTGTGAGGGAAAACCTCGGGGTTATTTTGATTCACATTTTCTTATATTTAATGATTTAGAGCATCATTTCATATGATTTTTAATAGTTCACATTTTTTGGACAACTGTGCTCATATCCTCTTGTTATTATTCCTTATTTGTTTTAAATGCCAACTTATTTACAAATATGGACTTGTTTTAAACATTTTTCTTTTTTGCTAATTGCATTACATATTTTAAACTCAAACTTGATAATTTGTTCTTATTATAGTTGCAAAAGTTTATAGATCTTATTTTGTGATCTCAACAACATGTAGAAAGAGAATTAAATTATGGTATTTCTTGCAAGTATTTGTTTTTCAGTAGATCTAGAACCCCTACCCTATTACTTACCGAAATCTTTTTTTTTTCAGTTTGGGTTTTGTTCCCCTTCTGGCTCTACTTTTGACTTTTTGGACTTTGCTAATCTATCTCAACTGCCACCTTATCCTGGAACTTCCTTCAGCTCCTGTAGATTTCTCATCCTGGAATCTCCCTTTGCCATGCTGGCCCCCTTCTCCCATTGGGGAGCTTTTCCTAGGACCTCCATTTCAGATTGAGACCTAGGCCAGTCATCTTTCATTCATTCCCCTCCTGGCCCGGCTTCTGATTTTCCAGACTTCAAAACCATATCCCTCTGACTCTCTTCCTCCTTTACCCCACCTCACTGCTTTTCAGCTCCCTTTCACACATTGTCTTTCCTCATTAGAACGAAAGCTCCTTGGGGGCAAGAACTGACTTTCTTTTTGCTTTTTGCCTGGCCTTGTGGACAAATTATTTTAGGGTGGTCTTGATGATTTTTGAAATACATTCTTTTACATTAAAATTATATGCTAATGTTCAAAGGATATATTATTTTGGGACCTAATCCTATCTCATGGATATTTTTGTCTGGCTTTATCATCATTCCTGTGTTGTTGCTAAAAGAAAAATCCAATGATATGTTAATTAGTAGTTTTTAATAGCTACTTCTTTTTTTAGTTTCTTAAACCTTGAAGGAAACTTTCTTTGTCTTTAAAATTGAAATGTAGCAATTATATGCTTGGAAGATTTATATTTAATATTTCTCTGTGCTAGTGTTCTTGGAGATTTTTTTTCTAGTTTAGAGTTACCAATCTTGAACACTCTGAGACATTCTCTCTTATTCTTCAAATATAGTCTCTTTTCTCTTTCAATATATTGTGAAGTGTGGATTAATCTAATGCTCAAACTTCTTGCTCTGTCTTTTTTCAGTCTATTACTTTAGCTTCATATCCATTAAATGCTTTTAAAATTCATTTTTCGTTGTCCAATAATCTTTGTTCTACTATGTTTACCATTTGCTGTGAAGTGATTTTTTTCTTCTGTTACTTTGTTTTTTGTTATTACTTTCTATGCTTTTTTATGTGAGCTGAAAGTCTTTCTCAAATTCCTTAAAAGACTTTATTGATTTATTTAATACTTTATTCTTGAATCTATTCTAGGGACATTTCAACATTTCTAATGTTGTTTTAGTCCTACAATCTTTTATATTGCAGAATTTCTTCAGTGTCCAAGTTTTCCTCTGACTTGCTCATTATTTGTTCCATCAGTTTTGTTTTTCTTGTTTTTCTTCGTTAGGCATGATGTGGAATGCTGGAAGTCTATTTATTATGTTGCTATTTAGACCTCTGTTGCTCCATGTTTTATTAATTTTCCCCTTATCACTTTTTCCACTTTATTCATTTTGTTCCTCTTTCCTCTCAGGATGAGGCAGAAGTGTAAAGGCTGTGTAGTTGTTCTGGATTCCAGTGTATTCATTTAGTTAATTATTAGTCCCTATTTGCTTTCAGGGTGGTAGTAGTAGTTGGAAAAGGTTTAGAAGGGGAATTCTAGGCAGGAAGTTCAATTGAAGTGCTCTCGGAACTATAGGTGATATAGTTAACACCTTCCACATCATTACCTTTCAGGGCAGCTATGTGACAAGTATAGAGCACTGGACCTGGAGTCAGGAAGACCTGAGCTCAAATCTGACCTCACACACTTACTGGCTGTGTGATCCTGGGCAATTCACTTAACCTCTGCTTGCCCCAGTTTGTTGTTGTTCACTTGTTTCAGTCATTTCCAACTCTTCATGACTCCATTTGGGGTTTTCTTGATAAAGATATTGCAGTAGTTTGCCATTTCCTTCTCCAGCTCATTTTGCAGATGAAGAACTGAGGCAAACAGAGTTAAGTGACTTGCCAGGAGCACAAAGCTAGTGAGTGTCTGATTTGAACTCAGGATGATGGGTCCTCCCAACTCCAGGTCCAGTGCCCTATCCACTCCACCACATACCTGGCCTTTGCCCCAATTTCCTCAACTGTAAAATGGGCATAGGGACAACACCTACCTTGTAGGATTGTAGTAATGATGTATTACTATTTGTAAAAACACCCAGCACAGTGTCTAGCACATAGTAGGTGCTATACATACATACACACATACATACATGCATACATACATATATACACATACTTATACATACATATGCAAACATATACACACATATACATAAATGCTTATTCTCTTCCCCCTTCCACAGGTAGGAGCAATGGCCTCTGAATTAGAGATGAACTACTGGTGTTCAAGGAGGGAGTGGCTATTGCCCTCCCTGTTGGCTTAGAGGCAGCATATGTCAACATAAGGGGACGGTGTTGACTCTGCTGGATTGGAGATTGAGCCTTTTGGGAAATAGGAAAATTCCTTTAGCTGGAGGTTGCATTTGCTACAGTGGTGGGCTGGGGGGTAGTGGTAGTTCATGAGCCTTCTGACTTGTGGGGAGATGAATGGCCTAGTGAGTCCCTTCTCTGTTAAGGTAGAGATTGGTTCTTTGCATTGAGGGCTTGCCTGGCAACTAGAGGTCAGCTTGTTAAGGTTTGGAAATAGTTGAGGTAGTTTGCCCAGTTATTGCCTACTGTGAAATTAGTGGCAGATGCTACAGTATGTAGCTCTACGTATAGCTCTACCTTGGCATAATTTATAGAAGTAGATAGGCAATGGCTGTGTCCTCTTCTCCCTCATTCTCCTACTGTTTCTGGAGACCTCCAACTAAAGATCTATATCCCCCCAATCCTCTACTTCTCTCTCACCTCTTTTCAGCCATGAGTGGGATGTTTTTATGTTACTGAAGAAGTCAGACCAGAACTGTACTCTTTGCTGTTTTTCACTTTGCCATTTCAGAGGACTTGAAGACAAATTTCAAAGCCAACTATGGGACAATTACCAAGCATTTGTGAGAAATAAGTGCAAATTGTGGGAAATGCAGTATAATTTTGCTACCTTGGCAGCTTTAATAGGTCCAAAGAGGAAAGATATAAAATGTAGAGAGATATAATTGTAATGATGCAAATAAGGTGTTTCACGTTATAAATTGAAGAAAGGGGCATATTGATTAAGCTTATACGGTTCACAGGGGAAGAAAATATAATTAAGTCAGATTCAATGTTCCAGAACTAACAACCATTACAGGATGCATAGATGTTTTCTTAATTAACTTTAGCTAAGCCATTTGACATGTATTTAAAATGCATCACCTGCTTTCAACCTCATGACCACTTTTTCATATTTTCTCTTTGGGATTAATTATCTTATATTTATAAAGAAAGTTTAGGAAAGATATTAATAAATTGAAGAGCATCTAGAGGAGGGAAACCAGTGTGGTGAAAGATTAATAAATATTCAGTTTGTATTATGACCTTCACCATGCTATAATTCCCTTGGCCTGCCCATTTTTATGTTTTCTGGATTAAAGTCAACTTTTTCTGATATCCTTATTACTACTCCTGATTTTTTTTAAACTTCCATCAGAATTATATGTATATATGTATATTATATACATGGGTGTATATGCAAATATATGTATATATTTGTATGTACATATAAACATATGTATATAATTTACACCCAGTTCTTTAATGTTGAGTGAAGTGTCATGTCATGGAAGGATTGGTTGAAGGACCTGGGGATGTTTACCCTGGAGAAGAGAAGACTGGGAGGTCAGAAGCAGGGCAGAGGACATGATAATTGTTTTTGACTGACTTGAATAATGGCATAAATGGCATGCTTATAATATTTATAGAGGACACAGAGCTGGGAGGGATAGCTAATACACTGGATGACCAAGCAAGCATCCAAAAAGATCTTGTCAGGTTAGAGAACTGGGCTGAATCTAATAAGATAAATTCAGTGACTGCAAATTTAAAGTTTTACACTTGGGTTCACAAAATCAACTTCACAAACATAGGATAGGGGATGAAGAGACAATAACCTATCTGAAAAAGACTTGGGGCTTTTAGTGGACTTCAATCTTAACATGAGTCAGCATTTTGATGGGGCAGATGAATGAGCTGGCCCAATGTTGGACTGTAAGACATGGCTTCCGGGAATGAGAAGGCAATATTTCATTTGTTCTCTGTCCAGATAAGACAGAGAACAATACTCATCTGGCAGACAGTCCTCATTTGGAGTTCCATTCTAGATGCCCCAGTTTAAGAAGGGTTTTGGAGAAGACTGTTAGAATGATGTCACATAAGGAGCAGCTGAAAGGACTGAGGACATTTAGCTTTGAGAAAAGAAGACTTGAGGGGGCTTAATTGCTCTCTTCAAGTATTTAAAGGGCTATCATGGAGAGGAGGGAATTAGTTTGTTCTGTTTGGCCCTGAAGGGCAGAACTGGTAGCAATGGGTGGAAGTTGCAAAGAGGCACATTTAGACTTGATATAAGGAATAATTTCCTAATTATCAGTCATTTTTCAGTCGTGTCTGACTCTTTGTGACACCATTTTTTTTTCCAAATATACTAGAATGGTTAGCCATTTCCTTCTTTGGCTCATTTTACAGACAAGGAAACTGAGGCAAACAGGGTGAAGTGATTTGCCCAGGGTGACACAGCTAGCAAGTGTCCAAGGCCTGATTTGAACTCAGGAAGATGTGACTTCCTGACTCCAGGCCCCAGAGCTCTATCCACTGCACCACCTACCAATCCTAACAATTAGACTACTCCAAAAATGTAATGAACTTTGTCAAGAGATTTGAAAGTCTTCAGGAAGAGACTAGATGACCCTTTGTTGGCTGTGTCATATTAGGGATTATTTAGGGGGCAGGGGTTGGAAAGGATGATTGCTGAGGTCTGTTACAGTTCTAAAATTATGCAATTCTGTTAATCAAAGAAAAACTGTCATGTGGAAGAAGGTTGCATTTTGTTCCATTTAGCCCCAGGTAACAGAAATGAGAGCAACGAGTCAAAGATGTAAATAGGAAAACTTAGACTTAATATAAGAAAGAGCTTCCTAACAACTAGATCTATTCACAAATTGGAATGGGCTGTCTCAGAAAGCAATTGGTACTTCCTAAATGGACATCTTTAAGATGTACAGTAAGACAAGATGAACAGTTGTCAGATATATAATGGGTATTATTTGTGGGATATGGATTGAACTGGATGACTATTGAGGTCCCTTACAACTTTAAGCTGTTATTTTATGATAATATAAATGTCTCAATAAGGAATTTATTGGAAAAGAATATTAGCAACAGGTTGTTGTAAGAGCACGAAAACCTCTTATCCACTAACAGGTCTATCTGACATGTCAACATTAGCAAGTCTTGAAAGTGTAAATGTGTTTCTACTGACAATTGATTTTTAAGTATTGTTACACTGAAATGCGGGCCCTCATAAGGTGCCCAGGAATGCTTTTAGTAAACCATGTTTAAATATGGCTTAAAGACATTCTTTATATCTCTAAATAGATTCCTTAAGGAAATCTCCATTGATTAGCAGAATGTTATGTTTATAGTAGCTTAAAAAATGTATCAATGAGTAAACATTTATAGTGTCTGCTATAGTGTAGTGTCCACAAAGTCTCTTAAGACCATTTGAACATCTGAGCAAACCCTTTGTTCCCCCCACCAAACTCCTTAGATTGAATTTTTTGTAAGTAGTTTGGGGAGGACGGCTCAGCTGGGGCTGTGGCATAGGTTTCTCTAGCTGCTATTATGATTAAATAACTGATGTTAGGCTTGCCACCCTTTCATCAAACTTTGTTGTTGTTCACTCATTTCAGTCAGGTATGATCTTTTTTTTTGTGGATGAAACTTTTTTTTCATTTTATTTTTCTTGCCTTTCTTTTTTTTGCAACATGGCTAATATGGAAATGTTTTGCATGACTTCATTTGTGTAATAGGTATTATGTTGCTTGCCTGCTCAGTGTGTGGGGGAGGGACTGGAGGGAGGGAGAGAATTTGGAACTGAAAATTTAGAAAAATGAATGTTTAAAAAAAGAAAAAAAAAAGTGCCATGGCTGGAAGGCACACATGAAGGTCACATGTGGCCAAGGCAACTTACATTTCCAACACCGAAGAGCCTCAGTGTCCTTTCTCTGCCTTCGCACTTTACAGGGCCACGAAGGAGGTCAATGACTCTGTACAGCTATGTGATCATCTCTCTACTTTCTCTACTTACATCCTGGGTTTTCCTGACCAACTCTCCTGATTGGGGAACTGGTTGGAGTCCAACTCTCCCACATTTAACACGTCCCCAAGCAGAATGGACAGAGGATGGTTTTCACATTTTTGTCTTCATAACCCTAGCCTCTAGCAAAGTGATTTGAACATAGTAAGTGCTTCTTAAATGGTTTTATTGAATTGAAATGTTACCTACCACCCAAATTATTGTCTCTATTGTTTTTTATTTAATATTTTTTAGTTTTCAGCATTGATTTCCACAAGATTTTGAGTTACAAATTTTTTCCCCATTTCTACCCTTCCCCCCACTCCAAGATGGCATATATTCTGATTGCCCCATTCCCCAGTCAGCCCTCCCTTCTGTCACCCCCGTCCCCCTCCTCCCCAACCTTTTTCCCCTTACTTTCTTGTAGGGCAAGATAGATTCCTATGCCCCATTGCCTGTATATCTTATTTCCCAGTTGTATGCAAAACCAACTTTTTTTTTGAGCATCTTCTTTTAAAACTTTGAATTCCAAATTCTCTCCCCTCTTCTCTCCCCACTCACTCTCCCTAAGAAGGTAAGCAATTCAACATAGGCCACACATGTATCATTATGCAAAACACTCCCATAAATAGTCACTTTGTGAAAGACTAACTATATTTCCCTCCATCATATCCTGTCCCACTTTATTTAATTTTCTCCCTTGACCCTGTCCCTTTTCAAAAGTGTTTGCTTTTGATTACTTCTTCCCCCTATCTGCCCTCCCTTCTATCATCCCCCCTTTCTTACCCCTTCCCCCTACTTCATGTGGGGTAAGATAACCAATTGAGTGTGTATGTTATTCCCTCCTCAAGTCAAATCCAATGAGAGCAAGATTCACTCTTTCTCCCTCACCTGCCCCCTCTTCCCTACCAACAAACTGCTTTTTCTTGCCACTTTTATGTGAGATAATTTACCCCATTCTATCTTTTTCCCTCTCTCAATATATTCCTCTCTTGTCCCTTAATTTGATTTTATTTTTTTAGATATCATCCCTTTATATTCAACTCACCCTGTGCCCTCTGTCTATATATATATGTATATATATATATGTATATATATATATACATATATATACATCTACTTACATACATACATAGACACACATATGTAAATATGCATATTCCTTTCAGCTACTATGATACTGAGGTCTCGTGAATCATACACATCATCTATCCATGTAGGAATGCAAACAAAACAGTTCAACTTTAGTAAGTCCCTTGTTATTTCTCTTTCTTTTTTACCTTTTCATGCTTCTCTTGATTCTTGTGTTTGAAAGTCAAATTTTCTATTCAGCTCTGGTCTTTTCACTGAGAAAACTTGAAAGTCCTCTATTTTATTGAAAGTCAATATTTTGCCTTGGAGCATGATACTCAGTTTTGCTGGATAGGTGATTCTTGGTTTCGATCCCAACTCCTTTGACCTCCAGAATATCATATTCCAAGCCCTTCGATCCCTTAATGTGGAAGCTGCTAGATCTTGTGTTATTCTGATTGTGTTTGTACAATACTCAAATTGTTTCTTTCTAGCTGCTTGCAGTATTTTCTCCTTGATCTGGGAGCTCTGGAATTTGGTGACAATATTCCTAGGAATTTTCTTTTTAGGATCTTTTTCAAGAGGCGATCAGTGGATTCTTTCAATTTCTATTTTACCTTCTGGCTCTAGAATATCAGGGCAATTTTCCTTGATAATTTCTTGAAAGATGGTGTCTTGGCTCTTTTTTTGATCATGGCTTTCAGGGAGTCCAATAATTTTTAAATTCTCTCTCCTGGATCTATTTTCCAGGTCAGTGGTTTTTTCCAATGAGATATTTCACACCGTCTTCCATTTTTTCATTCCTTTGGTTCTGTTTTATAATATCTTGATTTCTCATCAAGTCACTAGCTTCCACTTGCTCCAATCTAATTTTTAAGGTAGTATTTTCTTCAGTGGTCTTTTGGACCTCCTTTTCCATTTGGCTAATTCTGCCTTTCAAGGCATTCTTCTCCTCATTGGCTTTTTGGAGCTCTTTTGCCATTTGAGTTAGTCTATTTTTAAGGTGTTATTTTCTTCAGTATTTTTGGGGGTGTCCTTTAGCAAGTCATTGACTTGTTTTTCATGATTTTCTTGCATCACTCTCATTTCTCTTCCCAATTTTTCCTCTACTTCTCTAACTTGCTTTTCCAAATCATTTTTGAGCTCTTCCATGGCCTGAGACCAATTCATATTTTTCTTGGAGGCTTTTGATGTAGGCTCTTTGACTTTGTTGACTTCTTCTGGCTGTATGTTTTGATCTTCTTTATCACCAAAGGAAGATTCCAAAGTCTGAGTCTGAATCTGAGTTTGTTTTCACTGCCTGTTCATGTTCCCAGCCAACTGCTTGAACCTTGAGCTTTTTGTCAGTGTATGACTACTTGTAGAGAATAGAGTACTTTGTCCCAAGCTTAAGGGGCTGTGTTGCTGTTTTCAGAGCTACTTTTATACAGAAAATTCTGCCACACCAGTGTTCCTCCTCCCCCAAGAACCACCAACCCAGACTGTGACTCAGATCCAAGCAGGCTTTGCACTTCCACTCTGATTCACTGCTTAATTCCTCCCACAGGGTGGGCCTGGGGCTGGAAGCAACTGCAACTGGAGCTCTGGAAGCAGCCCCAGAGCTGTACCACTTCTGCCACCCCCAGGGCTAGGGCCGACCATGCACTTCTTTCACTCTAGCAGTTTTTCCACTAACCTTCTCTGTTGTCTTTGGTGTCTGTGGGTTGAGAAGGCTGGTAACTGCCACAGCTCAATGATTCAGGGCCCTACCTCCTGACCAGCTGGGCTCCCAGTCTGGTTGGCCCTGGTGCGGCCCATGCTGGGCTGTGCTCTGCTCTGCTCCCAGCTCTGTGCGATAGACCCTTCCCAGCAACCATCCAGCCTTACCTGGGCTGGAGCCCTGTTTCCCTCTGCTATTTCGTGGGTTCTTCAGCTCTAGAATTTGTTCAGAGCCATTTTTACAGGTGTTTAAAGGGACCTGGGAGAGAGCTTAAGCAAGTCCCTGCTTTCCAGTCACCATTTGGCTCCGCCCCTGCCATCTTGGCTCCTCCCCCTGCCATATTGGCTCCACCCTCCCTGATTCTTTGTATTAGCAAAGCAATAATCACAACATAGATGATAATTGTCAATATGCCTATGTGATTCTGTATCACAAAATATAAGAGATTCTTCATACAGAAGGTAGACGAAGTAAACCATTTATTCAGACACCAAAGAACCAGATCTCAAAATCGATAAGCCCAATCCATCACAGCAGCAAAGAATTCAATATACAATATCACAGCAGAGAACCACTTCATCCCATAACCTTCCCACCCCCTGCTGGGGCCTTGCCACCAATAAACTCACAGCCACCACAGTCTGCTCTTTCCCTCAGCTCTAACTGCCCTCTCTCAGCATTTCCTGTGACACACACTCCTTTTCCTCTCCGCAAGCTCCTCCTACCACATGTGACTTAGGCTTCCTGTGATGTAATCAGGTCACATGGCCTATTAATGGATGAGAAAGATCTTCAAAACTAAATTGTCATCACATTTTTCATGACCCCATTTAGGGTTTTCTTGGCAAACATAGTGCAATGGTTTGCGTTTCCTTCTCCAGCTCATTTTACAGATGAGGAAACTGAGGCAAACAAGGTTAAGTTACTTGCTCAAGGTCACACAGATATTAAGTGTCTGAGGCTGGATTTGAACTCAGGTCTTCCTGACTCCAGGTCCAGTGTTTTATCTACTGTGCCACCTAGCTATCGCCTTCTTTATAGTAGGAGGTTAATAAATCCTATTAACTGAGTGACTATGGCTATTCTTTTTTTTAACTTTTATTTTTAAATTTGGAGTTCCAAATTCTTTCCTTCCCTCCATCTCCTCCTCTACCCATTGAGAAGGCAAACAATATGATACCCATTACGCATGTGAAGTCATGCAAAACATATTTCCATATTAATCATATTGCAAAAAAAGCAAGAAAAATAAAATGAAAAAATATGCTTCATTCTCCTTTCAGAATTCATCAGTTTTCTCTCAGGAGATGGATAGCATTTTTCATCATGAATGCTTTGGAACCATCATGGATGATTGTATTTGTCAGAGCAGCTAAGTCTTTTACAGTTGATTATCATTACAATATTCCTGTTCCTGTGTATAATCTTCTGCTTCTACTCACTTCACTTTTTATCAGCTCATATAAGTCTTCCCAGGTTTTTCTGAAACTATTATTTGTCATTTCTTATGGCACAATAATATTCTGCCACAATCATATACCACAACTTGTTTAGCCATCAATTGATGAGCATCCCCTCAATTTCTAATTCTTTTTCACCACAAAGAGAGCTGCTATATTTTTGCACATATAGGTCCTTTTCTTTTTTCTTTGACCTCTTTAGGATGTAGACCTAGTAGTGGTATTGCCAGGGCTGTTCTTCTTTAGATAATGAGCAGCAAGGCTCATTAGAAGTTAAGCTCTTTGAGGAAAGGGCCTATTTTTATTATTTATGTTGTCTACCCGGAGTCTAGCACAGTGCCTTACACATAATAGGCACTTAACAAATGTTTACTGAAATGGAAAAATACTTATATTTCAACTATTCAACAGCTATGTGATCTCATCAATTTGGGCACTGCCTTCAACAGTGCCCATCACAATCCATTCATGCCTTTTCATCTTGTGCGACTCTTGCTTATGTTCTCCTGTATATGCTCTCTCATGGATCCATCTAGATGCTTTCGTCTTGGTCTATTCACCATTACAATATGTGGGTTTTCCATCTGCTATCCCTTACTTTGTCCTATCTGCTTTTTCTATCATATATCTTTTGAGTGATATTTCTTATTTCACTTTTTACACTCATTTTGTTATTGGTAATATAGTGCTGCATGTTCATAGAGACTGTGCCTTCTCAAGTGCGCAACCTGTTTTTGGATTGTGGCATTCCTTGATTTGAATGCCAGATAGCAACACAAGAAGAATATTAATGTAAAAAAGATGGGAGATTTTTTGTTTGTTTGTCTCAGGGAGAAGCACTGAAAACACTATACAAGTTCTCATAAGCAATCCATCCTGCTTTCTCCATCCTATTAAAGTCTGGACCAGTTTTATTGTCCATTTGCAGTGACTGTCCAAGATTTATATACTGATTGACTGGCCTCATGGTATATTTATCTAAGTGTATATATAACAATCACTGGAAAGCTTTGGCTGGCCACAAAGACCACTCTTGGGAAGAGATGAGTTATTACAAGGCCAGGCCTGGAGGACAAGGATTTTTCACACATACAGGGAGTTTTGAGGGCTCTTGAGGGAAAAGGAGAATTGGTAGGCACCCTGTGGGAGCAATGAGACTATGGCAGAAGGGACCCTGACATCCACAGTTCCCTTCTTTAAGACCATGAGAGATAACCACTAAGTGGGCAAATAGAGAGGTGTATGGTTCTGCTTTTTGTCATGGATATTTCCTTTGGTAACTGAGGTCCTGAGGAGGGAAAAAAACAGACAGCAGTAATTAATAGTCCTTAATTCTGTCTGCCCCCCTTTACTTCTACTTAATTATGTTTTTAAAAATTCTGTTAAAGAATACATTTGATAGACTTGATCTCATTTCTCATAAACACCTGTGGTTTATAGCCTGTCCTTAAATTGCCTGGTGTCCTTTTGTTTGTGGCATGAGGTCATGGGACAGATGTGAGAGCCACACACGAGAGAGTGATCCCTCCTAGCAGAGAACTGAAATCTCAACCCCCAGCCTGATGTTAGAAAATTTTACTCTCTAACTGGAGGCATAAGTATTAGCCATTTTATAACCACACTATCACTATCAAGCAATGCTGGCACACAGTAGACATATAATCAGTGCTAGATGAATGACTAAGGTTAATTTTTAAAAATATAAATCCGCTTCATAGACTGGAACCTAACAGTAACTAGGAGTTACTCATATCTGTACAGGTCTGCACAATAGGCATTTTTCATCTACTTGGTTTTCCTGTGTGGAGAATTAGGCTAAACTCCATTAAGTGATTATAGAGCTCAGCTAGGAGGCTCTGAAGTGTTTCAGAGCAATCACCGCCTAAAGCAGGAGCATCTAGATGACCTTATTACCTATAGAGAATCCCTCTGTCATTTGGATTCTGTGCTGGACTTCTGAGTGATGGTGCCAAGCTTCTCTGGTGAGTATAGGTCTCCCTATTCTATTCTGCAGCTAGGTGGTGCAGTGCTGGACTTGGAGTCTGGTATAGAGAGCACAAAGACTATGAGTTCAAATCCTCCCTCAGACACTTACCAGCTATGTGACCTTTGGCAAATCACATATCCTCTCTTAGCCTCAATTCCCTCATCAATAAAATGGCATCTACTTCCCAGGGTAGTTGCAAGGATCAAATAAGAGAATATATGTAAAGTTCTTTGCAAACTTTAAAGCATTATATAAACGCTAACTATTTTGTGTTCATTTAAGCTTTACAATGCTGTAAATGTTATACCCATTTTACAAATAAGAAACCAAGGCCTAGAGAGGCTAAATGACTTGCCTCTTATCACCCAGCTTATAAATATCAGATACAAGATTTGAAAAGAGTGCTTCCTGATTCATAAGTCCAAAATTCTATCCACCATACCACAATGTCAACTGTGAAGCTATATGTCTATTCCTTCATGTCTCAGATTTAGCTAACTTAAATGAGCTAATAAGGGGGTTTTCAGATTTATCTTTATTGTAGCATCTGTCAAAGAATCTTTTGTGATTTTAAAACATGCATGGAGATTCCTTGTTGGAGGAGAACCTTTAGGTTAGCACTTTCTCTACCCAAACAAATAATCTTCATAGATTACAAACAATAAGCACAGTGGGATCTCACATTTTCTTCTTCCAGTCAACTGTGTGCCTGTAAAGACATATTCTGTTGTAGAATGTCACTTAAGAAAGTCTGACTGCTATATTCACCTATTTTCATCAATGATGCTCTCCACAGGTCTGTAAATTTTCTCATAATACTCATAAAGATTTTGTCACTATAAGTCAAGATGTGTCAGTAGTTACCAAAATATTTTTAATCAAAAAAAATATTTTTAATCATTTTTAGTAGTAAAACATTCATATTTTTCTCCCAATCACTCTTTATTTTCATGTCTTTCAGGCATCTTGAGCCTCAAACTTGAGGGTCTCAGTGCCCTCAAAGCTGTATTGCCTCCAGAATATACCTTCTGTCTGTATATGCTTGGTCTGGTATAGCTGTTCTTCCTCTAGTAGACTAGCCAATTTATTGTTACAGCCTTACATTATCATTATAATGTAAATGTACAGAATGATGAGAATGATCACATATGCTTCATGTATAAATCGTTCTCATTACTTTAGTCAATCACAAATTGTTTCAAGTAATCCAACCAAATTCTATACTTTTCCATCCTTTACAGATATTAGCAGAATGCTATCATTTCTGATAGTTTTTTTATTCATTCTTTAAGTTGCCCCACTGACCTCTGCTCAGAGTAATTAAGTACAGTGATCTTTGTCAATGCCCTAATGAGCCATGGAAGCTTGTAGTCACCCAACAAAAACCGGAAAGAATGATATACAGAATCTTCTTCCATGATTGCATGACAAATGAAGAGCTCTGTAATGAAGTTGGCATGGCAGATACACCAGAGGCAACTTATCCTTTGAAGAGATATTGGGGAGCTCATGTAGCAAGAAAGGTAGATTGTAGAATATTATAGCTGGAATTTATGCCGTACTTTAAAGTTTACGAAGCACTTTACAAAATCATCTCATTGGGTCTTCAAAATAAGGGTGTGCTGGTAGATGTTTAACAACCAGCTCTCTGGGAATGGACATGCACATATAGCACACTTTAAGGTTCAATCTGTATTATTAAAACTTTCTCCATTCCTTTACTGAGTCTACATAATCACCAAAACCATAAATCAAGTCCTGCTCGCTGATTTCTGAGATTTAAATGCTTACACTGAAAATCTAACAATTGACTCTCATGAGTCAGTATAAGCTAGTTTCAGCATGGCCCTAACTATAGGTATCATTACCCCATTTTACAGATGATGAATTTGCAGCTTAGAAAGATTACGCAACTTGCCTAGGGTCACTCAGCTAATACATGTTGGAGGTAGAATTTGAATCCAGGTTTTTCAGACTCCAAGTCTAACATGCTTATCTCTCTATCCCACTGCCTCTAGGATATCATGCTATATCCCAACATAAGGTAATCCTACAGGACCCCAAACAACTGACTGGGAGACTGAAAATTTTGTAGGATGAGCCAGTAACCTCACTGCTTGGATAGAAATGGAGATGGTGAGCACTGGGTGGTGGTAAGGGAATAAGCACCCACTATGTGCCAGATACTCTGCTAAGAGCTTTTTACAAATATGATCTCATTTTATCTTCGCAATAACCCTCTGAGGTAGGTGCTGTTATTATCCCCATTTTACAGGTGAGGAAACTGGGGAAAACAGAGGTTAAGTGAGTGGCCCAGGGTCACACAGCTAGTAAGTTTCTGAGCTCAGATTTGAGCTCAGGTCTTCCTGAATCCAGGCCCAACACTGTACCTGCCACATCACCGGCTGCCTCTAAGATCTTCAAGTTTAGTATTCCATTTGTCCATAAAATTGTTGTACGGAGAAAATATGGTTATAAATGAATGAACGAAAGTTCGGTAAGGAATCTTTGAATCATATGTTCATAGATCTAGAGCAGGAAGGGACCTTAGAGGCCATCTTGTCCAAACTCCTCATTTTATAGAAAAGGAACGTGGTCCAAAGACACGTTCCAAGTGACTTGTCCAAGGTCACATAGTCAGTTTCCTCCAAAAGATTATCAACCAGATTTTTTTTGCCTGTCCCACACCCTTTCCCCCATTAAAGTATTGTCAATCCCTATGTCATACTTTTTTGTTAGTCTAATATGCAATTTAAAGAAACAGACTCAAAGTCCTCTTTTCAAATCCTTTCTTTGACATTTATGAGCTGGATGACAATGGGCAAGTCACTTAACCTTCTGGGACCCAAATTCTTAATCTGTAATATGGGGATAATACTTCTAGTTCCTATTCCACAGGACTGTGAAAACTTAAATGAGTTTTATATCAAGGGTCATATAAATGTCAGTCATTATTAATGTTTTTTGATAGTATTCAATCCAACCTAGGAGCAAAGGTTACCAAGGAGATATACGTATCTGCCTACTTATCACCATTTGTCTTGGTTTAGTTAAGGTTCTGAGATTGAAACAGTTTATCTATAACTGGTAGATATATATGTCCCATCTGATGAGTGCAGCCCTATTTTTCAGGTCAAACCCATGTATAAAGTCAAAGAGCCAAGACCTAAGTGGCATGGCTAACCCCTAACTTCATCCTGTTTCCAATAAAAAAGCCAGCTCCTAGAAAGTTCCATGCTCACACTGGTAGTTACAGGGTATACCCCCAAACCAGAGGGACCTCTGGGAGAGAACAAGACTCTCTCTGGTTTTAAGAGACTGGGCAACTTTTTAGCCACAGCTATGCCTGTCTCTGAGAGGTCATATTTACTGTGTTAGTTTAAAGACTATGGTTGGTGTGGATTTGTCTAATCAGAATAGCTCTAGGCCTCCATCCCATGAAGAAATTTCAACTCTACCCCTGACTCTGTTGTATATTAAAGAACCTTAGTTATGTGAAGATATTAAAATGGCATCTGCCACACAAGCCACTGAACAGTCATGAATATAGAGGGTCATCGAGTCAACAAAATAAAATCAAATACATTTAAACTACTAAATGACAACCCATAGCTTCTTCTAGACCTGGGTTGCCCACAACAGATCCATAGCTTATATAAAGAGAGGCTTATCTGTCACTATATTCTGTACTTAATAGACCTCATCTGGATTATTTGTTCAGTTCTAGACACCACAGTTTGATAAAGACATCGATAAACTGGACAGCATCCGGAAGAGGGCTACCAAAATGATGAAGGTCCTTCAGTAAATTTTATTTTAGGAGTCATTGAAGGAACTGGGAATGTCTGTCTTGAAGAGACGCCTCAGATGGGACATTATAGCATTCAAGTATTTGAAAGGCTGTCATGTTGGAGCAGGAATTAAGTATTTTCTGTTTGGTCCCAGAGGACAGAATGAGAAGCAAGGAATGGAAGTTGCAAGTTGTTCAAATTAGGCTTCATTTCAGACAAACTTTCTAATTATTCAAGCTATCCAAAAGTCAACAAATCAACCATCTACTACGTGTCAGACATTGTACTAAGTGCTAAGGATGTAAAGAAAGGGGAAAAAAACCCAGTCCTTGCTCTCAGTCTAATGGGGTGACAACATGTAAACAGCTATATACAATTCAGGCCACTATCCTTCTTTTCAACTTTTGATCCAGAGTTTAGCTATATTTTCTGTAGGACATATATGTGTATATATACTTATATATACACACACATATATATATGTATCAGATACACAGGCTTATTGTCCAGCTATTTTGCCTGCATCAGATATACAAGCTCTTTTGCGTATCCATTCAGATGCATGTTGATGTGGTCCATGTGGAATATTGTTGGTGAAAACTTGTTCGCTACTGCCCTCCTCTAGGATGAGTATATAGGTGAGGGTTTTAATGTGTGGATGGATGACTATCATAAAGATTTTATATAGATGGGAGAGTAGGCATATAAGTTGGTATTTGTTGATGTCCTGACACTGTTTTTTGGTATCAATAAATTCTAAGATTTCTCTATACTTTTGGTATTTTCTTATCCTTTAGATACCTTGTAAATCAGTCCAATGTCTTCACAATTGTATTGTCTTCAGCATAGATCTCCTCCATATATGTTTGATCAAATCTAACTGCCTTTCTCATCTTTATTCTCTTTAGTTACATTTCTACTTCCTCTGAAACCACTCAGGGACTATGATATTATGGTCCAAGTGTGGTGTCTCCACTACCCTTGATGAAAAAAAAATTGTAGTATTTTGCAGATCTTTTCTTCTGATTGTTGTCCTCTCTGTTTTCATCCTTGAATATCCTTGGAGTGCTTTTGTGTAGTTGGATATCTTACCAAGTTTTCTTTAGACTAGTTTTACCCTCCATTGTTTTTTCAGGTAATCCTTCCTTTTTTGCCACCAGTGACCAGTACCCCAGTTCCATTTAATAATTTAACATCAATTAACTTTTCCAAATGGGTAGTTATTATGAAAATACAGCAAGAACAGAAATGTAAACACTTCTTCCCCCAAACATCCTACCACCAAGCTCTTTGGAGTCAGACTCTCTGATCTATCACCTCAAACTCTGGGGAGAGTGGGCTCAGACTTAACATAGTTCTTACATAGCACAGGTCCTATCAAGTTCATATCCAAATGTAGCATTGCTGCTGGGTGAGTCTCTGTGTCAGCGGCTGCTGGGCCAGGCCCAGTAGGTCACTCCTTGAGGTCTCAAAGCTGAGCTGGCTACAAAACCTTGACTTGACACCCAGACCTCAGGACCCTCTGCTGACTTCTCAGTGCTTATAAGGTCATAATCATCTTCAATACACTTCAACTAAAACACAGGACAAAAGTGTAGCCCCGGAATTGTGGCATGTAATGGTCACTTTTTGGCCTTGGATAAAGAAGGCCCCATGCCTCTCCCTTTACAGCATTGTCTCTCTCCTCTCACTGGACACTGTCAGGCAGGAAGAAATCACAGGAAGAGAGAGGGCTATGGCTTTGGTCAGCTAATAGTTTTTGAATGCATCTTTAGTTCTGGCTATGAAGCTGCAGCCAGTCAGAAAGGCTTCTAGTCACCACTACATGGTTTGTAGACCAGAGCCAGTTACAGAATGTCTACATGCTCCAGATTGCTCCAAGGTACTTCCATTACATGTTATCATGACTCTCTCAGAAGCAGACTCCCTAGCCTCTTCTGTGTAAGGAAATGTATTAGCTGAGTATGATAATATCTTTTCACAAGGGCTAGGAAGGAAGGAAGAAAAAGGATGGATTGATTTTTTTTTAACATCACCATAATTTTACCCAGTATGCCTCCCCCTTACCTTCCCAGAGAGTTAGCCATATAACAAATAGTATTTTTAAGGACAAAACGATAAAAAGGAAAGGAAAAAATCATCATAACTGATTGTACATAAGGAGGATTTTGTTATTCTTTTAGAGTTCAGTTTCTCAGGATCCATGACCATGGCAATGTCTAGTTTCCAGGCGTTAGATAATAACTCACAGAATAGCCCCAAGGATTCCAGATGGTAATTCCCAGAATTCATAGTGGTAGACAGTCCTATTGAGGCTGCACCATGAGATACAGGGGTGACATAATTGATATTTACTAAGCTTGTACTGAATGAGGATATTGCTAAAGTTAACCTGTGAGCTTAATGTTGGCAAGATGCCTTCTTTGTCTGTTGCCCTATAAAGCAAATGGGCACAGGTCAGTGAGTGGGGAATCCATGGGTAAACTACAGGGAAAGCATAGGGAATCTGTGTATGCCTTGACTGGCCCCCATCAAGGCTTGAGGGGATTTAGGGCAGTGCACAAGCTACGCCTGTCATGACTGACCCCCTCGAGATGTAGGGGTATTTGCCCCTCCCTTCTCTACCATCCCCTGGAAGAAGGGTTGTGAAGGAATACTGTAGGAGTGGTGCTTCCATCATCAGCAACCTTCTGAGAAAACTAGACTAGAACAAAGCTGATTATTAACCCCTCCGAAGGTGTCTGCCAGTCTGACCAAATCAAGAGTAAACCTGTTAGAGGCTGGAGTAAGAAACCTCCAGTGTCTCGTGTGTTGTCTGTGAAACACTGATCATTGCATCAAAAAAGTCCGAAAAATATGTGAGTTATGCAACACCTGTGGACCTTCCACCTTTGTCAAGGGGCAGGGTGGGAGTATCTTCTCATCTCTCTTTCTTAAGAGTTATGATTGTTCTTTATAATTTTGCAAAATTCACTTTTAATTTGTGCGTAGTTCTTTTCATTTACATTGTTGTAGATATTGCATATAGTATTTTCATGGATCTGCTTACTTCAATCTACATTAACTCATGTAGATCTTTCCATGCTTCTCTGCATTAATCGCAGTCATTATTTCTTACATCTTAGTGATATTCCATTACATCCATGTACCACAATTTATTCAGCCATTCCCCAGTAATGGATATCTACATGTTTCAAATTCTTTGCTATTACAAAAAGTGCTGCTATAACAATTAAGATGAATATAGGGATTTTCTTCTTATCAATGGCTTCCTTGGGGCAAATGCTTAGTAGTGGAATCTCTGGGTCGGAGGATGGGTATTTCAGTCACTTTAGTTGTGTAACTCCAGATGACTTTCCACAGTGGGTGTACCATTTCACTGCTTCTCCAACAATGCACCAGTGTTCCTATCTTCCCACAAACCCTCCAACGTTGATCGCCCATCTTTTGTCCTCTTTGCCAATTTGCAGAGTTGGTGGTTTTGACCCAACTGCACTTTATGAATGAAGAAGGAAACTGAGATAGAAAACAAAAGAGCTCCTCAGTTCTGGGAGCGTCAGGAGGGGTCTCAGGGGAGTGACCTTTCAGGTGGGGAGAATAAGGATGGGCTCTTCTTTCATCCCCCGCGTCCTTCTAGCCTCACAAGCCCGCACAGGCCTCCAGCCGCAGCGGTCGCTAGGGCGCGCCCCTCCAGGGAAGCGGTCGGTCCCGCATAGCTCCCCACCCAAATACCTTTAGCCCCCAAAGCGCCCTCCTACTACGCCGCTCCGACCGCTGCGAATCCTGGGACTTGTGGGCGTCCGCCGCACGATTCCTGCAGGGAAGCTGCGTAAGCTCGGCCGCTCGGAACTACATTTCCCAGGATCCCTTGAGGCACAAAGGAGGCTCTTGGTTGGAAGGAGGGGCGACGTCGCGGTTTCCAAGCGCCGCGCTGTCTTAGTAACCAGTCGGCTGTGATTCTCTAAAGCTAGGGACGCCTGCGCCTAAGCCCCTCCTCCCTCTCTCCAGTCCCCTTTCCCCGGGAGCCTTCGCTGGAGAAAGAACGTTCCTCCCTCGTTGTCCTAGTGATTAAGCAGACCCCGCCGCCCCCACCCGGGAGCGGGAGGCGAGGCGGGAGGGAGCAGGGAAGGGAGGGAGCAGGATCTGCCTGTCTTCTAAGCACAAGGACTCGGGCACTGCCTTTTCCACGGGCGGCAGGGGAACCCAGAGCTGGACAGCTGCAAGCGCAGGCAGTAACGGAAGGAGAAGGGAGGGAGGCTGACTAGCTGTGGATGGGGGCGGAAATCCAGCCCCCCACTGTGGGGGAATGAGTATTGGACAGGGGTAGGTTCACTGCCCCTCGCAGTGCCGGTCACCTTAGCTGCACCCCGGGGAAGGGCGGCTTGGACGGAGCGAGGGTCTCTACATGACAGGGAGGTGAGGGGTGCACAGAGCTGAGACGTGCACGGGGATGAAGGAGCGCGAGAGGCATCGTGGCGAAGCCTGGCTCTTATCAGGTTGTAAATGGATTTAGGGCCCCCGCCCCCACCCCACCCCAAACTACTGGTTCAAAGCCAGCCAGTGTACATCCACCCCGCACCCCACGTTAAAGCTTTGGTTTATATTATGCCTTTAGGGAAGGCTTATTAATCTCCACTTCATAATTGTTCAGTTTTTTCAGACCCAGGAGTAGTCCGTGTCAATGTTTAATGTCTCTGTCTCTGTCTCTCTCTGTCACAGTCTCTTTCTCTGACTCTCCTCTCTCCCTCCTTATCTTCCCTCTCTCCACACGCGCACGCACACACACACACACACACACTCACATACACACTCACACTACAAAACCGCTCTTGTTTCTCTATCCTCAGATTCAGAATCTCGTATGGCGCTTTTGATTTAGTAGTCTCAGGAGGGAGGCGAATGCATTGAAGCTGGAGCTCTTTAATTTTTTTTTTTCATACAGATCTAGGGAGAGAAGGACGTGGGTTTACAAAAAAAATGTCCCCAAAGGATTTGAACAAATATATGTATTTTTTTTCTCTTCAAAAATGACCCTTCGACTTCTGTCTTGGTTTTAGGGTCATTTTTAATTGAAAGAGAACAGGAGATATTCTAAATCATTACCAGCTAGCTCAGCCACCAACCAGCGTGATTTGTTAGCTATTTAGTAACAGTAGGGAGTGGGGAGAAGCCGCAAACTAGGGTTAGTTTGGAATCATTTGGTTAGATTGGGTGAGTGTGTGTGTGTGTGTGGCCTAGTAATTTTATTTAATTCTCTTTTTCTCTTGTTCACTCATCCTGGATGTAGATGGACAATTTGGAAAGGAAGGACCATGATGGAAAAGCTTGAAAGAGTTCCCAGTAAAACCCAGGTTGTCACCGGATAAATCCAAGGGATTGCTGCAGAATCCCAGCCCTCCACAACTTAAACATATAGACCGATTCCTATCCTTACCATTTGAACACATAGGTCTCTGTTTTTAAAAAGGTGTGTTTGGGGAAGGGGAGAGGACCCCAAGAAGCTCTTTTGGTGCGAATTACGAGAAGGGACAGCAGCCAGAGAAACCTTGCAGGTGGTGGCGGCACCTGGAAGTTGCTTTTGTCTTTGGACCAATATCCGTCCAAGCCTAGAGAGTGTTTCTATTTCATCTATCTCCCCCAAAGTGTCTGGGTTGCAAACCCGCGGAGCGGCGGTGGTAGCAGCAGCAGCTGCTCATCTCTAGCAGCAGCAGCAGCATCAGATTATGGTGGCAGCGGGCACACGGGGCTGTGGATGCGTTTCCTCTTGGAAATCAGAATTTCCAAGTACCAACTGAAGACTGTCAGCTCTGCCGCAGCCCCCAGCCTTTCCCAGCGAGAGCCTTAGGCAAGGGGGGTGGGGGGCGAGAGGGAGAGGACCAAGCAGACTAAGTGTGTGTGTGTGTGTGTGTGTGTGTGTGTGTGTGTGTGTGTAGGTCTGTGAGTGGGGTTGCGTTATCATGGCGGATCGGACAGCTCCTAGATGCCAGCTTCGGCTGGAGTGGGTTTACGGTTACAGGGGTCACCAGTGCCGCAACAACCTGTACTATACCGCGGGCAAGGAGGTGGTCTATTTCGTGGCTGGAGTCGGGGTGGTGTATAACACCCGGGAGCACAACCAGAAATTCTTCTTGGGACACAACGACGACATTATCAGGTAAGAGGAGTAGGCTGGGGTTGGAAGCTGGAAAAGGGACAGGGCAAGATGAATCAGCCGGTCTTTTCTCACGGTCAGGTCGGGAAGTCACGAAAAGCAATCCTTTTGGTACAACCCGGCACAACAGAAGAGCATATTTCAAGGCCGAGCGTTTCTGGGGGAGGGTGGTGGTGTGGGGGACAGTGTGCACTGATTCTTTTCATTCTCTTAAGGGATGCTAAGTCTCTAAGGAGTAAGTGTCTTGGTATCTGTTGTTGTTTTTCATTCTTGCTACAAGTGGAGCGAACCTAGGTAACTTTTAAACACTTCCCCTTTCCCCCCTTTATTGGTTAAAGATAGGACATGTTAATAGTACCAAAAGCTTGAACTACCCCTGTTACCTTTTGGGTGTCACTCAGAAAATTGTCAGAGTGGCAATCTAAAGGGAATTAATTTTTGTCAAAAAAAAAAATGAAAAAGAGATTTTGGTACCTTTTCCACATCACTAAGTCTGAGGGATTTCTTCAGGGAAGTGGTGAGTTTGTTTTTAAAAAATACTGTGCTACAATATTTTACTTGGCAATGTTTGAATATCTTATAGTATAGTGGTGAGACTCTAAGAGGATGCTTCCACACCAGTAGGGTTATTAAATACTGGCATCTTATGGGCCACACCACATCCTACCTGCCAGATCCTAAAACAATCAACATCTGGTAGCTGATGCCACTAGACTGTAAAACTGGAAGGCTGGCCAGTTTAGGGACTGATGATAGTAAACTGTGGAAAGAATTAATCTGATTCTTGTTACTCATTTCCCTGTTGCAAGCAAAACAAATGTTTTCTTCCAACTTCATAGCTCCTGGGTGACCAAGCAAGGTGTGGCCCAGGAGGCTTTCAAAGGGAATCGCTATCTGTCATGAAAGTCATGAAAGTAGCCTCCAATAGGGGAAATCAGAGCATGAAATAAAACTAAGGGAAACTGTGTTTGACTATTTATGCTTCTCAAATTGACACATTCTAAAATAAACTGTTATTTACTTTGTATGCATTTTCAAAAATGTATTATCTTGCCATAGGGACTATTTTTTTTTAGCATTTAATTGCAGCAGTGAAATGGTTAACCACTGTAAAAAGTTAGTCATAATTTGGGTTCAGAGCATATTTCCCATCACAATAAATGATACTGAATTGGGCTGCTTTTCCTGCCCATATCTCAGTAGGTCTGGTGCTCTGCTGAGACAGTGAATTCTATGGTTATTCTCATTATGTTCGGAGACCAAAAGAGTTGGAAAATTAATGATATGAAATACAAAATATGCTAGAGTCTTGATTTTTCAAAGTTCAGGATTTTTATTACTTAGAGTTCTCACCCTCTGAGAGAAATAAATACACAAAACTCCATTCATATTGCATATGATAGAACAGGTCTTGTGCCTACAACCTGTTAATAGACGGCGTGCTGATCTGGACATTTGCAATAATTTCCCTCCCTGAGATTTTGCTTCTTTGACTACACTGCTTACCATTAAAGTCACATATGTGAACCACTAAATTAAATGATTGGATGTTAAAAAATGTAAAGACATTATGTATTTGTTGTATGTTTTAGGGCATTGTATCCATTACAATATCTTCATAAAGGTGATTATTTGGGGATGCAGAGGGTTTCTATTATACTAGGAAGTCTCTAAGGTTAAATGGTATTAACATTATAATTAATTGAACAACTCTGAGAAATTGGACCACCAAATCAAGAGCGTTCAAATGTTGGAAAACCTTAACAATAATGCAATTTTCTAACAGTCAGATGGGGTGAGGGTGGAGTTGCAGTAAACCATTGTAGTGACAGGCTAATTGGACCATTGGAGATGTAACAGTATGGGGCTGATTGGGGTTTATAGAAACCTTCCAACCCCAAATAATCAAATATTTTTTTAAAAAGGTGAAATAATTTATACTCCAAAATTATTTGTGGAGATACTAAAATTTATAAAAAGAAAAAAAGGATAGTTTGTCTCCTGACTTGTATACACTGGTTTCTTTAAGAGAGTATGTATTCAGAGATAGCACTTTATTGTTAAATTCTCTACCATATTTGATTGAGTCTAAGTAAGGCTCAGCAGTAGGTTTTTATACTCTGCTTATAATCTCTTTTTCATAAGAATAAAAAAGGAAGATGATTGAACACAAATAAAAGATTACATTTTAACCTAGATTTCTTTTTAAAATTATCATACTTTTATGTTGTTGTTTTACTTTATTTTCTATGTTCACTTATTTATTACTGAGAGTAATGGCACATGATTTGTCTCTCCCTCTTTTTTAATCCTCAGTATTTTGAGCTCTGTGCAATTGCTATTTAATTTCAGAAACAAGATAGATGATTAAAATCCATATTGTGAATTGCTGACAGTTTATGTACTAGAGATACATGCATGTATATGTTGGGAAATATAGTTAAGAATTTTATAGATTTTGATTAATTACTGAGTCGCACAAGTACAGTTCTTCCATAATATTTTGAAAATTATCTAGCAAATAAGGGCATTTTCAAATTTGCCACCAGTCATCTTTTAGATTTCTTGTACTCTAAATGTTAACATTGTTTGACTACCTTGATTCAATAAAATATGTTAAGATAATTAACATCATCCTATCTCATATTTTGCTTTTGTATTATTTTGAAAGTAGATACATTTCACATATTACAGCTACTGTTGCTTTATTATCGTATCACTTTCTTCAGGATATTAGCTAGAAAGCCAGCCCAATAAATATTGATAATATCCCATTTCAAGAAATCAAGCCACCTCTGAAGATTAAGTTGATGCCTAGTAATAATATAGGATTTGACAGAACAAAATGTAGTCCATTGGCAAATATGTCCTCCTGCAGTGATAGGCTGTAAGTTTAAGACATTTTTTTTTAAAGTGAGTGTACTAGGAATAATGTGATTTATTGGACCTGGAGGCTTAGTTTTCTTTTCTTTTTTTAATGATTGCCTTTTAACCCAGATAACACATTAGAGGATTATGCCACATTTTAGCTGTCTTAATAAAGCTACATAGAAGAAACTAAATAAAATAATTTAAGGTATTTCAAGTAAATATATTTTGAATGAGAGAGTTCTTAAAGGCAATTAACCAATCAATAAACACTTATTGAGTACCTTCTTTGTTCTAGTTGCTGGGGATACAGATACAAAAAATGAAACAGTCCTTACTCTGAAGGACCCAATGTTATGTTGGGAAGATAATATATCTAAGTACATAGAGAATAAATATAAAGCAATTAAATACAAGGTAGTTAGGGCTGAAGAGCACTAACAGTTGGGATCAGGAAAAGTTTCATGTAAAAGGTGGCACTTGAGTTGTGTGAGTAAAGAGATGGAGACAGATGTAAGAGATGTAGTAAGGAAGAAATGGCAACATTTGAGAACCGATTGAATGTATGTGGTGAGGGATAGGAAGAATAGAAGATGACACCACGATTGCAAATCTTGGTGACTGATAATAAGGGTATTGCCCTTAACAGCAATAAAGAAGTTTTGAGGAAGGGTGATTTCTGATCAGTGACAACCGTGATTCCAGAGTACCAATGGTGAAAAATGTTACACATGATGGATGGACTCTGTGCAAAATGAGAAACACATTTTTGGACAAGGCCAATATGTGAATTTGTTGTGCTTGACTATGCATATATGCTATATAGGGGTTTTTTTTTTCCTCAGTGGAGGATGGGGAGGTGGGAGGGTGAGAAAAATAAATACTTATTAATTGAAAAAAATTTTTAAAAGATAACATAAAATGTTTTGAGATGCAGATCACAAGTCATGCAAGCCTGCTCATCTAGTGCAACTCATGCATTCCCACCCAAAACAGAAAGGGAAGGAGGGCCCTTACTCACTGGTCACCGCCTCAGAACACAGATTCCACCTTACGAATGGCACCTGTCACAGCAACAAAGAGAGCTGGGGAACAGGGGGTTATGCTAGCAGCGGAATATTTTCCCAATGGAAAATATATACGCAGTTGCTGCTGTCAGTGTCTGGGTAGCAGGTATGTTATAACAGCCCTGAAGGGCCTTCTCTTGGCTCAGAAGGGGAGGAGTTGGGAACTTTCATAATTGGAAGAAGGGGTAAAGGGGAGGGGTGTTGAGAGATTTAAATAGGTTTGGTTGTGTTTGAAACAAGTACCTCGACTGGCTATCACAAGGAGGGTAGAATGAAACTTAGCCATCTTACTACCCTCTAACTGGTTGCTCACGCCTTCAGTGGGGCCACCCTACTTTGAAGGTCACTGGTCTACAGAATAGTATACTTACTATTCAGTTTTATACTCAAGGTCTTAAATGTGTCCCCAGTTGACCTTTTCAGCCTTATGTGAACTTTCTTCTTCAGATACAGTCCACTTATTTTCTAAATATGCTTTGTGCTTTCTTGTCTTGGCACCTTCCCTCATGCAAAAATGACCTCTTAGTTTTCTCTACCTATTTAAATCCTACTTATCCTTTGAGACCAAGAAATTCCACCTCTTCCATGAAGCTTTCCATGGCCACATTAGTCGCAATTGACCTCATACAGTTTTAATTGTTGTTGCTGCCATTTGGTCATTTTTAGTCATGTCCGACTCTTCGTGATCCTTTTATGAGTTTTCCTGGCAAAGATACTGGAGCAGCACCACTTAGCTGCCCCATGGTTTTCATTACCTCCATAGTTTACTTGGTCCTTACTTTTTGCTTTGTACTATTAATTTTTAAAAATCTATTTGTTATATCTCCAAATAGGTTATAAACTACAGGTGAGACCAAGAACCACAACTTTGTTGTTAGTAGGAGTTCAAAAGATAAAATTTATTGATTTATTTTAAAATATTCATCTCTTGCTATCTCCTATAACATGACTTATAGAACTCAATCTTTAAATGTTTTCAGGTTCAAGTTTATTTTAGGAATATGATCAGTTTTGAAACTATTGGGAACCAGGTATGTTAATGAATGCCTATAGTCCCTTCTACTAGGAGGCTGAGACTGCCAGATCAATTGAGTTCTGGAGTTCTGAGCTATACTAGGGCTAAAACTAATAGGGTGTCTGCATTGTCAAGCACCAACGTCGTGAGCCCCCAGGGAGTGGAGAGCTACCAGGCTGCCAAACTGGCCAGGGTTGGAAAAATAGGTCAAAACTTCTGTGCCAATCACTATTGAGAATAGGACCATGAGTGGCTGCTTTGTTTCTAACCCAGGGGGACATAGGGAGACCCAGTCTCTAAAACAAAAGGAATAGAATAAGATAGAAAGACAGAGAGAGGGAAAAAAGGAAGGAATGATGGAAGAAAGAAAAAAAGGAAGAAAGAAGAAAATGAAAAAAATTATTGGTAATATTTAATTTAAAAATTCCCAAGTAATTCCTTGCCCTTAGCCAGACTAATCATGATCAAGATAGTATGGGATTGGTCCCACCACTGTACATATTTGATTTGGACAGACAGTAATGGTTTGGGCAAATATACCCAATTAACATTAATATGTTAACCTAAATAGGTTAGATTATGAATTACTTAATAAACAGATGAGTCTGAACATTGGGGCCACTCATGTGACTTTTTCATTGTATCCTGCTGATCTGTCTGAAGTAGCTGATTGCAAAGGAATTTAGAGTGTGCTAGCAAATAGCAATTACTTTGTAGATGTGACCATAGATTATAGTCTATATGATTAGACAGTTATAATTTCATTATTGCTACACTTTTGTTAATCATTCCTTTATGATTATCTTCTTTATTCCTTACCATCCACTCACTTTCAGATAACCAGATCCCCGACAGCATAATTATAGATCCAAAGAACAAGAGAAAGTGTGAGGGAGGGAAGGCAAGGGAGGCCAGAACTCTTATTCAGGCTATTAACACCCTATTGACTGCAGCTTGAAGAACATGGTGCTGTACTATGATATCTTAAAGATCATGTCATACTGTTTACCACAGTAAGTTCCAAATGCCTAAATGACCTAGATATAAAAGATCACCTCATTAAAAAATTGGAGGAAAATGGATGAAGGTACCTTTTTCAGCTATGTGTAGTAGAAGAATTCTTAACTGAACAAAGAATTGAAATTACAAAAGCTGTAACAGACAACTTCGATTACATGATTCTGCCTCACTTAAATCTAATTTACATACAAGTCAAGACATCGCCCCTTGATAGCATTGGTCCTCTTAGAAAACAAAGGATAAATAACAACCTGATATTGAAAAGCTGTTGCATGAGCAAAATCAATGCAACTAGTTTAAGAAGGGAAACTGCTAATTGGGAAAAAAAATTTGCATCCCTTATCTATGATAAAGATGTGACATCTAAGATATGTAGGAATTTTATACATACATATGTAAACAGTCATACAGATTAGGGGCCAAAAGGAACCTTTAAGATCCTCATTTTACAAATGAGGAAAATAAGACATACAGAGGTTAAATAACTTGTCCAAGGTCATATAGGCAGTGAGTAGTAGAAGTGAAATTCAAACCCAGGTCTTTGGACTCCAAATAAACTGTTCTTTCTGTTTCATTATGTAGTAGGATGTAGGCTCCTTGAAGGGAAGACTTATTTTTCTTTTTGCTTTGTATCCTTAAAGATTTTATTGATTGTTTGTTAGAGGAGCTAAGGGAAGACAAGCATACCAATATAATGTTGGTGGAGCTGTGAATTGGTCCAATCACTTTGGAAAACAATTTGGAGTTATGCAAAAAAAAAAAGAGTGATTAGAATGTAATACATTAAACCATATAATACATTAAACTACTGCTCTGCATGTATTCCAAAGAGGCCAAAGATGGAAATAAAGGTTTGAAATATGCCAAAATATTAATAGCAACATCTTTTTCCTGTGGTCACAAAGAACTAGAAACAAAGTAGATGCCAATTTGATTGGGGTTGTGTTTCATGAATGTAATGGAATCATAGGAGCAGAGAAGTAGAATGTCCTTCAGCACCCATCTAGCCCAATCCAAAGGGATTCCCCACTATAATGCATGCAACAACTGAATCTCCAACCTCTTCTTGAATACCACCAATCAGGAAGAACCCACCACTTCTTGGAGTAACTCATTCCACTTTGGAACAACTTGAATTGTTGGGAAGTTTTTCCTGACATAAAGCCTACATAAATTTGTTTCTTTGCAGTTTCCAACCATTGTTCCTGGTTCTGCCTTTTCGGGCCAAACAGAACATGTCTAATCCCTTTCCTGCATGACAGCCCTTTAAATACTTGAAGAAAGCTTTCAAAGGACTTCCTTAGTCTTCTTTTTTCCTGCCTAAACCTTCCTTATTCCATCAACCAATCTTCCTGCCTTGGACTCAAGGTCCTTCACCAGCCTGGTTGCTCTTTTCTGGATACTCTTCAGCTTATCAGTCTTTCTTAAACTATAGTGCTCAGAATTGAACATGATCATGCTATAAGACAATAAATATGAGGAAATCAGGGAAACATGGGAAGACTTAAGTTAATTGATGTGAAGTAAGCAGAACCAGGAAAATAATACACATAATGGCTACAAATATGTAAATATTAAGAACAACAACAAAAAAGAAACCAAACCATTTACAATTATAATGGACAAATTTGGCACTAGACACCAGATAAGAAAATGTAACAACTTCCTCTTGTTGAAGAGATGGGGCCCTGTGGGTATGTAATGTCACATATACTATTAGACATGGTAGATGTTTCAATTGTTTTTGCTGATGTGCTTTGTTTTTTAAGGGAAGGGAAGATGGGTTGGAAAGGTATATTCAGAAATGAATATGATGTAAGAAAGCAAAAGTCACCTATAAAACTTTTTTTTTTAAAAAAACTACATATCAACTCCATTAATAATGTTATCAGATATGTTGATTAGCTAGTATGCTATTGAAAAGTTAGTGCTGGTTACAGTTCCTCTACTCTATCAATTAATATTTATTAAATGTCTACTATATGCGAGGCTCAATGCTAAACCCCTCCAAACAGAACACCTACCTTTAAAATCCTTGTCACCCTTTGCTAACTACTCCTTCCCTTCACACTCACCCCCCTACTAGAAAAAAAATCACTATGTGCTATCTATATATGCTGTATGCTTTGGAATGTAGAAACTACTGGAGCATTTTACTTTGATTATTTACATAAAGAAAAAGGAGGTGGTTGAGAAGGATGACCTCATTCCGATTTTAGCTGGATTCCTTTGCCTCTTGTTCTCTTACCCTGCAGATCAATGCCAATTGTCTTTAACAAGCTGAATAAGCATTCTTAGCAAGTAGGTGTCCCTTGGCATTTTAACACTGAGTGGGTACTATAGGCATGCCTCAGAAATATTGTGGGTTTGTTCCAGACCCCTAATAAAGCAAACATCTTAATAAAGTGAGTCACACAAAATTTTTGGTTTTCCAAGCTAAATGTACACTATACATTAGTCTATTAAGTGTACAATAGTATTACATCTAAAAACTCTTAATTAAAAATACTTCATTGCTAAAAAATGCTAATCATCATCTGAACCTTTAGTGAGTTATAGTCTTTGTGCTAGTGGAAAGTCTTGCCTCAATGTTGATGACTGCTGACTGGTCAAGGTAGTGGTTGCTCAAGGTTGGGGTGGCTGTGGCATTTCTTAAAATAAGATAACAATGCTGCATAGACTGACTCTTGTTAGAACACTTAGAGGCCATTGCAGGGTTATTAACTGGCTTAATTTCAATGTTGTAGTGTCTCGGAATAGGGAGGCTGGAAGAGAAGGTGAGAGACACAGAAGGGCAGTTGGAGGAGCAGTTAAAACACACTACATTTATTGATTAAGTTTGCTGTCTTATGTGGGCACAGTTAGTGGCACCCCAAAATAATTACAACAGTACAAAGATCACTGGTCGCAAATCACTATAACAGATAATAATGAAAAAGTTTGAATTATTGCAAAAATTACCAAAATGTGACACAGAGGCATGATGTGAGCACATGCTGTTGGAAAAATCGCGCCAATAGACTTCTTTGTTGTTGTTGTTGTTGTTGTTGTTTTTGAGGGGGGAAGGCAGGGCAATTGGGGTTAAGTGACTTGTCCAAGATCACATAACTAGTAAGTGTGTCAAGTGTCTGAGGCCAGATTTGAATTCAGGTCCTCCTGACTTCAAGGCTAGTGCTCTACTCACTGTGCCACCTAGCTGCCCCTCCAATGGACTTCTTGATGTAGGATTGCTACAAACCTTCAATTTGTAAAAAATATAGTATCTGTAAAGCTCAATAAAGCTAAGTAAGTGCAATAAAATGAAGTATGCCTGTATATGGGTGTATATTACATATAAATAGTTTTCTAAATAAACACACACTCTACCTTCTGTTAAATGACTAGAACTTTTTAACAACAAAAGGCAGTCAGGAAGAATATTTGTTCCTGCAACTTTCCAGACTAGTCTCTTGGGGCAGCTAGGTGGTACAGTGGATAGAGTGCTGGGCCCGGAGTCTGGAAGTCTTGAATTCAAATTCTTCTTCAGACACGTAGTAGCTGTATGAAATAGGGATACCAATAGTTCCTACCGCCCAGGATTGTTGTGAGGATTAAACTAGCAAAGCGCTTAGCCCGATGGTGTCTGTTATCTGTAGTAGGCACTATATAAATGCTTATTCACTTTAGTTTCAGCAGCCCCATGCTCTGCAATATTATGGAAAGGTAGTTGTATTTCCTTGTCAAATAATAAATTAGATGACAGATGTTACAGCTGCTCCTGGCATTGTCACTCTTGTTTAATTTAGCTTCTGTTTGCTGGTGCTGCTAAAAACATTTTCCAGATCTATATGAACTGATGCAGAGTGTGAAGTGAGCAGAATCAGCAGACCAGCATGCAGAATTTCTACAAAAAAAATTAACGAAAACAACACTGAAAGGCTGTCAAATTTGATTTAATTGTAATAATTAAGCTAGTTTTCCAGGGAAACAGATGATGAAACTCCCTTCCTTCCTTTCTTTCTTTCTGTAAAGAGGTAGGAGCTTACAGGTGTGGAATTTTGTATTTGCTGTCAGGCTGGGTTACTGTGTGTGTGATTCTTTCATACAAAGGAGAGTTCACAATTGGTGGGCTTATAAGAAAAGGTGATGGCAAAACAAAATGGATACAATTTCAAAAATAAAAACCAAATCTTCCCTGTCTCTTTGTGATCTTGGTTAAACATATCCTGGAGAAACTTTGTTTCTAACTGGGTCTGGTTAGAAAAGGAGAGGGCATTGTCTGATGACTAGAACCTGTATGAATAGTTATTAGGAGAGATGGTAAGATGTAAATAAATGAACCCTGAATAAACCTATCTGTGGATTCGTAATCAGGGGCCTGTGGAGTTTTTTAATGCACATTTTGTTTTCTGTATTTCAATAGGATTGATTTTGTTTACAATCTTATGTATTTATTTCATGCATTTGAAAATATTCTGAGAAGGGGTCGGTGGTCTCTCTTCTTGGCCTAAGCTGGAATTAGGAAGGAAGGAAGGGAACAAGCATGTATTAAGCACCTACTAAGTGCTTTACAGATATCTCACTTGATCTTCACAACACAACCCTGTGAGGTAGGTGCTACTATCACCCCCATTTTCTAGTACAAAGTTTTTACCCGACGGCCAAAAAGGCCCATGACACAAAGGTGAAGTTCCCATGCTATAGACCAAGGTTCTAGCCTCAGCTCTGCTGTTGACTAGCTGTTCGGCCTTGGGCTAAGTCACTCTTCATCCCTTGGCCTCAGTTTCCTTATCTGTAGATTGAAGGGGTTGGAATAGGTTAGTAGTTCTCAAAATGAAGCTGCCAGATCCCTTGGGGTCCTCAGGAACCTTCCAGGGAGCCTCTGAGATAACAACAAGAATGATAATACTGTTCACTTTTCCACCTACGCGTCATTCGTGCCTGGACTTTCATATACTTCAACCGGAACAATAGATTACAACAGATTGAATGCAGAAGCAGATGTGAAAATCTAGCTGTCTTCTATGGAGCCAGACATTAAAAATATTTGCAAAAATATGTCTTTAAAAATCCCACTCTTCTCGGTAAATTTCTTTTGTTTTAGAAAATATTTATGTTAACATGTAATGACTTTATTTTTTCAGTGACTCAATAGTTTTAAATGTTATCCTTTTTAATTTCTAATATGGTAAATATTGTTAGAAATAATTCACATAAGCAAGAGCTCTTTGGAGACCTTAGAAATATTTAAGAGTAGAAAGGGATCCTGAAACTAAAAAGTTTGAGAATTACTGGATTAGACTGTTTCCAACATTCTTTCCAACTCTCATGTGATTCTAAATGTGCTAAATGCATCGGAAGAGTGATATTGGTAAAAGTGGTATGCTAATAAGGTTTTTAGTGTCCTAAACCGGGCAACCCAATAAGTTCTAAAATTTTATTTCCTTATGGTTATTTACTGTGGTCTGAAAGGATACCCCGCCCCCCAAATTATAGAATCCAACTAGATTACCTAGTTGGTGGTCACATCTGATAAAAAGATTTTATGTGTTTAAAACATTCATCTAAATCCTTTAATGATACCTTGGTACTTTTCCATGAAACTGCATACTGTAAATGCATTTGTATTCATTCTCAGGCCCAGTCTTCAATTCTCAGATGAAATAAATTGATAGGAATAAGAATTAAATTGGGAAAGAGGTTTTACCAGAACTCAAATCTAGTTTTTTTGTGGGGGAATTTTGATGTATGTAAAAGAAACAGGAAAATTTGTTTTCAGCTGGCATTCTGGGGCAGAATCCAGAATCTTTTCTGTTTTTCTTTCATTTTAAATTACTAAGGCCTTAGAGAGCAAATAATTACAGTAATTACTTCATCACTCTTGAATCAAATATTGGCTTCTCTTCATCATTTTTTCCTTTTCTATTTCTTCCTACCTTTCACGTATCCCTTCTTCTTTCTCTACCTACATATGTATATATATTTCAACAGAATATGGAGAAATATGAATGTTTAAGAACTGATTTTATTATACTGACATTCTTCCATGGTCCAGCAGTTAATGAGACATGTTGAGTTATCTTGAAGGCTATAATTTTACTTTTTGTACTTTTTAAAAAATCTTGTTTTGTGGCTCATTAAATTTTGGAATCAAGTGCCCCAAGCCAGAAGCACTCAGAGAAACTTTGTCTTTTAAATTTTTTTCTTTCATTTTCATAAAAGGGAAGTTGAAAAAGGGTTTTTTTTTTTGCCTGTTTAGTTTTGACATTTTAATTTAGTTTTACATCTTTAGACAGTATAGGATGCACCTTACTCCTGAAGATTGTAATCTAGAAAGCCTGGAGAATAGAAAAATCGACAGGCTTTCATCAAGTTCTTACTACATACCAGGCACTGTGCTAAGTGCTGGGAATATAAATACAAGCAGAAAGAAAAACATCCCCTGTTTATATTCTAGTGGGGTAAGATAACACATAAAAGAAAAATAAAAAACTTAAGGGAACAGAAGGGAGAAGAGAAGGCGTCCGTATAGGGGGCATGATAGAGAAGGCTCAGAAGGCTGGTAGAACCCAGACAAAAGGAAAGTTATGGCTGAATCAAATACATTCTGTAAAATGGAGGTTCTGAGGAGGACTAACCAATCAGAGGAAGAGACTGCAGGGGTGTATTATACTGACAATGTGAAAAATCGAGGGGCCTGGAGTGGGCTTTCAGGATGAATAGGCTGCTTCGGATAGCTCCTCATATTTCCTTCTAAGGGGCTAACTTTTTCATTTCTTCTGAAACGGAAATAGCAACAGTAGTAATGAGTGCGACATTTGGGTTGGGTGCTAGTAGCTGGGAACAAGTAGCATTTTAGATATTTGAAATTTCACGTCCTGAAGGGGTTACCTATTCCTGATAATGAGACTTTGGAAAATTCTCCTTGACTCCTTTCTAATTTAGTTTGAGGTGTGAGGAAAATAGAAATAGTGTCATTTTCTTCCTTGCACTGTCTTCCTTCTTCCCTTTTGATAGAAGCAATGACAACTAATAAACTATCTTAACTTTTAACATAGGCTAAGTTCTACCTGCTCGAACAATACTATTCTGTCCAGTCTCTTCCAACAGCTTGCTACCTTTGTCATCTCCACTCTATCACTATTTTCAATCTCTTCCTATCTAATGGCTTGTACCCTACTGCCTACAAACATACGGGTCTTCCCAACCTGAAAAAAAACCCACACTTACTTCATCCTTCTATCTCACCTACCACTCTATATCTTTTTGCCCTTTGTGGTTAAACTCCTCAAAAAAGGCCATCAACAATAGGTGCCTCCACTTTCTATCCTCTCACTCTTTTCTTAACCCCTTAGGATCTGGCTTCTGACCTTATCATTCTGCCACAATCGCTCTCTCCAAAATTATCAGTGATCTCATAGTTGCCAAACCCAATGGCCTTGACTCAGTCCTCATTCTCCTTGACCTCTCTGTAGCCCTTGATACTGTTGATCACCACTTGATTCTTGACGCTCTTTTTTCTCTATATTTTAGGGATACCACTCTCTCCTGGTTCTCCTTCTACCTATCTGAGTGCTATTTCTCAGTCTATTTGCTGGATCCTCATCCTGATCATGCCTTCCAATCCTAGATGGCCCACAGGGTTCTGTTCTAGACTTTTCTCTTTTCCCTCTATATTGCTTTAACTTGGTGATCTAGTCAATTCTAATGGATTTAATTCCTATCTCTATGATAGCAATTCTCAAATCTACATATCCTGTCCCAACTTCTCTGTTGACCTCCAATCTTGCATCACTAATTGCCTTTGAGACATCTCAAACTGGATGTCCAGTAGACATCTTAAAACTCAACATGTCCAAAACTATCCCCATTATGTTTCACCCTAAACTATCTTCCCTCCTAACTTCCCTGTTACTGCTGAATGCAACACCAGCCTCTTAGATTCTCAGGCTGGAAGCCTAGGTTTCATCATTTACTCCTCACTCTCTGTCACCTCCCATATCCAATCTGTTGCCAGAGTCTGTCCTTTCTACCTTTGTAACATCTCTCCTCTAAGATTGCCACCACTCTTGTGCAGGCCTTCATTACTTCACACCTGGACTATCATAATAGACTGCTGGTAGATTTGCCTGCCTTAAGTCTCTCCCATTTCCAATCCATCCTCCACTCAGACACTAAAGCAATTTTCCTAAAGAATGGATCCAACCATGTCACCTGCACTTTTCAATAAATTCCAGTAGCTCCCTATTTCCTCCAGGATCAAATACAAAATACTCTATTTGGTGTTCAGAGTCCTTCAAAACCCAGACCCCTCCTAACTTACCAGTCTTCTGACTCCTCGTCTCATACTTTTCAGTCCAGTTGACAGTGGCTTCCTTTCTATTTCAAGAATAAGACAGTTCCTCTCTGGGTTCTGGGCAGTTTCTCTAGCTGTCTTTCATGCCTGGAATTCTCTCCCTCCTCATCTCTGACTCCTGGCTTCCCTGACTTCCTTTAAGTCCCAACTAAAATACCATCTTCTACAGGAAGCCTTTCCCAACCCTTCTTAATTGTAGTGTCTTCCCTCTGTTAATTATTTCCTATATGTCTTGAATATAGCTTGTTTGTAAATATTTGGTATCTTCTTCCATTAGATTGTGAGCTCTTGTGGGCAGAGACTGTCTTTCCACGTATTGATGGAAACAGTTAGTCAATATTTATTAAATGCTTAGTATGTGCCAAACACTGTGCTCAGTTCTGGGGATAGAAAAAAAGATAAAAGATAATTCCTCTCCAAGATGCTCACAGTCTAATGGAGTAGTTAACATGCAAACAGCTGTATACAAACAGGGATACATTGGAGATAATCAACAAAGTGAAAATGCTAGAATTATTAGGGATAAGGAAAGATGTTTTGTAGAAGATATTATTTTAGCTGAGATTTGAAGGACACCAGTGAAGCCCAGAGATGGAGATGGGGAGCAATAGTATTCCAGACATGAGAGACAGCTAGTGAAAATGCTTTGCAGTCAGGATATGAATTGTATTATTGCTATGGAGTCCTGTCTGACTCTTCATGGCCCCATTTAGGGTTTTCTTGGTTTGCCATTTCCTTCTCCAGCTCATTTTACACAGAGTCACATAGCTAGTAAGTGTCTGAGGCCAGATTTGAACTCAGTTTTCCCGACTCCAGGCCCAGCACTCTATCCACTGAACCATCTAGTTGCCCCAATTGTCTTGTGTAAGGAACAGCAAAGAAGTTAGTGTCACTGGATTGAAGAGTATGTGGTAGTGGAGTAAGGTATAAAAAGACCTGAAAGGTAAGAGGGAACCAGGTTATGAAGGACTTTGAATGCCAAAGAGAAGATTTTATATTTGATATTTGAGGTAATTGGGAAACACTGAAGTTTATTGAGGAGGGAGGAATTGACATCATCAGACTTTCACTTTAGGAAAATCAATTTGACAACTGTGTGGAGGATGAACTGGAGTGGGGAAATACTTGAGTTAGGGAACCCAACCAGCAAACTATTGCAATAATATGGATGTGACATGATAAAGCTTTGGCTAGAGTGGTAGCAGAATCAGAGGAGAGAAGGGGTGAGTTAGGTAGGCAAAATTAATAGGAGTAGACAACAGATTGGATATGGAAAGTGAGGGAGAGTGAGAAATTCAAGGTAACACCTAGATTGGGAGACTTGACTAGGTTGAGGGTGGTACCTCCAAAAATAATAAGGAAATTCAGAGGAGGGAAGAAGTTTTTTTGGGGGGGGGTGGGAAATGTGTTTAATTTTGGACATGTTTAGTTTAAGATATTTATGGTACATGTAGTTCAAGATGTCTAATAGGCAGTATTTTATATGTATATGTATACATATATACACATACATTACATATCTCATATCTCTATATATGTATATATGTACCTATTGCACGTATGTGTATATACATATATATGTATGCTATGTCAGTTATAGGATAATAGTTAGCAGGGATAGTGATTAAAGGAGGGATTTTGAGCATGGGGGATACATAAGCATGTTTGTCAGGAGTAGGAAACAGCCAGTAGACAGGGAGAGAGTGAAAATAAGTGAAAGTGGGGATGACAGAAGGGGAAATCTGCAAGAGAACAAAGGATGGAATGAGATCACTTGTGCATGTAGAAGGGTTTGCCTTGGCAAGGAGAAAGGCCACCTCTTCATGTAAGACAATGGTGAAGAAGAGTGGCAGAATACATCTGAGTGATGTGAGATGAGGAAGAGAACATAATAGGGAACTTTAGGAGAATGGCCTCAATTTTTTAACACTTCAAGAAGAATCTTTGTCAGCCTCTTTCTGGATTAAAAAAAGGCATAGTCTCTTAGTGGTAGAAATTAATGGTTTGATAGGAAATGTTCACATCATTACAACATAAAGTTCTTTGGCACATGATCAAAATATGTAAAGGAATATGAGGGGAAAAGGTATGTCAAGAAGAAAAATGACCCTTAAATATTCTATCTGCTATAACAAAAAGTTTAAAACCCAGAGCATTGTGTTACACAGAGAAAAGTCATTATCTTTTGCATTTCTATAATACAAAGTATTCTTTTGAGCATGAATCCACCTTTGTTCTTTCAGAAAGAGAATTCTTGGGAGTTAGGCTCTTTGCTCAGAAGAGAATTTTGTGTCATCTGAAACATTCATTTAGCCACTATATTAATTTTAAATAAAAACTCATGTCCCCAAATGACAGAAATATACAATAAAATTATGGCCATACAATAAATTTTTACTTATTGTGTCTTGAATTATGACTTTAAATATCATTATAATTCTTTAATAAGAGTTAGTGAAAATTAGTAGTGTGGTTAACATTTTCCATTTAGAAAACCTCTTCTGAATGCTTAATATTTCTAGTCGGTATCTTCCATCACCTTACTCTTGAAACATCAAGATATGGATATAAATATTTAAGTTTTCATAAAATATTCATTTCCGAGAGTGTTTCACAATAAAATCATAATTGGAATAGGTGTCCTTTATGCAGGGATGAATTGGTAAGGAAGATAATACTCTTGCATAAATATAACTAGAATGTCTTTGTTTCCATAGAATCATACACACCTTTTCCTTAGGCTATAGAAATTCCCTTTCAACATTTATGGCGGGAAAGTCCATCTTTTTCTTTTGATATGGGCAGGGACTGAAATATATAATGATGAAGGCTGCAAAGTTTGTCTTTAACCATTCTTTTTCCATGCCTGTTGCCTTCTGCCTTCCTTTTTTTTCATCTCTGTTTTAAGGGAATTTCTTACAAATAATGTATCATATAAAGTCAGTGTTATTTTGGTGGAAAATGAAGCTTAGTGTAAATGTAGCAATAAAAATAATTGTTGTTGGTGGTGCTTTTGGTCCCAAAGGGCTCAGTGCTCCCTATTTACTAAGAGGCCCCTCTCAGCTCTGGAACCATGTATGTATGGATCAGGTACAGTCCTGGGGTAGTGTGAATTCTAGAGAGAGGAATTAAACTCTTTTCCCTCAAGGTCAGGTTCTTTAAGCCCCTACTCTGGTGCCCCAGGAAAATTACTTAAAGCTTAGGTTTCAGTCATGTTTAGGGTTTCCACAAAGGAGAGAGAATATGTTAATGTACTCAATGTGCAATATAGATCAGATATAGGACAGTTATTTTTTTCTTCAATACAAAAAGAATGTTAGACACAAGAGATTCATAAGCATGCATTGACAAAAGACTTCAAAAAAGCAGCAGTGATAACTTCTAGCTACTGTTATGTTAGGGCAGCTAGGTGGCACAGTGGATAGAGTACTGGGCATGGAGTCAGGAAGACATATTCCTGAGTTAAAATCTGGCCTTAGACACTTACTAGCTGTGTGACCTTGGGCATGCCACTTAACCCTGTTTGCCTCAGTTTCCTCATCCGTAAAATGAGCTGAAGAGAAATCACAAACCTCTCTGGTATTTCTGCCAAGAAAACCCCAAATGGGGTCATAAAAAATCAGACATTGCTGAAATGACTGAACAACAAATAACAGTGTTATAGTTGCCTAAGAAACTGATACTTAAAACAACAAATTCTAAAATATTTGGTCATCTGATGAATAAACATTTCAGCTTTGACTTGGTTCTGTACTATCTTCCTCCAAAGACCATGTATTCTTCAAGCTATGCCAGGGTCTGTGTTTATCCTCTTGCTGCTGGTCATCATCTCTAAGAAGTGCTATAGTAGTTGATGGGGCTTCTTTCAAAGTACAGCCAGCAGCAGCTAAGGATGCAGGAACTCAACTTTTTGAACTCATAAGAATGCCTCCGAGCCTGGATATATTCAGCTTAGGATCTCTGTTTGGTCTTCTATATTCAGGAAAGAAACACAAAATGGAAGGAGCAGCCACGACCTCTGAGATCCAATCTCAAATTCATCCAAACCAGCACATTATGCTGACTGCCATGTGTGACCAGTTAGCCATTTCTGGTGGAGTGAAGGAGCCATCATTCCCTTTTCAGGAAGGAGAGAGAGAGAGACAGAGAGAGAGAGCTACATGCTATCCACAATCCCGACAGGAATGAAGAGAGGGAGGGAGGAAGTTGACTCTCCTTTCAAAAGCCAATTCCCTTGATCTAGATACTCCTTGATATCAGACTGGCCCCGAGGAATATAAAAGAGTTCCTCACTATCCCAAAATGCCAGTCAAAATCAGTACCACCTTTGCTTTTGAAAATGGCAGGCCAGTTGACTATTCTGTTGCTCCACTCATTTTCTTTGTGACTTCCCAGACCATAGCTCCTTTCCTTGGCTACGATTCTCCTATATGTATTATCTCCTCCATTAGATTAAACTTCTTGAGTACAGTAACTGCCTCAGTTTTGAACTTTTATCCCAAGTGCTTAGCACAGTGCTTGGCTCAGAGTAAGTACTTGATATTTTTCATTCATCTTTTTTTATATATACTATTACAGTTATTTTTTTGTTTGTTTTTTTTTGTTTGTTTTTATTTTTTTGGCCAGGGCAGTTGGGGTTAAGTGACTTGCCCAAGGTCACACAGCTGGGACATGTGTCAAGCGTCTGAGGTCGGATTTGAACTCAGGTCCTCCTGACTCCAGGGTCGGTGCTCTACTCACTGTGCCACCTAGCTTCCCCTACTATTACAGTTATTACAGTCTTTTTGTAGATTGTCAGAGACAGTATACAAGCACTGATGAGTTCAGCCATGCCAGAAATGTTTCATTTAAGGTTTTGGTAACAAACTAAATCTGATTTCTGAGGACCAGCTGTGTTGGTAAGCAAAATGGGCTCTTAGCACTTAGTTGGCTTTTGTTTCCTTTAAGTAATTCAGTGTATTTCATTGAGCCTTACTAGGTGCTAAGCCCCAGGCCCAAACCCCTATTAGGTGTAAAACCTATGTGGGTGTGACTTGGTAACCAAGGTGGGGCCCCAGGTGGGGCTAACTAAGGGAGGGCCTAGTTTACACATGAGTTTGAGTGATAGGTTTGGGACATCAGAGGCTCTTGGACCATGTGGGTTTAAGTCACCTCTTTGTGACGATTTTAGGTCACGTGGGTGAGTCTCATGTGTAACTCACCCCTGACCCTGAAAAAGATATAAAACCAGGGGTTGGTTTCTTCTTCTTTGGAGCTCTTACTCACAGCAGTGGTGGCGTGCGTGACTCTGGGCTAGTCCATGTTATGAGCTCCTGGGCTGAACCTAGATGTTGGTAATTATGAATCTATATTTGGTCTGTCTGTTGATGTTTGTAATTTGTTTGTAATTTACTCTGAAGTTCAGTGTGCTGGTCTTTTCCCCTGAATTTGTATGCTGAATTAAAGTAAGCTTGTCAACTCCTTAACATAGCTTTCCTTAGTTAAGCAGATCAAAGGAACCTGTGCTTTTGCAATGTGCTGGTAGCGTTCTTGTTGTTGGCCTTGGATTGGTCTTATACCCCCACAACAGCTGCTAGCCAGGTTGTAGAAACACCAGCCTAGCCAAATATGGAGAAGACATTTGATTATAAATGGAAATAAATACCTATTCATTCATGGATTGATCAAAATCACCTTAGTATTCTTGATGTAAGTGAAATAAGACAGAAGAAAGTTATAGCTACATTGAAGAGTAGTTCCGAGGCTCTCCTTGAAAAGACAAATAAAGGAGCTGGTTTTATTGTATGGCTACAGGCAATGTAATCTGTACATAGGCCAAGCTCTCTTATCTTTTTCAAATTAATGCTTATCTCTTGGCCCACAGTGATGATAGTCAAGAAGAGAGAGAATAGAAAAGTAGTTTCTGATTATCTGAATATACCCTCCTTCCTGGAAATCTTGATGAGGACTGTAGGGCAGGTAGCTACAAGAATGGACAGAGGGAACTATGAGAACTAGGTGATGGCAAATGGAATTAGCTTTTTCCCTTTTTATTCTGCTACATTGAGCTTCGGATTTCCTGACTTGCAAGGGACTGGATCATTTGGTGGCTACTTTTGGAGCCAAGTTTGCTGAGTGTCATTCAGATATCTATAGCTGGATTGAGATTGCTGGGCTTCCTTGAGATTGGCCAGAATGGTTGTGATTGTCACACTGGCTGCTGCTGCTGGGGGCCAAGTCTCTACCAGTTGATGACTGAGATTATTGAAGACCGATGCTGCAGAGGAGATCCAAAAGCTAGTGCAGAGACAGAGACTGGACTATGTAAAGGGAGAATCCTGAAGCCTGAGACTGATACCTATTGAAAATTCTATTGACTAGTGAACAAGGAGTGGGAAGACTGGTATCTTCCAACACGCTTTCCTTGCTCTCCCTTGTCATTTGGATCTCAGATATACATACTTCTTCCTTCATTCATTTTCTATAAATATGAGTGGTTTGGAAATTTCTTTCTACCATTCTCAAAGATCTTGGAGGGCAAAGTAGGAAAAAGTTTGGGAGATTATGGCATGGGTAATTCCATAGATAGGCACTGCATTTCCTTCTTTCATTTTTGCCATGTTCAATATGCTTTATGATCACACTATTTTGAGTGTCTAAGTATGATAAATCTAGGGGGTTCTGACCAGAGAGAGAAGACACTCTAGATATGGAGCCTCTAGGGTTGCTAATAGACTGTAGATTTCAAATTTTTTATATTTTCTTGTATTTCATATATATAATGTATCAATATATAATCTATTTTAAAATATAATCTATTTTATAGTATATATTCATCTACTGGATAATTGCAAATTATATCCTATTTTATCTGCTAGATAATTCCAAATTAGCCAGAATGGGTTTTTATTGTTTAACCTTGTCTGTGAAGCATGGATTTCCTGGTAGTGGGGAGCAGCTAAGTGTTTGTCAGTTGAGCATTCTGGTGGTCACGAGGATACTGCAGCCTTTAAAAAAGGTACTGCACAGATATGCCAGAAAGGAGTTGAGGTGGCTTCTGCAATACTTAATCAATGGGCATGCCACCTACTAAGCAACCCTGATATTGCATTCTTCTTCTGGATAGTTAATAGCACCATAATATCTCTGTGTAGGCTTAAGGAAGGCAGCACAGGAGCCTATTTGGATTGCTTATACTGCATAGTGCCACAAGTATGACTGCTGTCACATTTAGCAGAAGTGGTATACAAAGTGTTACAGCAATAAGAAACATCATTTCAAGGGATATTTAATCATCTTGTTTTACATTTTGCATTGCTCATGGTAAGTATGTGCAAAAACACTACTATGAAAATAATTGCAGTTTGTGTACCATTGTCTGTTGCAATTAGAGAAATTCTAAAAGAACATAATACTCTCTAAATCAAATCCACATATACTTTAGTATTTGATAACCTCAATGCAAAGGTAGAAATAGGTGAGGATGGTGAAATAAATATGTTAGAAAATATGGCTCAGGAATTAAGAATTCTATAATTCCCTTCCATTTACTACTTGTGTGACCTTAGGCAAGTCACTTAAACGCTCTGGGGTCTATCTTCCACCAATAATTAGCCAATCAAAAGGCATTTATTAAACACTTAGAGGAAGCATTATTAAGTGCTTACTATCTTCCAGGTACTATGCTAAGTACTGAGAATACGAATACAAGCAAGAAGCAGGATAGTTCCTGCTATCAATAACTTACATTCTAATGGGGGAAGATAATACATAAAAGGGACCTAAAGGGAGGGGGGTGGAGGAGAGAGAGCCAAGTTTGGAGTAAGCACAGCTGGTGTGGATACTTCCTCAAATGGAGGTTCCCAGCAGAACTGACCAGCAGAGTTGCTGGCTTGTGAAAACAGTAGTTAGGTTGGAGGTCCAGAAGTCCAGGGAGTCATGCCCTGAACCAGGTTTGGAGTAGGCATGGTTGGCATGGGTTCTTCCTCAAACGGAAGTTTCCAGATGACTAGAAGAGACTGTGGAGGTGAAGATGTTGTCAGTGACTGATAGATAAATAGAGCATTTATTAAGTATTCACAATGAGACAGGCACTCTATTTAAGTGCTGGGGTTACCTGATGTCAAGGAGCTTACATTCACATGGGAGAAGTCAACACACTAGGGAGATCTAGAAGAGCAGCATGGTTTGAAGCTGGTGGCTGTAAGGTGAGGTGAAGCCCTCGTTCTAGACAAGGTAAGGTGAAAGGTCACCTATCAGAACCTAATAAGGATGATTCTGGGGCCTGGATTCCAAGTTTATGATGGGGAGAAGGTGGGAATGATTGCTGGAGAGACTGTTGCATGACTCAGAGATGGTGGCCCTGAAGTATGCCAGGCACTGTCCTTTTAGGTGTACAACAAAACCAATTTAGTCAACTCCTTTATTTGCCTCTCCAAGATGAGGCACCTTCCTTCTGCATCTTTCTTTCATCTTCTGGTTTTGTTTTAGCAAGAATGTCAAAATTAACATAATTCAGTTCTTCCAGTAGTACTGCCACTCCTTGGTCTTTCGACAAGCATCTCATATTAATGCATCACTTGCTCTTAATAATTAATGGGTCATTATCACTGCGGTTATTTTTTTAAACGTATCTGGTATGGTCATAACCTGTGTGCATGACACTCCATGTTGGAAGAGAAGCCTTTAAGGCTCCATTAAGTGCTAAGTGCTGAGGCTACAAAGAAAAGCACAAAGTCCCTGTTTTCAGCTCACTTTCTAAGGGGGAGAAGATATTTAAAGAATTAAGTGACGTGTCTATGATCAACTGGACTCAGAGAAAGTGTTTTCCTTCTGAATGACTGGACCAATTACCTATGTTAAAATACAAACTGCTTAACAAGGTATACATTTAAAAATATGAGGAGGCACAAAAATTACCAGTGACTCCTGATTAATAATGAATATTTTCATCCAGAACACAGCATACTAATTCTAGCTGAAAAGTTCTATAAAGCAGTTATGAATTATAGATTTAGAAAGTGTTTTAACAGTAGAGACAATAAGCTGTTGCCATATTTTCATTAGGTTGTACATTCCTTGAGGGCAGGGACTGTTTTTTACCTCTTCTTTTGTATCCCCAGCACTTAGCATAGCTCCTGGAACATAGCAGATATTTAACAAAAGTTTCTTCACTGACTGTGGCTCATGATTGTACAGTGAAAAGAGAACCGACTCCGGAGTCTGAGAACCTGGGTTCAAATCCAACCTCTGATACTTGCAGTCTTTGTGGCATTAGATAAATCACTTACTTAATCTCCTTGGGCCTCAGCTTCCTCAAGTGATTGAACTAGCTAGCCTCTGATGTCCTTTCTAGCTCAAGCTCTGGGATCCTAGAATAATCTGTTATATGAATTAATTTAACAATGAAAGAATACTGAAAATGCTATAAAAATCCTGGAAATATATGTGTTAAATACAGAACTTCATGAAATGATAAAATTATATACTTAAGAAAACAATGTTTTGATTTTGAAATGTCTCATGCATTGTTTCTTTAGGAACATATACTATCCTTGGTCATAATACCTTGATGTCTTTCATTTGTCTACGTAGGTAGGGTTTTGAAGTTTTCAGAGCACTTTCACATGCATGGTCTCATTTGATATTCCCTACAATTGATGAGTCAGGCACCTGCTTTATTCTCATATTTTTAGACAAAGATATTGAGGCTTTGAGAGTCTAAGAGATTTCCCAAGGCTGCAAACCATTTGGTGTAAGGGCTGAGATTAGAATCCAGGATTTTAAAGTCCTGGTCCACACCTGTTAAAATGGCTTAAAAATTTTGGGGAAAATAAATAATTTTTTTTACCTAATAGCATTTTATTTTTTCCCAAAATTATATAGCAAGAAAATTTTTAACATTCATTTATACAAGATTTTGAGTTCCAAATTTTTTCTCCCTCCCTCCCCTCCCCTCTTCTGAAAATGGTAGGCAGTTTGGTACAGTTTATACATAATGCTGTCATGTGAAACATATTTCCATATTCATCACAGTTGTGGAAGAAGAAACAGATCAAAAGGGAAAAAAAAACTTGAGAAAGAATAAAGTAAGTGAAAAAATATGCTTCGATCTGCATTCAAAGTCCATCAGTTCTTTATCTGGATATAGATAGCACTTTCCTTCGTGAGTCCTTTTCACTTGTCTTGGATCATTGTGTTGCTGAGAAAAGCTGAGTTATTCATAGCTGATCATCACATGATGTTGCTGATATCGCGTACAGTGTTTTTCTGGTTTTGCTCATTTCACTTTGCATCAGTTTGTACAAGTCTTTCCAGAGACTGTTCATCATTTCTTATTGCACAGTAGTATTCAATTACATTCGTATATCACAGCTTGTTCAGCCATTCCCCAGTTGATGGTCATCCCTTCAATTTCCAGTATTTTGTTACCAAGAATAGGGCTTCTGTAAATATTTGTGAGCATGTGGGTCCTTCTCTCTTTTTTGTGATCTCTTTGGGATACAGACCTGGCAGTGGTATTGCTGGATCAAAGGGTATGGAAAGTTTGGTTGCCCTTTGGGCATAGTTCCAAATTGCTCTCCAGAATGGTTGATCAGTTCACAACTCCACCAACAGTTGCTTTAGTGTCCTGATTCTCTCACATTCTGTTCAATATTGATCATTTTCCTTTTTTGTCATATTAGCCAATCTGATTGGTATAAGGTGGTATTTAAGAGTTGTTTTAATTTGCATTTCTCTAATCAAATGTGATTTAGAGCACTTCTAGCTTTGATTTCTTCATCTGAAAACTGCCTGTTCATATCCTTTGACCATTTATCAATTGGCAAATGGCTTGTATTCTCATAAATTTGACTCAATTCTCTAGATATTTGAGAAATGAGACCTTTATCAGAGACACTTGCTGTAAAGATTGTTTCCCAGCTTTCTGATTCATTTTGGTTGCATTGGTTTTGTTTGTACAAAAACTTTTCAATTTAATATGATCAAAATTATCTATTCTACATTTCATAATGTTCTCTATCTGGTTTGGTCATGAATTCTTCCCCTTCCCATAGATCTAACAGGTAGACTATTCGTTGCTTTTCTAATTTGATTGTTTCCTATGGTGCCTTTTAGCAAGGTGTAGTTTCCTTCCTTATCTCTTTTAATTAAGTCTATTTTTACTTTTACTTTGTCTAAGACCAGGATTGCCACCTCTGCTTTTTTACTTCAGCTGAAGCATAATAGATTCTGCTCCAGCCCTTTACCTTTACTTTATGTGTGTCTCTCTGCTTTAATGTGTCTCTTGTAAGCAACATATTGTAGGATTGGTTTTTGATCCACTCTGCTATCTGCTTCTGTTTTATGAGAGAGTTCATCCTATTCACATTCACAGTTATGATTACTATCTGTGTATTTCCCTCCATTTTATTCTTCCTTCTGTTTGTCCTCTCTCTCCTTTCACCTTTTCCCACCTCACCAGTGTTTTGCCTCAGTCTATTACTTCTCCTGATCTGCCCTCCCTTCTGTCAACCCCCCACCCCCCTCCCACCCCTTACTTAATCTCTTCCCCTCCTTCTTCCCTGTTGGGTAAGATAGATTTCTATATTCAACTGATTGTATATATTATTTCCTCTTTGAACTAATACTGATTAGAATAACGTTCAAGCAATGCTCATCGCCCCCCTCCCTTCTTCCCCTTCACTGTAATAGGTCTTTCTAGCCTCTTCATATGAAATAATTTACCCCATTCTACTTTCTCCCTTCCTTCTGTACCCGTTGTATTCCTCTTTCTCATCTCTTAATTATTTTATGTCATTCCCTCAAATTCATCTTAAACCCATACCCTCTGTCTATGTATATTCCTGTTAGTGATACAATTTTTAAGAGTTGCAAGCATTTCCCCTGTAGGGATGTGAACAGTTTACCTCTATTGAATCCCTTATGTTTTCTTTTCCCTTTAAGAAATAAAATTTGTAGTCAATTTATGACTCAAAATGTACTTGTCAGGGCTTGTAAATATTTGTTATGTTCAGAATGGCTGTTATTTTTGGAATTCTCAATTTCCAGAATTGCTATTCCTATAAGCAAAGGCTACCCTTAAATAGTCTGCATAGATCAAAATGATGGGTAATTGCTTAAAATGGTCCCACTTTTAAAATACCCAGCCCTAATACACATACATATTTACATATACACATCCATATATGTGTATATATTCAATAACTCCTTAGAGAGCTATGATACCCTGAGAAAGGGTGATGCTGTAGTAAAGGAGTGTTGGGCTTGGAGTCAGTAATTTGGAGTTCAAAGCCTGAGAGCATGGTTCAGCAGGAACTTCATAGGCTCTGGGGTCAGAGGTTCAAATCGTGCATCTGACACTACCTCTGTGACTTTGGGGAAGTCACTTAATCTCTTTGGGGTTCAGTTTCTTTAACTATAAATATAAGAGTGTTGGATTCAATGATCTCTGAGAATCTTTCCAGTTCTAGATCTATGATCCTAAATCACTTAATCTTAGTCTCATTTTCCTACTTTACCTGATTGAGAGTCGGGAGAAAAAGTACCTTGTAAATATTAAAGTGCTATGTAAATGTGAGTTGTTGTTATTAACAATTACTTTTTGGACAGAGATTAGAAAAATCAGTAAATAGACATCTTGTTAAGTAACCTTAAAAGAGGCACTTTCCAACCCAGGCTTCTAAAAATAGCATCTGGAGAGGTGAATGAATGTAACCAAAGCAGACCTGGTGCTATTTATAGGTAGAGTAGGTGGCAGCCTATCTGGCATTTTCAGGGTACCTAGAAAGGTTCCCCACCTTTAATAAATTACCTTTCCCACCTACTTGCTGATGCTTGAGGCTTCCCTAGAAGGAAAAAAGTACTTGCTCTGGGTTTTTGGGAGGATCAAAGGAGGTAATATTTATAAAATGCAGTGCCTGGCACATAGTAGGTGCTATATAAATGTTAGCTATTACTATCATGATTATTAAATGACCTTTTTCTGATAGCAGGTGTTGATGGGATTAACAAAGGGAATGGGGATGTTGGATGCCTGGAGAAGAGGCATCAGGTACCAAAGAAGAGAAAAAGGGGTAAGCAAGGGAAGCTGAAAGCTCCAGAAGAAACAAATCGCCAGATTCACAATTTTGCCTAGGACTGCCCTTATCAGCCTGGCTAGGCAATAGGATCCATAGAGCCTCAATAAGGCCTTAAAGACCTAACCTATTGAAAAAGTGTGGGAGCACTTTCTTCCTACCCCAAAGGGAAAAAACAAACAAACAAAACCAAACACACCTACATGTTTTAAACACCTGTTCAAAGGAATTCCACTGCATTGTTTGGCAGAATTGATCTATGTTACTGTATCAGAAGGGTTGGAGGAGGGTTCAGTTACTTTAAAATATTGCTGACATCAAATAACATTTGCCAGCCAGAGGTAAATAGAATGTTATTTGACTATGCCGAGCCTGACTTTTAAGATGCCCTTAAACTCTGCTTGAATTTGTCAAGTCATCTTACTGTTGTCTCAGTATTGAACACTTGAGAATTGAGACAACTCTCTTCCATCAGGCAAACATTTATTGATTATAAGCTTGTGTCTGTTTCATATGTGGTGATGCAAAAATTCAAAATTTCATACTTAAATACAGAAAATTTAAATTCCCAATAGATTATGACCTTTCAAACAGTTCAGAATATCAGATTATATACCATTTAAAACTTTATTGCCAAAGTTATTGCCAAATTTTTTTAGAAACTGAATAAAATTATTTATTTTTTGGACCCAGTAGTTAATGCGGTATATGTTGCTTTAAATGTAAATTCAATTATTCAACTATACAATGAAATACCCTAGGTATTATTTGTATTTTCATCTACTTCACTGATACATTTTTTCATCAAAAGAAACCCAAATTAGCTTCATTATTAAATTATATTAAATTGCTATACATCACTGTAAAGGAGGTAGAATATTCACACATCCCTCCCCTACCCTGATTTGGCTCAGTGAGCAATTGGAAGGCATGGAATTGTAATCTAGAATTACAATTGAAACTATTGTAAATTTCCTCTGTATCTTGGTAAATTCACTTAATCTTTCTTTTTTGGCTGCTTCATCTGTCAATTTTTGTGGTCATCTCTAAAGCTGAAAACAGCTAATAAGACTCTAGCCGTATTCAGTATTATTCTATGGAGTCAGAATATTAGAACTGAAAAGAACCTTACAGATGATCTAGTGTGCCTCATTTTAATAATAATAACTGACACTTATTTGTCACTTTAAAGTTTGTAAAGCACTTTACATACATTGTCTTATCTGAACTGCACAACAACCCTATGAGGCAGATATTATAGGCGTCATTTTTCCCATTTTCCAACCAAGGAAACAGAGACTCAGATAAGTTCAGTGACACGGCCATTATCACACAGCCAATGAACGTTAGAAGTAGGATTCAAGGCTAGCTTTTCCTGACTCCAAGACCAGAACTCTATCCGCTATATCACAGATGAGAGACCTGTGATTCAGAGAGAAATAATTTGCTTGATGCCACACAGCTAGTTAGCAACAAAACTTTTAGTTGTTACTATTGCTATTACTAGTACTACTACTATTACTACCACCACCACCACCACCACTACTACTACTACCACCACCACCACCACCACCACTACTATGCATTTATATAGTGATTTATGGTTAGCAAAGCACTTCATAAATATTGTCTCATTTTATCATCAAAACGACCCTGGGAGGTAGGTGCTATTATTATCCTCATTTTATCTGTGAGGAAACTGAGGCAGATAGAGGTTAAATGACTTGCCCAGGACCACACAGTCAGCTTCTGAAGTCAAATTTGAATCTGTGTCTTCTTGGCTCCAGTGCCAGTACTCTAACTACTGCACTACCTAATTCACTGTTCTTTCCAATATCCATGGTTCTCTTGAGGATGATGCTGTTGGGTAAATATGTTCGGGAGTTTAATTCTCTGACTTAATAATATAGAATAGGGGGCAGCAAACAAAAACCTGTGGACCAAATCAGGTGAGCAGTCTGTTTTTGTATGGGCTGCCTGCTAAGAATGCTATTTACATTTTAAAATACAAAGAAACATTATTTAAAAACGTAAAAACCATTCTCAGCTCATAGGCAGGACAAAAACAGGGTAGGCTAGATTTGGCCAATGATATATAGTTTCCTGACATCTGCTATAAAAGGACACATTTATCTCATTAAGTTAGTCTATATGTCAGTCCCTTTAATTTTGTCGTGAAACTTTTGAATTTTTTTGACTAATCTGTTTCCTGAAGTCTATAGTTATATAGATTTCGTGATTTCGTTATAACTGAATGTTCTGTACAAAAGTGGAATGTGATTCCTTCAGAGGTACCGGGTACTCCCTCTTGGCAGGTTTTCAAAGCAGAAACTGAATAGTCAGTTGCGGGTTATGTTATAGTGGTGATTTCCTTCATGTATAGGTTGGAGTAGCTGCTGCTGAGGTCCCTCCAATTCATAAATTCTATGACCAATTTGACTCAAAGAACAAAATAGGCATTTATTTACTCTTTAAATTTTTCAAGATCCTTACATTGCTGAGGTTTCCTCTATTTTCCTCCAATTTATTTTTTTATTTTTTAAAATTTAATTTAATTTATTTTTGTTACATTTTAAGTTTTGAACTGTCTCCCTCCCTCCCCACCCTGCACCAGAGAAGGCCACCATTTAACACAGATTGTGTGTATGCATAGTATGGTTATACACACACGCGCGCGCACACACACACACACACATCACCATACTATACACACTTTTATTAATCAGTTGTTTCTCTGGAGGTGGATAAGACCCAGGTCCTTTGTAGTTGATTTGAATATTTATAATTCTCAGAATAGCTTAGTCATTCACAGTTATCTTCAAACAATATCGTTGTTGTTGAATACAATGTTTTCTTGGTTCTACTCATTTCACTCTTCACTATTTCGTGCAAGTCTTTCCCTGTTTTTCTAAAATCAACCTGCTCATAATTTCTTACAGCACAGTAGTATTCTATCACAATCATATAGCACAAATTGTTTAGCCATTCTCCAATTGATGGTCATCCTCTCAATTTCCAGTTCTTTGCTACCACAAAGAGAGCTGTTATAAATATTTAAAAGCACATAGGTTCTTATCCTTTTTCTCTGATTACCTTGGGAAACAGATCTAGTAATGGCATTGCTGGATCAATGGGTACATACAGTTTTTTTTTAAACTCTTTGGGCTTAATTCCAGATTGTTCTCCAAAATGGTTGAATCCATTTCATGGTTCCACCAACAGTGTATTAATGTCTCAATTTTTCCACATTTGTCATTGATATCTCAGAGTTGTTTTAATTTGCATTTCTTTAATCAATAATGATTTAGAACATTTTTCATATGACTATATATAGCTTTGATTTCTTCATCCGCAAACTGCCTATTCATAACCTTTGACCATTTATCAATAAGAGAATGACTCATATTCTTGTATATTTCACAAAGTTCTCTATATATTTGAGACATGAGGCCTTAATCCAAGAAACCATCTACAAATTTTTTCCTCAATTTTCTCCTTTCTTTCTAATCTTGGCTACATTGGTTTTTGTATAAAAACCGATTTGTACAAAACCTTTTTAATTTAATGTAATCAAAATTATCCATTTTAATCTCACAATGCTCTCTATCTCTTATCTACTCATAAATTCTTCTCCCATCCATAAGTCTGATAGGTAATGTGTTCCATGTTTTTCTAATTTATCTATGATGTGATTTACCTTTATTTTATAAGGGGAATTTGAAGGATAAGGAATTACAGAGAATGAATTAATATATGATAATGATGACAATGCTGATAGCAGCTGACATTTATTTTATACTTTAAGTTTCAAAAGGCAGTTAGTGATTGTATTCTTTGAGAGAAATGCAGTTTTACTTATTAGTGGGCCAAGGCATTGGATGTTTTTACATTTCTTTCTGGAAAGGAGTTATACTGAGACGTCAGTGAATATTTTCTCAGAATTTCATTCTCAAAAGGACAAATTTAGGACAGTTTCTCATGTAGATTGATAGTTCAAAAGAAACTGAACTATTAAGAAAGACTCTCCAAAGTAGGATTCTAAATATGTAGCAAGGAAACTCAAGGCAATTCTCTTAAAGTGATTACATTGATGAGATGCTTTCTTTTTTTAACAGGAAATAAACTGGAAAAGACTTCTGATATTATAAATTCCAACTCCTTAAATGTATAGGCAAGGAAACTGAAGACTACAGAGGCTAACTGTGTGAAACAAAGCCAAGGATTAATACCTTGTGTTCTTTCCACTACAACATGCTGTCCTTTGTGTTGATATTACCAGATAGCTATTTTTGGTAGGCTTTTGTCTGAATTTTATATAGAGAGTTGTTTTTTTTAATCTAAAAAGCTAATCTGAAATAGATGGCAATCATTGTTTAACTTTGAGTAGAAGAAGAAGAGGAGGGAGTGAAATGAGTTAAGAAAACAAGAAGGAAGGTTCTGACTTTAATATTGCAGTTATGGAGACTGAAAGCATAATGATAAAATAATTTTCACTTTGCATGGTGTGTTTCTGAACCAAATAAGCAAAAAGAAAATTAAACTACCACTTTCTCCAAGAGCAACCTGCTGGCATAAATGTGCAATTAAATTGATTCCGGCTTAGATACAAATTTTCATTAAGTACTTCAATCTGAAATTGAGTACTTATTTCCACCAGTCATTTTAAAGATATTTTCCAGACTTCCAGGTCTGTGAACTGTTACATATGTGTGTGTATACACACACACACACACACATATATATATACACACATGTGTATATATATGCATGTGTATCTATGCATATATGTGTGTGTATATATATATATATATATATTTAACTGTATTTTAATCAGACAACAAGCATTTATTAAGTGCTTGCTATGTGCCAGGCACTGTGCTAAGTGCTAGTGATACAAAGGAAGGCAAAAGACAGTCCCTGATCTCAAGAAGCTCACAATCTAATGGGAGGGGAGGGACAAGATACAAACTACTATGTACAAATCAGATATATAGAGGATAAATTGGAAATAATCAACAGAGACAAGCCACTAGAATTAAAGGGGACTAGGAAAGGCTTCCTGAAGAAGGCTAAATTTTACTGGAACTCTAAGGAACACAAGAGATGGTGAGGAGGAGAGAGAGATTCCTAGGCATATGGGGACAGCCAATGGAAATGTATAGAGTCCAGAAATGGAGTCTTGTCACTGGATTAGGGAACGTGTGGGGGTGAATGAAGTAAGAATATTGGAGAGGTGGGAGGAGGCTGGATTATGAAGGGCTTTCAAAACCAAACATGATTTTATATTTAATCCTGGGGGTGATAAGGAACTTTTGTAGTTTATTGAGTAAGGGAATGATATGGTCAGATTTGTATTTTAGGAAGAGTAATTTAACAGCTGTGAAGGACAGATAGCAACAGGAAAGAGACTTGAGGCAGGGAGATCAACCAGAAGGCTATTGAAATAATCTGGACGAGAGGGGATGAGGGCCTATACCAGGGTGGTAGCAGTATAAGAAGAGAGAATGGGGCATATGTAAGAGATGTTGTGAAGACAGAAGAATTGACGAGACTTGTTAACAGTTTGGATATGAGGAGAGAGAGAGTGAGGAGTCAAGAGTAAAACCTATGTTGCGAGTGTTGGTGACAGAGAGGATGGTGGTATCCTCAATAGTAACAGGGAAGTTCAGAGAGGAGGAGGGTTTAGGAAGTGGAAGTGGAAAGGAGTGGAAAGATAATGTACTCAGTTTTGGACATATTGATATTAAAATGTCTATGACACATATAGTTGGAGAAGTCCAATAAGCAGTATTTCAATATAATTTATTTCTTTTGTAATGCTACATATTTATTTTATGCATTTAAAAACAGTATTTTGTGAAGGGATCTGTGGACATTACCAGACTACCAAAGGGATCCATGACACACAAAAGATTAAGAATCCCTGTTCTAGGGTATTATTAATTACACCAAACCATATACACTGAATCTCAAAAAATAGCCATCTCTGTACCTAAGAACTTTTCTATCGTTAATCTTAACTCTTAATAATAGTAGTGATATTTTTAGTATCACATAATGCCCTTCATATTAGCCTCAGACTCTAAAGTCCTTATTAAAATGATGAGCTTGTTGACTGGCATGCTATCCTACATCAGAATCTATTTTTTTTTAATTTTTCTTGTTGGATTTGATTAATAGGAGGAGGTAAAACTTAATAAGGCTTAAGTCTGTCTTTTGAACTATTTTCAGAATTTTGCTCTGAAAATCAATCGGGAAGAGAAGACCTTTCATGAATCACTGTAAGACACTTTCTCTTAAGAATAAGTCTTGGTAAAACTGCCTATACCCTTTGACCCAGCAATACCACTATTAGGTCTGTTACCAAAGATCATTAGGGAGAAAGGAAAAGAACTTATATGTTCTAAAATATTTATAGCAGCTCTCTTTGTGGTGGCAAAGAACTGGAAATTGCAGGGATAGCTGTCAATTGGAGAATGGCTAAACAAGTTTTGGTATATGATTGCGATCAAATACTACTATAGTATAAAAATGAAGAGTTCGACGATCTTATGAAAACATGGAAAGACTTGCACAAAATAATGATAAGTGAAACTAGCAGAACCAAGAAAATGTTGTATACAGTAACTGCAATATTGTTTTAAGAAGAATTTGGAGTAACCAAGTCATTTTGACTATTATAAATACCCAGATTAATTACAAAGGACCTATGAAGGAAGATGTTATCTGCTTCCCGAGAAAAAAATTGATAAATAGAAGTGTATATATAATATGATTTTACATATGTATGTACACACAGATTTGTGTCTTTTCCATTGGGGGGAGCAGGGAAAAAGTTACATAATAACTTTATTATGTATTTAAAAGGGAAAGCAAGTTGTACATGGTAGATTTGAAGTTTAATGTACAATCATATTTTTTCTATTCTACTTTGTTATGGAAATGCTTGTTTTATTTCTTAAGTTCGAAATTTTAAAAATTGAAGAAGAAAAAAAAGAATAAGTCTTGGAAGTCCAGGATAAACTAAATACCTTGAACCAGGCCTGAACAGATCTGAACTGAAAGGATGGATTGAAACTGACCTTGCTTTCTGGAATCTTTAGGACCAGGAAAAATCCAGGGTGTAGCAAGGCTCTCTGGGGAAAAATAGAATGGCCTAATGTTCGTTCTCCAATTAATAAAAATAGCTGATATTTAAGTATCATTTTACAAATATTATCTTGTTAGGTCTCATTTTAACCCTTAAGGTATTGCAGACATTATTGCCATTTTGCTGATGAGAAAGCTTAAGCTTAGAGAATTTGTGACTTGTCCATGATCACAAAATAAATTTTGAATAGAAGATTTGGATCCAGAGATTCCTAATCAGAAAGCCAACCCTCTTTCCTCTGCATTTGTCTAAAGATTTGATTGGAGTTCTGGGTTTAGGCAGAAGGACATTACTTCTTGACTTTGGATAGACAAATTAGTTCATAGGAAATATGAATCTAAAAATTCTCATAGATTTGAAGAATGAGGACTTTTGTGTGCCAAACTTTGTAAAATTCTGGCTCCTGTTGAAGGGCTTAGACTATAATCTCGAAGTTCCTGTCCAGTTCTGAAGTTCTGTAATTTGCCTGGAGTTTGAGTTTTTTTGTAATAAATAGATAAATTAAACTCATCATGCCCCAGACTGAACTAATTATCTTTCTCTCCAAACCTCTTTTCTTCCAAACTTCCCTATTATGGATTAGGACCCCACCATCCACCTAGTAACTCAGGCTAACATTTTTGACTCCTCACTCTCTCTTGTCCACCTCCCCCAATCTATTGCTAACTCCTGTTGATTCTACCTACTTAACATCTCTCACAGATGACTTCTTCTCCCTTCTGGTACTGCCACTACCTGGGTAGAGGCTCTCACCACCTCACACCTGGACTATTGTAATAGTCTGCTGGTTGATCTTGCTGTCTAAATTTTTTCCCCACTCCAGTCCATCTTCCACTCACCTACCAAAGTGATCTTCCTAAAGTCAGCTTAATAAACTGCTTTATCACTATTGCAAAAATAAGGTATTTTCTCTTTTATGCTCATTGCCTCTCATCTGGATTATTTCAATAGCTTCCTAATTGGTCTTCCTGTATCTAGTCTCTCTGCTCTTCAACCCATATACCACATAGCTGCTGAATATATATTCCTAAAGCAATAAGTCTCACTATTTCACTTCTCTGCTCAAGAAGCACAAGTGACTCTATATTGCTTTTTGTATAAAATACAAATCCCTCTGTTTTGTTTTTAAAACCTTTCACAATCTGTCTCTAGCCTAATTACACATTACTTTCCTTAATGCACTATATGCTCCAGCCAAACTGACCTACTTACATATTCATGATGTTCCATCTTCCACATTTCAGCCTTTGCGTGGGCTGTCCTTCCTCACTCTCAGAACTTTTAGCTTCCTCCAAGACTGAACTCAAGTGTCCCTTCCTTCAACAGAGTTTTCCTAGTTGCCTCAATTGTCAGAATTTTCCCCCAATCACTGCATATTTATTTTGTATGTATCCTGTATTTATTTGCCCATGAGTGTTTTATATTCTTCTAGTAAAATATAAACCTCCTTGAGGGCAGAAACTGCTTCCCTTTTGTATCTGTCTAGCAGAGTGGCTGTAAGCCTTTGTGAGTGCTTAACTGATAATTGATTCACAAATTCAATTTCAATTCAGTTCAATAAATATTTATTAAGTACCTACCAGGTATTCTGCTAAAGACTGGGGATACAAATAAGAAAAAAAATCACTGATCTCAAGGAACTTACAATCTAAGGGAGGAAGACAATACCTGAAAAGGTTGGGTAGGGTTTGGGAGGGGACCTGAGGGGACCTGCTGTGGGATATTGTGTTGCATGGAGTCCAAACCAAACCGAGCTGCTGATGGAAGGTGGAGAGTTAGCTGAAAAGTACAGATCTCTGTCCTTGTATAAAGAAAAATTTTGAGAGAAGTTTAGTGCTCTCCCCTCCAGCCCTTCAATAAGAAGGGAGAAGAGGCTGAGGGAGCTGAAAAGGTATTGAGAATCGAAAACTGAGATAGCAGTATGGGGATGAGATTTCAGGTGATCAGTTTATCCTGGGTGGGGCATCATGTGTGGAGATCAGGCCAAGCAGAACTGCTGATGGAAAGTAGAGAGTGTATCCTATGTTGAATCTAATTGCCTAAAAACAAACAAACAAGCAAACAAATAAACCAAAAAACCTGAGCGATTATAAGGACAATTTTTGTATGTCATGTAACTATTGCTTACAGAATTTGAAATAGAAACATTTTTACAAAAGCAATCTTAATTGCCTGTATTGTTGATGTAAAGAGAAAGGTTTAAATTCACATGTTATGTGCTCTACATCACTTGGTCTGTTTCAGTTGGTCATTTCAGAGGTTGTCATTTGATGTAAAGGGCTAGAGATCCTTTTCCAAACAAAAAGGTTGTTTGAATCTAATATTAATATATAATGGATGATTTTTAGAGGAAATTACTAAATTCAATATTTCCTTGATTTAAGTCATGGAAAACATATAAATACAGGAAGGAACCAACTTAGGCACAGAAATGAGTTTAGTCCTTGGTATGGTTATGGTGAACCTTATGTAGGGTAGAAGAGATTGTAAGAAAGTGACTCCCTATAGAATCCAGAGCACTTCACAGTAGGTTCAGAGAGAGATTAGTTATTTTTTGACAAAAATAGATAGGACTGTTGTCCAACCCTTTGTGACTCCATTTGGGTTTTCTTGGCAAAGATAGTGGAGTGGCTTGCCATTTCCTTCTCCATCTCATTTTACAAGTGAGGAAGTTGAAGCAAAGAGGGTTCAGTGACTTGCACAGCATCACCCAGCTAGTAAGTGTCTGAGATTGGATTTGAACTTAGGAAGATGAGTCTCACTGACTCCAGGGCCGGTACTCTATCCACTGTGCCAGCTAGCTGTCCCAATTGAGCTGCTTTAGCTTAAAGCCCCATCTCTTCCTTGTCCTCACCCCAACCCCAGCTCCTAAAAAGGAAAGAGAAACTTATAGAAGGAAAGAAGCTTAGTGATATACACACACATAGAAGCAGTTCTTTCACGACCAACTGAGCTGTACTACTGTGAATTTTATTTTTATGTCAAAAAAATTTTTGTGGGCTTATTTCATAAATGCATTTTGCAGCCCCAACCAAAACACAGCTGGGTTGGGATCTTGTTGTTCCGTGCTAGTGCAATTAGCCTTAAAGTTTTCTGGGTCAGCCATGCAAGCTTCATAATTGAAGAAGATGGCTGTAGCATTTTACTATTGCTTTTCTAGCTAGAATGAGTGTGCAACTTAATTTTTGAAAACTAGGACAGAATATAATGTCAAAACATGATAATCCTATGAGCAAATTCCAAGAAAAATGGGTAACAGAAATTTGTGTTTCATTGCAATATTTAGAACACTCATAAAGATTATATATCATATGTTTAATTAGTATGAAAACAGTCATTTGCACATCATGAATTTAACTCAAGCTTCTGAACTTCATTTTCCCTCCCCTAGGTTTAGGGTGAGTTCATTCTAGGCCACCTAGTTATTACAACCTAATCTCTTTCAAATTACAAGGATATTCATAGTGCTTAAATTGGGTAGCAACCTCATAGAATCTCAGATTTGCTTTTTTTTCTTTACAATTCTCTTCAGTAGGAGGATAATATATTTTCAGACATGATTATTCAATTCTGTGTGTGTGTGTGTGTGTGTGTGTGTGTGTGTGTGTGTGTGTAATAACACCACTTCTCAGGTGAGAACAGGTAAGTAGTTTTTGCCCGGCCAGAGTCTTCTTTTGATACTATTAGTCAATGGTCAATAGACATGTATTAAGCATCTACTATGCGCCAGGTCCTGTGCTAAGTGCTGGAGGTACAAACAAGAAAAAGAAAGGCAGTTTCTGCCCTCAAGGAGTTTACAATCTAATGGGGAAGGACAGAATTCATAAGGAAACAGCAAAGAGGGTAGGGTACTAAAGGGTTCCAGTTGCCCCACCTGGGGCATGATATCTGTGTAATTAAAATCAAGCAGAGCAGCTAGTAGGAAATGAAAATCTGACTGGGAAATTATGAACCCTCTAAAGGGAGGTATCCGGGAGCTTTTGCAATGCCTTTCAGTCCTCCAATCAGGGAGGAGAGACAACTGAGTGGACTGAGGAAGTGTTGAGTACCAAAGCTGAAATATTCCTCATGATGATGAGATTTTTGGTGAGGAACTTATCCTGGGGGAAGCATGACCTTCAAAGAGTTGAAACTAAGTAGAGAAGCTGGGAGGAAAACAAATTTTTGTGCTCAGTTAGATGTCTTAGAGCCAAGTTTCACTGTTGCAGGTTGGTTGTACGTGCCTACCTCCTCTCTTTAAGGTCTCATTTTCATTTCCTTTTATCCTGTGAAGCTATATGCCTATTCTCACAGTAAAGAAATTATATACTTAACTCCTTTACTCTTTTTTAATATTTTCATGGACTTGTGATCTCATTGGCATGAGTACATTATTCCATGAGGTCGCATTTGCAATCTCTCCATGACTTTTCATCTTGTGAACCTCTTGGCCACATTTTCCCATAAATCCTCCACCTTGGGTTCATTCAGCTGGGTACCCAGCTCTGTGTAGTTTGAAAGAGTGTGGCTATAAATGAAGCCCACAGTCTGTCCTTCGCTCTTCTTGTGGGACTATCAAAGAAAGTATAAAGCAAGTAAATTGTAAAGGCAGCAGGGAAGCTGGTGGTTTTCCCCTCACTTTGCTGTGGAATCCCATGCACATGCTATATTTTGATAATATGCTGTTAAAGTTTTAAAATGATTGATGATTATGCTAATTATATATATGTTATATATGCATACTTCTGTATTTTAATATTTGCAGTGGCTACACCATCTTGATAACTTTTCTTCATCATCTTGTTCCACATTTTCTTGGAGAGAAACATTCAGGTCTATCTTTGTAAGAACATGCAGGAATAATTCAAAGGAAAAGTTTTCTGGGTTAGTTAATAGTAGTGACATTTTTTGGTCACCTTTTTAGAGAATGGGTTATCAATGACTTCCATCCAGCTGATCAGCTATGATATCCTGATGTTCACTTCTGTGGCTTAATGGCTACACTATCAACTCTACAAGGGCTATCAAGGATACATTTTAGATATTTTCTGTTTCTGCAATTCAGCATAATTTTTTTTTTTGCTAACACAATTTTGTTTATGCTGTATACTACCAAAATGTTTCTAACTCTGCATTCTCACACAGGCAAAATAATTTAGATATCCTTTAAAAAATTAAATTATGTGGTGTGATTATAAAGACAAATTTTCCCACATGGTGTATGGAAACAGCATCATTACTTTTTAGATGACAATTTATATGTTCTGAATTTTAGCATCAATGACTTTAGCATGGAAGCTAAAAACTTACTCTGTATAATGTGGTACTTTTTTGCTGTTATGGAAATATGCATGTCATTAAGATTTGATGCTACAGTATCTCAATGACTTCCTCCACAGGCATCTCTCATGATTGTGGGTACTCTCTCCATTGGTGCAGATTGTACACTATTCACACCTCATCCTATGTGATTCTGGTCCATATTCTCCCATAAAATCTCCATAGAAGATGTACTTAATACTGGAAGGCTTCCTATAGATATTTTTTACATTTTACAGATACTAGTCCATCTAGTCTAGATATCTGTTTTCTTTTACATCAATCAATCAACAAGTATCTTATTTTATTATATTTGTATATTATTTTATTATAGTGTATTTATATTTATGGTATTATTATAAAGCATATTGTTTTATTGAGTGCTTATTATATTCCAGGCACTGTCTTAGGTGCCAGGGATACAAAGACAAAAAGTAAATAGACTCTGCCCTCAAGGGGCTTACAGTCTAATAGGAGATAACTCATATGATTGGCCCACTTTTTATAGCCTATATATCCTGTATTATCTCTCACACCAGTTCTTGTACATAATAAGTTAATTATATACAGCCTACTTACTTCCACCATGGGTCTCTCCATTGCCCTTTGGATTATCTGCTATTTTGATTCTTTGGTATTTACTTTGGGAGAAAGGTAATAATAAGAGTCTGAATTCCTTCGGTATTTTTTCAGGATTCATTCATCCATTCATTCATTCACCCACTCAATTGCTCATTCAATAAGTATTTATTAAATATGTATGTGCTTAATTATTAAGCACATGCCCACATCCATTTTTTTCAAGGAGCATATCTGGGACTATAGTGTTAGAGTCCAAGTGTGGCCCCATTGTCCTTTATGATGAAAAGAGTTTGTTATAAAAGTATTTATAGATCTTTTCCATCTATCATCTGTTTTTTGTTCTTCTAGTTTCAAACTTAAATGTTCTTTGAATGACTTTGCTTAATTGATCTCTACCTAAGTTTACTTCATACTCTCTGCCTGGCAAGTCTATGAAATGATTTGTGACCCAGGTAATTTTTTCGGTCCTCTTTTGGCTCTGTTGTTATGGAAAGTAGTTTGTATTGGTTAATCTTCTCTTTGGGATTGTTATAATTGGTGTTATTTTCTTTTTCTCCATCCAATAACTTTTAAAAATCTCTTGTTAGAGTTATTTTAATTATCTGCCATACCTTTTTATCATTTTCATTCTATTACCTTTTTATTAATTTTGATTTTAATTTAATTTGATTTTAATTTTTGATATTAATTTTTATTAATTTTTATTTTACTCTAAAAAGTTGAGAGTCTGACTCAACATAGATAGACAATTCAGAAATGACTCCCCATTGGTGATGAGGCATTTTCTGTCCATTAAATTATAATCAATTTTATTTTATTTTATGGTGTTATTTGGTGCTTTCTGTGTCCAGTATCTCCCAATTCTTTTCCTGACAGAAATATACATGATATATAAGCATGAAGTTGCTTTATAGTCTGCAAGTCTTTGATCTTTTCCATTCCTTATTACTGAACTATATTTTTCAATATACATTTTTACCCTCTCACTTAAACCTACCTTTGCTTTGAAGCGACTGAGTTATCAAAGTATGTATTAATTCAGTTTGTAGTATCCTATAGAGTTTCTTGTAGAATTTCTTTACCTCTTCCTTTCCTGTAATAAACAACAGCGAATAAGTTGTAATTCTTTTCATGGTGATCATTTTACAAATACTTTTCATAAGCACTGCAACATGAGATGGCCAAATGTCTCCTGAGATGATGTTTTTTTTATTGCCCATTGATGCGCAGTAAAATCAATCTGGTCAGCTCCTTTATTTGCCTCTCTATGGAGAGCCTTCCATTCATTTAAGTGCACCCTTCTTTTGTCTCCTGGTTTTATTTTAGCAAGGATGTCAAGACTAATACAGTTTAGTTCTCCCAGTAGTATACTGACCCCTTGGTCATAGGACAACTATCTCATATTTAGAGTTATGCCCCACTTATTATTAATCATCAGTGGGTCATTATAACTGTAATATTTATTAAGGCATCTTGTGTGGTCTTAACATATGTGTGAGAGAGAAGCCTTCAAGGCTGCATTTTTCTCTAATTCTTTACAAAATACATTTTTGTAATATTTTCTACATATTTCAGTTAATCGTATGACAATGAAGATGTGGTAATTAGTATGAAAAATTATTTTCATTCTTGTAGTTATACTTTTATCTTATTTCTAAATAAATCTGGACTAGCCTATGGGAAATCAGTTCTTTCTTTCCTTGTTTTTGGTGGAAATTAACTATTATTGTTGTATAGTTAAAGTACCATACCATTTTTAAACTTACATTTTCTGTCTTGTTTTTTCAATTAACAAGCATTTATTTTTCTCTCTCTTACTCTCACTGCTGGAAAAACAAAAACAAAACCATTGTAACAAATATGAATAGTTAAGCAAAGTAAATGGCCATGTCCAAAAATGTGTGGTTCATTCTGCATATATAGTCTGTCACCTCTCTTTCAGGAAGTGGGTAACATTCTTCATCATTGGTCCCTTAGAATTATAGCTGGTCATTGTGTTATTAGAAGTTCTTGAAGTTGTGTCTATCGGAGTATCCCAGTTGCCCATTAAAGTTCATTTTCAAAAAATATTTTAAGTCCCACTGAAGTCCTACTCAGATGGCCTCATTGTCCTGTGAAAGTGACTCTGGGCTCTCCATTATGCCATCAGAAAACAAGTTCAGGCAGGTTCCAACCACCAAGCTAGAAAGACTTTGTGTGTAAGCTGGTGATAGACTATATACCTATTTTTTGAAGGCCAACCTAAATTCTGAGAGGTTAATTATCTAGTTGGTCATAGTTTTTGCAACCTTTAATGATCATCTTCCAAGTGAATTTAACAAATATTTGCTAATCACTTCAGGAAGGCCCAAGGTATACTTCACTTTACGCACTCATTGTTTCAATTAACAACCATTTATTTAGCACCTGCTACATGCCAGGTAGGCACTGTGTTAAGTGTTGAAGATACAAAAAGATGCAAAAGACAGACCCTGACCTCATGGAGGTCACAATCCACTGGAGGAGAGAATATGCATACAAATATATGCAATATATATACAAAACAACATATATATATATACATATATATATATATATATATATATATATATATATATATATATATATATATATATATATACAAACAAGGTATAAATAGGAAAATTAGAAAATGATTAAAAAAGGAAAGGCACTATAATTAAGGAAGGTGGGAAAGACTTCCTGTCAAAGATGGAATTTTAGCTGGGACTTGGCAGAAGCTAAGGAAGCCAGTAGGAAGAGATGAGGAGGGAGAGCATTCCATGCATGGAGGACAGCCTGAGAAAATGCCAGATGAGATGGAATGTCTTTTTTGGGGGGGCAGGGCAATTGGGGTTAAGTGACTTGCCCAAGGTCACACAGCTAGTACACATGGTCAAGTGTCTGAGGCCAGATTTGAACTCAGGTCCTTCTGACTCCAGGGCTGGTGCTCTATTCACTGCACCACCTGACTGCCCCAAGATGGAATGTCTTATCTGTGGAACAGCCAAGAGGCCAGTGTCACTGGATTGAAATATACATGTTGGAGAATAAGGTGTAAGAAGACTGGAAAGGTAGAAGGGAGCTAGATTATGAAGAGCTTTGACTGCTAAATGGAAGATTTTGTATTTGATCCTGGAGGTGATAAGGAGCCAGTGGAATTTGCTGAGTAAGGGGTGACATGATCAGATTTGTCCTTCAGGAAAATCATTTTGGTAGCTTAATGGAGGATGGACTGGAGTAGGGAAGAGATTTGAGGCAGACAGGCCCACCAGCAGGCTATTGTAATAGTCTAGAAAGATGCCTAGATGATGAGGTACTCTATTCCCTTCTCTCTGGCTTCTTCCTCCACCATCTCCCCACCAATCGCCTTGCCTCTACCTTTCCTTCCAGTTCTGGAACCATGAATGATGATCAAATAATTTCTGTCATTATTTTCCTGAATGGAGTGAGGTGGTCTATTACCCTGTAGTACCACCCACCATCTCTGTAACTTTCTGCACTTTTCCTTGGCCACCACTTTTATTTGAATTGGTACTCCCATCAGAATGTAAGTGCCTTTGCTTTTGAATTTGTATTTGCACCTTCCTTCTTTTCTTCTTTTTTTCCTTCCTTCATTCTATCACCTCCATTCCTCACTGTATCCTTTCTTCTATCCCTCCCAACCATCTCTTATAACAAGGATTTTGTAAAAAGAACAAGAAAAACACATTTGGCAAAACTAACAAACATCAAACAAGTCTGACATTATATGCAATATTTCGTATCCCGCCTCTGCAAATAAGTATGTGAGGGTTAAGGTGTTTTCTCATATCTCTGTCTTTGGGTCCAACCTTGATCATTATAGCTTTATGGCATTCAGCTGGGATTATTTTTTATTGTTGTCAATAAGCATGTATTAAGCACAGATGTCTTGCCATATGTAAACTGTCTTTTTGGATGATGAACTTCAGAACTTTGTGGATAGCATTAAATTAAAATAGGATTGAAATTAACTTATTCTATATAACATCCAGAGTGGAATCAGTCAGGGAAGAAGAACTAAGGAAGAAAAGGGCTTAGTCTCAGGTACAGTTGTCTGTCTGGAAGACCTATGTCAGCTGTTAAGATTTATTTGTAATATTGTATTTTTTCCACATTGTTACTTAAGTCCATGTGTGCTTTCTTACAGTAGTTAATAGTAGGGTTCCTTTAAAAATTAAAGAGTTTCGTTGGTGATTCCAGAGATAGCAATCAGGGGACAAATGGAAACTTGTATTCCTTTTTGTACGGAAGCTGGATGAAGGAACCCAGAACTAGAGAAGGGATAGTAGGCCAACCACTACCAATAGCATTACCAGTAGGGGGAGCTCACAAACCAAATCCTGGATTCCCATTTCTGAAGAAGAGTGATGGAATCCGGAGAGTGGCCATTCAAAAGGGATTAGATTTGTTCTGCTTAACCCCAGAGAGCAGAACTAAGAGCAATGGGTGGAAATTGCAAAAGGGCAGATTTCATCGGATAGAAATAAAGACTTCCTAATAATTAAAACTATCCCCAAATGGGCTGCCTCAGAGGGTGGTGGGGCTTCCTAATTTGAGGTTTTCAAACAAAGGTTGGATGCCCATTTGTTAGGTATGCTTTAAAGGGGATTCTTAGCTGACCTTGACAGGTGGAGTGTCTTCCAACTCTATGATTTTGTGATCGTCATCTACTCTCAAACCTTCCCCTCCCCCCCACCCCGCACCTTGCAGGGATCCCTTCTATAGCACTCATTATCCTTGTATAATGATATTCTACATGGCAAATGTCTAACACAAGCTTTCTATATATTTGTTGTTTTAAGCTGCTGTCCACCGGAATGTTAGTAAAGATTACAGAAAATACATTACAAAGATATTAGCATCTTTTGAAGACTCAAGTTCCTCACCATTATGACAGGGATTAACATCACATTTGTGTATTTGAAAGAAAAAGTGAGGTCTTAATATATTGATTTATGTTTTATATTGACAACTCAAATTCTCTGGGGTTGATTTTCTAAAAATTATTATTATCAAATGAAATGAAAATAAAATGTCACTTAGTTGTGAGATCAATCCATCCTTTGTAATCAGGAAAATATAGCTAAAGTTAGTTGAATTTTCTTTTCACTTTACAAAATAAGGATCTGTCTTGAAATACAAGATTTTGCCTTTGTGATAAAAACACAATTTATAGTTCATTCTTAGTCTACAGCTTTGAGGGCTCCTTCTCCTATTTGGGTTTCAAAAAATGCTGAAGGTAACTCTGGGAAAGGCAAGTCTTTTCCTCCTCTCCTCTTCTTCATATCCTTCACTTGACAGATATGTGGTGTGTCTTATCTTTAGGAAATACCACTTTACTTACTGTGTCGTAGACTCTGGTGGATGGGTGGTTACAGATCACCGTCTTTTGCCATAGACAACATTACCTTTCTAGTGTATACCTTCAGGTTATTCAGGTTTATAATTCAGCAGTGCTACTTTCTAAGCATGAATCTGATATGACCTTTGACCACAAGATTTGTGCTCAGAAAGAGTCTGCTAGATGACACAGTCAGAGTCAGACGCAGATAGAGTCAGAGTCAGGAAGAGCTGTGTTCTAATCTTGCCTCACACCAACTGTGTGACCCTGGGCAAGCTACTTAACCTCTCCTAAACTCAATTTCCTCATCTGTCAAATGGAAATGATAATAATAACACTTACCTCCCAGGGCTGTTTTGAGGACAAAATGAGTTAGCAGATGTAGAGTACTGCAAATCTAAACACTAGCTATCATTACTATTAGAGCTGGAAGGAACCTTAGAAATCATCTATTCCAAACCCCTTGTTTTATAGATAAGGAAACTGAGACCCAGAGAGGTTAAGTGGTTTGCCCAGTATTGCCTAGGTAATAAGTTGCAGTGCTAGGATTTGAACCCAGGTCCTTTGACTCTCAGTATATTTAGTGGGTCAAAACCAAAGAATATTACAGTTTGATATGCTGTGTATACACACACACACACACACACACACACATATTTATGTAGCCTATGACAGTCCTTCCTAAAGCATGAAGTAACATACTTCCAAAAAGTGAATATTGTCAGGAGGTATAATGGATAAAGTACTGGATTTGGAGTCAGGAAGACCTAATTTCTTTATTTTTTAATTAATTTCTTTATTTTTAGTTTTCAACATTCACTTCCACTAGATTTTGAGCTCCGAATTTTCTCCCCATAGGAAGATCTAATTTCAAATCCAGCCTGGGATACTCACTAGCTGTGTGACCCAGGCAAACCCTTTTACCTCTTGTCTGCCTCATTTTCTTCATCTGTAAAATGATAATAAAAGCACCTTTCTCATAGTGTTGTTGTGAGGATAAAATGAGATAATATTTGTGGAGCAGTTATAATTAGATATTAATTTTGCAAATTTGCAAAATATGTCAATACAAAATAAAAAGTGATCTAAGAACTCGTTAATGCATATTGCAGTGTCCTTTTTCTTAAAATAAGGGAAGGAAAAGGAACAAATACTTATATTGAGCTTCCTGTGTACCAGGAACTATGCTAAGTCCATTATAATTATTATCTTGTTAGAGCCTCACAACAACTCTGAGGGGTAGGTGCTGTTATTATCCCCCTTTTTACAATTGAAGAAACCGAGGCCATCGGAGGTTAAATGACTTACCCAGGGTCACATAGTAAATACCTGAGGCTTCCTTTGACCTCAAGTTGTCCTGAACTCTAGGCCCAGGGCTATCCATATCCAGACTCTATCCATAGTACCAGCCTACTGCCCTGAAAATGTAGGTAATGGCAATTTTATGAGTCAATTAAAAAAATTCATCACTCTTAAAAATGCAAATCCAATAATTATGCCCACAGTTTTCAGTGTCACGTAGCATTTTAGTTGGTAATTTCTTGCACAGCTACTTGCTGTGTATGTAGCTGCCACTCAATATTTGGAACTACATCACTAAGAATGTTCAATTCATGAGTATAGCTTAAAAAGTTTGTCCTTGAAGCTAGCTGAATAGATTATTTCTGCATTTCTTCAAAGTCTCTGGGAATTTGTAGAAATGATAACCTTAGGACAGATTTGGTACTGGTAATTCTACTGATAAAATTGCTGGAAGAATGTTATTTTATAGGAAGTATTGCAAGTATAATATTATTATAGAAAGAATAGACATGAATTACTGAGCCTTCCTTTCCTTCCTTACCCGAGCTCCATAATGCTATTTTATGAATACCTGGGGAAGAACAGTTGTTCTGTAGTGGGGTAAATTTTATTCAAATTCAAATGCTAGACAGATCTATAATGATCACTGCTGCTTTAATACTTTGGCTTTCTTTTTTTTTTTAGTAACTCCTTCCACTTCACAGGCAACATAAGTTTTGCGATCACAACCCAGTCAACAAATATTTATTAATAAGCATCAAAGCATTAATATTAATGCAGAATTATTTATTGATAAATGCTTGTTGACCGACATAAACTACTTCATCCTCATATCTGTTCTAAGTGCTGCTTTTGTTCAAGGGCCCAGAAGCATAGGTTTTAATACAGATTGAAAGAAGTGAGAAGGCCTTCAAAGGAGATACACACTGTCAGTTCACCAATTGGCATGTTATCTTTCACTGGAAATAATTTGAAAAAAATTAGACTTTCTTTGTTTTAATATCTGTTCATATGTCTTAACAAGCAGCTGGATAGCTACATTGATAATTGTTCCCTGATTCCTTATGGAACCAAATTTGGGGTTTCCCCACACTATTTTCAAAAGTCACTGACTCCTCTTAGCTCCTTTGTAGTATTTTTCATGATTTTTTATACCTAAGGAGATAGGGGCAAATGGAGGACAACTCTCTCCAGGGCTCATTGCATAAACCAACATTAGGGTAGGTAAAACCCAGGTGCCCTCTTAATATTATGCTCAGTTCTGAGCACCATAGTTTAGTGAGGGCATTGATTAGTGGGAGTATGTCCGAAGGAGCTCAAGTGACGATGAGAATGTACCGTGTGATCAGCAGGAGCAATTGGGGATCTTTATCCTGTAGAAGAGGAGATTTAGGGGAGAAATATTTGCAGGGCTCTCATATGGGAGAGGGACAGGACAGGATATACTTAGCCCCAGAGAACAGAATAAGGCATGGTGGCTAGAGGCTGCAGAGAGAAAGATTTATGTTTGCTGTAAGGAGAAACTTTTCTAAGAGTAACAATCTTTCAGTATAGGTTACCTTGGAGGGTATGGGGTAGATGACCACTTAAAGAAATAATTCCTGCTCAGATAGTGTTTGAATTGGATGGTATCTGAGGCCCCTCCCCACTCAAATATTTTGTGATGATGTCATTTTTATGATCCTGATCCCTGCTCCTATGACCAAAGCTAATTAGCATAATTATATATTATCATTAGTTTCCAGCATTTTGTGCTCAGATTGACCCTGGTCCTTCATAGTCCAGGTTTTATCATTTGTTTTTCTTGTGTTTTTTCATATGCTCCTTCTTGTGAGAGAAAGTAGATTAGGGAATGTCCCTTCCTCTGTTAATCAATCCCCTCTGAATGATACCTGCATGGTATAGTGGCAAGACCTTTGGATTTGAAATTAGAAGTTTTGTGTTTGCATATGGGCTATGACTCTTACTGTAGTGTGATTTGGGGAATGTTATTAACTTCTCTGAATCCAGTTATTCATATGGAAGATGAGGACAGACTAGATGACCTCAGATATTCCTTCCAGTTTTAAATCCTATGACCTCAGTGATAATATAGGAAGGCTTGCTTGGAAAGAGCTGGAGTGTTCGTGCCAGACAAAATTTTGCCAGATTTTCATGTACTGTTTCAAAGTGTTTTAAGAAAGCTGCTTGACTGGCTGGCACAGTCTGGGACATTGGTAGAGGAAAAGACATGACTGGCAACAATAAAAATTCACATTTTTATAACAGTGTAAGGTTTGCAAAGCACTTTTGTTGCAAGAACTCTGTGAGGTAGCTAGTGAAAATATTATTATCTTCAATTTACAGATGAGGAAATTGAGGTTCAGAGAGGCAAAGGGACTTGCCTCACAGTAAGTGGAGGGAGAATTGATGTTTGGCTTTTTGTTCGTAGATGATTGTGCACTCAATGCAGCCTCTGAGGCTAAGCAGCAAAATATGGATCAATTCTCTGCTAGTTGTGCTAATTTTGGCCTAACAATTAACACCAAGAAAACACATGTTCTCCACCAGCCAGCACCACACCTTCCATACATGGAACCATCTGTTACAGCAAAAAGAGAAATTTTGAATGCTGTGGATAAGTTCACTTACCTTGCAGTGTACTTTCCAGGGATATACATATAGATGATGAGGTTAACACATCCATTGCCAAAGTCGGCTCAGTGTTTAGGAGGCTCCAAAGGAAAGTGTGGGAGAGAAGAGGTTTTAGAGTGACTACCAGACTGAAGGTCTATAGACTCCTTATGCTGACCTCATTGATATATGTCTCTGAAACCTGGACAGTCTACCAGCGCCATGCCAGGAAACTGAATCTCTTCCATATGAATCATCTTAGGAAGGTTCCGAAGCTCTCCTGGCAAGATAAGGTACAGGACACTGAGGTCCTCTATTGAGCCAAACTGCCAAGCATTTAAACTCTAATGCAAAGAATGCAAATCTGATGGCCACGTTATTCAAACACCAAATGCAGTTTGCCTAAAAGACTATTTTGCCAAGAACTCAACACACATGGAGGTCAGAAGAAGTGATACAAGGACACTGTCAAGGTCTCTCTGAAGAACTTTGGAATCAGTTTTGAGACATGGGCAACACTGGCACAGGACCACCTAGCAGGGCATGCCCACATCAAAGATGGTGCTGTGCCCTATGAACAAAACAGAATTGCAGTAGCTCAAAAGAAATGTGAGATGGGCAAATTTAGAGACATAGCCATTCCAGATATTCATATGGACCATTTGTGCCCTACCTGTGGTAGAGCCTTGCAAGCTCACATTGATTGGTCTGATCAGCTACAGTTGGACACACTATACCTTGACCCCAACATAGTGATGTCATTTGGTCCTCTTTGATGGGCATGAAGGATGAAACCAACCAATCCAGGATGAGAATTTCATCCTACAGCTTTCTTGAGTCCAAGCCTCACCCTCTACCGCTATGGCAGAAGTCAGCATTACTAGTCTGTATTTAAAAGAGATGATCAAGCTAATAGGATGAATACTAATCAATCATTTTTACTAGTTTCAGAAATATTGAATTTTACCATCAGTGGCTTTGATATTTATGCTAACAAAGTTATTTCCATGACACTTTAGCTCTTGTTTTTCAGTTTGGGGTGGTCACATTATAGTTCAATGATAGCACGTCCTCTCACGATTGGGAAATTCTGCATTCTGCAGCAATTTTCCATTGAGAGGATGAATTATACTTTGAAAGAGGCTAAAGCAAAGCCCTAACATCCCAATATCCCTCATTTGTGAAAGGGTTTGCTAGGTATTATAAGTCTGAAGGTAGTGTTATTTGTTAACTGGCCAGTAGAACTATAAATGATCAAGTCATGCTTTGCTGTCCCAAGCCAAATAGAAAGAAAAATCCCAAATTTAGTTTCTGGTATTAATGAGGTGGCACACCAGATAGAGTGCTAGACTCAGAATTAGGATAGACCTGAGTTCAAAGCCTGCCCTAGAAACATTCTAACTGTGTGATCCCAGGCAAGATACTGAACCTCTCTCCTAGCTTCCCTCTTTTTTTGAGGGGGGAAGGCAGGGCAATTAGGGTTAAGTGACTTGGCCAAGGTCACACAGCTAGTAAAGTATGTCAAATGTCTGAGGCCGGATTTGAACTCAGGTCCTCCTGACTCCAGGGTCGGTGGTCTACTCACTGTGCCACCTAGCTTCCCTTTTCTTATCTGTAAAATGAAGATAATAATAGCACCTACCTCACAGGATTGTGAAAAGCAAATAAAATAGCATATGTAAAGTACCTGGCAAAACTTAGGAAGCTCTAGGAATGCCAGCTATTATTAGTCTTTAGGAAAATATTATAGAAATGAAAACTTTATTATTAGTATGTATTGATATTAACTAGTAAGAAAATAGACTATGATGTTTTTAATTTTCAAAGCATATTATCAGCACTCTTAAGGGCATTTTGCCTATGTGAATGTACAATTCATTTTAATGTTGTCCTTGCGGTCTAAGTCATACTTTGGTAATCATAATCATAAAGATGTAAAAATAGCCTCCTTGCTATGTCTTGATTGAAAGTGCTTTTTCCTCTTAAATGAACTTGCTGAGGGCATACTTAGACGGTAAGTTGGATAGAATAAAAACATGGGAAGCTTTAAAGAAGTACCTTAAGCATTTGTATATGCCTGCACTTTAAATGAAAAGAAAAAACATTTTATTCCTTTTTTTTTTACAGAGCTAGTGTTTTTGACTTTAAGAACATTGACAAAAGCAATATAAATCCAACATTCTTCCTTTTCTTCTTCCGTTGTACTAATAGAGCATATTAATTCATTAAGACTTGTTTGGGTAATCTGAAAGCATGTTCATAATAAAAGAGAATCTTAGATTTGAATGGGACCTTAGAGGTCCTGCAGCCCCAGCACTAGCTGAAGCTTGTTTGTATGCTCTGACACATAACCCACAAGTCTCTGCTTCAGCAGCTCCAGTGATGGGGAACTCACTACCTAACAAGACAGTTCATTTCACTTTTTAACAGTTCTAATAATAACAGCTAGTATTTATATGATACTTTAAGGTTTGCATATGCATATATATGAGATTATATTTGTAAAAGTTGTGCTATATAAATGTTTATTGTCTTCTCCTTTATTATATCTATTTACAGATGAAGAAACTGAGGCTGAGAGGTTTGGTCACATGCCTAGGGTCACACAGCTAAATAAGTATCTGAGGCAGGGTTTGAATTCAGATCTTCCCAACTCCAAATCTAGCATTCTATCTATTGTACTACTGCTTAACTGCCTATAATAAATTATTTATTTCATCGAACTGAAATCTGCCTCCTTATTATCACCCCCATCCATTGGTCTTAATTCTGCACACTGGCACCAAGCAGAATAAGTCAGAGCTCTTCCATACAGTATCTTTTAAATATTTATAGATGTCAATACCATGTCTTCTTCAAGATAACCTTTCTCAATTCTTTTGGTCAATTTTTATGTGGAAGCAAATACGCTGTAAAGGAAAGAATACTTCATTTGGAATTAAAAGAGTTGGGTTTGAGTGCTCATTCTAACCCTTATGAGTTGTGTGAAGTGATTCAAGTCACCCAACTTTGAATTCTCCTTTCATAGAAACCTCATGAAATTCTCTGTAGATGTACCTCTCTGCAGGGCCCCGAGGGCTCTTTGCCTTTCAAGAGTCCCTTGCCAATATTTTCCGATATTGTAACAACAACTTTTCTAGCAGCCGTTGTAGGGGTGAAAGACCGATAACACCAGCACACAGAAGGGCTGCTAGTACAAGCTCTTTGATCTGCTTTTTTAAGGAAAGCAACTTTAAGGGGTTAACAATCTTACTTTAATTAAACATACATATAGCATTCACTTAGTTCAGGGGGAAAAGCCAGCATCCTGAACTTCAGAGCAAATACAAACAGAAATTACAAGCATACATTATATAAGCAGGTCAACATTTCTGTCTAACCAAATCACAGTACATAGTTACCAGAGAGCCAACAATATCTGGGTTTTCAAATCCGGGGGTGGGGGGGCTGCTTCAACAGCTTGTCACCAACATTCTTTCAATGAATGTGCCCCCAAAGGCAAAATGACAACCTCAGAGCTCTTATACCCTGTTCAGGGCCCTGAGGGCTCAGAGCCTACTTAGCAAAAAGGTGTGGGGCCAGGGGCCGCAAACCTAATTATTGAAAGGGTGTGGGCCTGCCTCTAATCAGGCCACCCTTTGTTGGCCCCACCTGAGGCCTGTTCAGTGGGTGGGAAAGATCTTTCACTTACAGATTGCCCTTACAGATATGAAGGGTCACACGCCCTGAAGCTACCATTCACTTGTGATGACTATCTTTCTACAGCTAACTAATGGGGCTTCCATGGTCAGTGGGCACTGCTACTCTGGTGTTACTGGCCTTTCTTCCCTGACCTTCTATGGGCCCACTGAATCTTCCACACTCCCAAGGTCACTCAGAGGGAAGAAGAACAAGAACAAGAGCAAGAAGAAGAAGGAGAACAAGAGCAAGAAGAAGGAAAAAAAGGAGGAGGAGGAGAACAAGGAGAACAACAGCAAGAACAGGAAGGAGGAGGAGGAGAAGAGCAGAAGAAGAGAGAGAGATTGTCATTGTCATGTGGTCATAGTGAATATGGCCCCATGGGAGACAGAAACCACCACCCCAAGTCAGAAGCTTCATCTTTTAGATTAGGTGAAGCTTATGGACTCTTTTCTCAAAACAGTCTAGAATACCTGCCTCACTTGACTTTTGGTTAAGTTCTAAGCAGTCTTGTTTCCTCTTAGCTACAAAGCAAAAGAGAGTGAGGGATGGCGGGGGCTGGGGGGTGTCACTCCTTTTTTGTGCACAGTCACTTCAAGTTCAGCAAATGCCGAGTCATCAATTATTATGGTTATACTGCCGTTTAGAAGACTTCTTGTCATGACATAGTATGAGCCTGTGGCTTCTTCAGGACAGTCTAATAATTTTACATTGCACAGCCCCAGGAATCAACTCCTCCAAAATTACTTGGACTGGAATTTGGCAGGAAACATCTGCACCTGCATCAAGGATTGGCTCTCATAGATAAATCTACTCATGCCTTCTTAGTGGTTTTTTTAATTATCTTCCTTTTGCCTGCAAACCATACTGAGAAACTGATTTTGGGGTCCAAGTTATGTCTTTTTATAAATATTCTGTTCCAATTTTGTTGTTCCTTTCTAGTTATTTTCTAAGAAAAAAATTGTTATTTCTAGTAGGTTCTTTTTATATGATTTTTTCTTCATGGGGAAAGGGTTTTTGTTTGTTGTTTGTTTTTCACCACTCTAGTTCTAGCCGTTAGGGACAACTTGCCTTGGTGAGTTAAATTTTAGATTTCTTTTCATTGATACCCTGTGGATTCTTTATGTTTACATAATATTGCTTATTTTGATAGGTTGGGGGGATGTTTCCTGGATTATTTTTTGAAATATCATGTCCAGGTTCTTTTCCTTTTTGGTGTGTTCTGATATATGAATCATTTGGCAAATAGAAGTTTGATCTTCAAGCTGAATTGTCCTGAACCTTTTTTGTGCCATGGACCCTTTGGCAGTTTGGTGAAACTTATGGACCCTTTTTCTCAAAACAATGTTTTAAACTACATAAAATAAAATACATAGGAATGTAAAGGAAACCAACTCTTCTGAAATGTAGTCATACTAAAAAACCAAGTTCACAGACCAACTTAAGAACCTCTGTTCTAGATCAATTCTCAGCAATTGTTACTTTTCCTGTTGTGGCCTCCACATGTTGATTTCATTAATGATGATGATGATGATGATGATGATGATGATGATGACGGTGATAGCTAGCATTTATGTAGCACTCTAAGGTTTACAAAACACTTTACAAATATTATCTCATTTTGTCTTCACAACAACCACTGGAGGTAGATGTTCTTATTGTCCTTATTTTTATAAATAAGGAAACTGTGGTAGATGGAGATTTAAGTGACTTGGCTAGGGTCACACAGCTAGTAAGTGTCTGAGGCTGGATTTGAACTCCGGACTAGTGCACTATCTACTGGTCCACCTAGCTACCCCCACCCTTTTCAGTTTTTATACTGGCAGTTTGGTTTTCTTCTCTCTTTTTAAAAATCATATTGATCAATGCTTTGTATATTTTACTGAGTTTTTTTTTCCATAAAACCAACTCCCAGTTTTATTTATTAATTGAATGGTTTTCTTACATTCAATTTCATTAATTTTATCTTTAATTTTTAGGATTTCCAATTTGGCATTTAATTGGGGATTTGTAATTAGTTTTTGTTTTTTTTTTTGCTTTTTAAAAACTGTGTACTTAATTCATTGGTCTGCTCTTTCTCTATTTTGTTAATGTAAGCATTTAGAGATATAAGTTTTCCTCTGAATACTGCTTTTGCTACATCCCATAGGATTTAGTATGTTGTCTCATTATTATCATTTTCCTTAATAAAACTATCATTTCTATGACTTGTTCTTTAACCCACTAATTCTTTAAGATTAGGTTGTTCACTCTCCGGTTAATTTTTAATGTGTCGACATGGTCCCTTATTGAATATAATTTTTATTGCATTGTGATCTGAAAAGGAAGCATTTAATATTTCTACTTTTCTGCATTTAACAATAAAGTTTTTATGCCCTAATATAGGGTCAATTTTTGTAAAGGCACCATGTGCCTCTGAGAAAAACATATATTCCTTTCTATTCCCATTCAACTCTCTCCAGACAGCTATCATATCTGGCTTATCTAAGAGTCTATTCATCTCCTTGATGTCTTTCTTTTTTTTATTTTGTTCAGATTTATCTCGTTCTGACAGGAGAAAGTTGAAGTCCACTACTATTATAGTTTTGCTATCTTTTTCCACCTGCAATTCATTTAACTTTTTCTTTAAAAGTTTGAATGTGATAGCATTTGATGCATATAGGTTTGGTGTTAATTTTACTTCATTATCTGTGGAACCTTTCATCATAATGTAGTTTCCCTGCTTATCTCTTTTAATTAAATCTATATTGGCTTTAACTTTGTTTGAGATCATGATTGCTACCCCTGCTTTTTTTTTTTTGCATCAACTGAAGCATAATAAATTCTACTCCAGCCCTTTATTTTTACTTTATGTGTCTCTCCTATTTTAAAATGTATTTCTTGTAAACAACATATTGTTGGATTCTGGTTTTTAATTCATTTTGTGATCAATTTCTGTTTTATGGGTAAATTCATTCCATTCACATTCAGAGTTATAATTACTAGTTGCATATTTCTCTCCATCCTATTTTTCCTCACTGCTTATCCTTCTCTCCCTCTCTTTTTACTCTATCCCTCCTCAGACATCTAATTTACTTCTGAGCACTGACTCCTTAATCTCTACCCTTTCTAAGAATCCCTCTCTTATCCTCTCCCCTAGTCTTCCTATTCCCTAGTCTGCTCATACTTTTAAGAGTCCCTCCTTTATTCTCTCCCCTTACCTTCTATTTCTTGATCTGCAAATGCTTCTGAGTCCCTTTCTTATCTCTTCCCCTGGCCCTCTTATTTCTTAATTTGCATGCCCTTCTAAAAGTCCCTCCCTTATTCTATCCTCTTGCCCTCCTGTTTCTCTGTAAGTTAAGAAGACTTTTATACCCTTCTAAATGTATATGTTATTCCCTCTTTAACTCAGTTCTGATGAGAATAAAGTTCTAGAACTGCTAGCCCTCCACCCCCTCCTGCCCTCCAGTGTAACAGTTCTTCCATTCCCACCTCATTTGTATGAGATAATTGTTCCATTTTACCTCTCCCTACCCAATTTTATTTTTTAGGGTCATCCCATCATACTCTATTCAACCACAAGCCTTCTATTTACGTATACTTTTTCAAGCTACCCTAGTAATGATAGCATTCTTAAGAGTTACAGATAACATTTTCCCATATAAGAATAAACAGTTTGACTTTCTTAAATTCTTTATAATTCATCTTTCGTGTTTATGTTCTTATGTTTCTCCTGTTTCTTGTACATCAAATTTCCCATTCATTTCTTTTCTTTTCCTCACAAATACCTGAAAGTCATTCAATTAATTAAATATCCATTTTTTTCTATGCAGGATTACATTCAGCTTTGCTGGGTAAGTTATTCTTGGTTGCAAACCAGGTCCTTTGCTCTTTGGAATATCATGTTCCATGCCCTTTAGTCTTTTAATGTAGAAGCTGCTAAATTTTGTATTATCTGACTGTAGTTCTGCATTATTTAAATTGTTACTTTCTAAATGCTCGTAGTATTTTCTTCTTGATCTGGGAGCTTTGAAACTTAACTATAATGTTCCTGTGAGTTTTCATCTTGGGATCTCTTTCAGGTTGTGATGGGTGGATTTCTTCAATTTCTATTTTAACCTCTAGTTCTAAAACTTCAAGACATTTTTCCTTTATAATTTCTTGAAGTAGAGTATCTAGACTCTTTTTTTATCATAACTTTTGAGTAGTCCAACAATTCTTATATTGTTTCTACTTGATCTGTTTTCTAGGCAAGTTTTTTCTCTAATGAGATGTTTCACATTCTCTTCTATTTTTCATTCTTTTTATTTTGATTTGTTATTTGTTGGTATCTTATGAAATTATTAGCTTCTCCTTGCCCAATTCTAATTTTTATTTCATTCTGTAAGCTTTTGGATCTCTTTTTCCAATTGGTTGCCTTTCTTTCCATAATTTTCTTGAATTACTCATTTTTTTTTCCAATTTTTCCTCAACTTCTCTTACTTGATTTTTAAAGTCCTTTTGAAGCTCTTCTAAGTACTCTTTTTGGGCTTGTGACCATTTTACATTATTCTTTGAAGCAGAAGTAGCTATTTTGGCTCCATTGTTTTCTTCTGAGTTTGAACTTAGATTTTCTCCATTATTATAGTAGCTATCTATGGTTAGGTTCTTTCTATTTTACATACTCAATTTTTTAGTGATTTATTTCTTGACTTTTAACTTTATGTTAGAATCCCAAGGAGTGTGTAGGGAGAGGTGGTAGGGAAGGGGATGATGTCTCAGGCTTCAAGTTTTTCCTGCTGTTATTTTATGAGCTTTATCAGGATCACGTACCCCTCTCCATTCCTGAGCCATGAGAAGGGCCGCCAGCAATGTTGTCACTACAAACACTCTTACTCTCTGCAGTCTCTTTCACAGCTGCAAGCTTCAGCTCACCCCTCTGCCCTGGTAGCAAAACTAGAAATTCTGCTCTCCTGTAAGTGACCACAGCCAACAGGGCCCCGGCCCTCTGCAACCACACTCAGCAGTATGTATTCACTCCTTGCACATGGCCATACCCTGAGACTATGAATGGTCAGTGCAACTGGGCCCCACATCCAGCCAGAGCAGAAGGGCCTGCAGTCTTCCCCTGATCAGCCATCTGACCCCCATACTATCTGTGGGGTGAAAGTTCCTGAAGCTGAGGCTGCTGCCAACACAGCTGTGCCAGGGTTTGTTGTTTGTTGATTTGGTGGTATCTGCCCAGAGGTATTTGCTCTTCAGTCAGGCCACACTAGCACCCTGGGAGGTCAGGTCTTTCCCAATGTTCTCCCAAATTATCTTAGGCTAGACAACTGCTTTATTCTGACTTTTAATTATTTCTGCCACTCTGAAATTCACTTCAAGGTATTATTTTAAATTATTTGTGGAGGAATTTGGAAGAGCTATGTAATTTCTTGCCTTATTCCACCATTTTCCCAAAATCCTCTCAAAAATTGGAAATTCCATGATTTTTTTTTGTCATTTCTTCTCTTATGCCACAAAAATCTTAAAGTGTGTCTGTTTTTATTTGATTCTCTTTTCTAGATGATTTGTTTCTTTTCAGTATTTCTGCAGTTTTTGTTGAGGGGACTTTATAAGAGCTCACATTTTGGGGGCTTCTGACTCTCCTCTTCCCCTTTTGCTTTGACTTTTGACTCTTACTTCTGCAAGAGAGTAAGACTTTTTATTTCCTGTTGATTTGTTTTAATGAAAAGCAATTTCTAGTGAAGATCTCTGAATAGCTATTCTACAGCATAGACAAATGCTTATGTTGTTTTAGCTGGATGATAAAGAGAACAGCAGTAAGGAATCGGTGTTGTAGGGAGGCTGTGGGTGGTGGTTATATGAGTACTGTGGATATCTGTTTAAAAATAATCCAATTCAACAAATGTTTATTAAGGATCTAATATGTGTAAAGCACTGAGTATATTAAGATGAAAATGATGGTCCCTCAAAAGAATTTATATTTAACCAGAGAAGATATGATTACAATTGCATGGAAATACAATTCCTTTTAATTCTCTAATATGACAAGTTGGTACAAAGTGGACATAATGGAAGTATTAGGAATAAGAACCCAACCTGTAATTGTATTGATAGCTGGAACTCCCACATGAGGAAGCTGCCTTTACCAATGTACATTATCTGTAACTTATATACTTAGAGAGTTGCCTAGAGCACTGACAAAGTAATTTGTCCAAGGTCACACAGCCCATACATGCCAGAGGAAGGAACTCAACCAAGTCTTCTTGGTTTCTAAGCTAGCTTGATAATCACTCTGCTAAGCTGTCTTTTTATAGTTGTACATTTTGATTAAATACCTTTGATTGAGAACCAGTTAAAGCATATGCATATTTAATAAGATCAGATTCTCAAGAATAAAAGGGGAATGCTCACACAGTAATTTCTCAATATTAGTAAAGTTATCCAGAATCCATTCTCTCAACCTTTGTGCAACTTTTGGAATGCTCTGCTTTTATGTGTAATGTCTAGAGGTCAGAATTTTTAGAATCAAATTCTGCTTGCATTTGGAATCTTTGGTTCATATAATCTTAAACTTATTGCTGAGAGCACTTGGGAGCTGACTACCTATATGGTAAGATACTTCATTTCCAGAGAGAAGAGACTGAAACAGGGCCTAAATCCGTAAAAATTTAATAAGAGCTGGATGATTGAATTTGGTTTTAAGAACACCCACCATCTTAACATAGTTATGAATGTTGTCAAACCTTTTGTTTCACTAAAGAAGCTTTTTTAGGGGCTAATGTTTCTCTCCTAGATTGTAAGCCTCTTAAGGACAAATGCCACACTGTATTCATTTTCCCATTGGGAGCAAGATAGCTTAACTAAGAGAGGGTGTCCTTGATCTTACCTAATGGGGAAAACTTCCTGAAGTCTCTGGAGTAGCAAGCTGGGTATGTGGCCATGACGGAGACTACCTGCTCCTCTCATGTCTTCCCACAGTCTTTTCCTTTTGTAACCTGAAGTGGAGTGGGCCTCTTCAATTCAGTTCAATTAAATAAACATTTAAGTGCCTACTATGTGCTAGGCACTATCCTAAGTGCTGGAGATACACAAAGAAGCAAAAACCAGTCCCTGCCCTGAAGGAGCTTACAATCTAACAGGGAAGACAACATACAAACAAATATATACGAAGCAAGCTACATACAGGATAAATAGGAAATGACTACAGAAGGAAGGCACTGGAGTTAAGAAGGGTTAGGGAAGGCTTCTTGTAGGAGGTGGGCTTTTAGTTGGGACTTAAAGGAAGTCACAGAGATAAGTGGTCAAAGTGGAGGAAGGAGAATATTCCATTTTCTCTCTCAAAGCTGGAAGCCAGGAACACCCCAAGTGACCAGAAGATTTGAAGTTCGATGAATCCCCAAAGCGGGGAATCCCACTTGAAGAGGTCCCAAAGGGGATGAGGAGACTGATGCAGGACTGAAGTCTTAGCCTCTCATCCCTTGTGCCCTGCCTCATCCCACGCATTCATCATCTCCACCAATAAGGAGAGAGTCCCATAACAATGGCCTTGGGATAGGAATTACATTCATCTCCCCCAGAACATAGCATGGTGTGTTATATGTCATAAACATTTACCAAATATTTATTGAATATTTTGAATCTTTCTAACTTATATATGTTATTCTTTAGATGCTTTTCCTGTAATATGAACTCCCATTTAACCTATTCTATTTGAAGAATTGTTTATTTTAGAATAAATTTTTTAATTTGTGTTTCCATTAAAATTTCTAGTCAATTTTTATGTTCTGGGGCTTCTGACATTTGATAATCAAGGAATTACTACAACACATATAGGTGAAGTAAATAGTGTCTGATGTTTTTGCTGTGAGATTTGCTTTTTCTCTTTAAAAAAAGAACCAAACTTTTTTTTATGCCTCCTAACACATTTTCTTCGAAAATCTAACATATAAAAGATCTATGATTTTATCATCATAGGGAATGCTCTTCATCAACAGAAATCTCAACTCTGTGACTTAGTACATAAATTCTATAGAGATTTCTCAGTCACAGACAGGTTAAGTGACTTTACCATAGTGTCAGTTAATGTCAAAGTTGAGATTTGAACACAAATCTTTATTGATCCAAGCCAAACACATACTGTCCTAGAAATGCCACTTCTTTAAAATCTAGTGAATTGGCAAGAAAGAAGATTGCACTTCAAAACCAAAGTGTCTAAGAATTAGAAAAAAATGGCTGATTATACTTAATCATTTAGTTTTTGTGCAAATGTAAATGATGGTAGCGTTTTAAAGAAAGTATCTGATAACAATTTTTTTGGTATAAATTGAACTGATTTTAAGTGTTAAATTCGGTGATTCAATACTATTTGTAAAGGCGTGAGTCCTTGAAATCCCAGAACCTAATGAATGAATTAATAAGACATTTATTAAGCACTTACTGTGTACAAAACACCATGCTAAGTGTTGAGGATGCATAATACTAATAATACAAAGACAGTCGCATTTCCTAAGGAGCTCACACTCAGATGGGGGAGATGACACATGGAAGACTGCAGCTACAAATCAGATGGAAAAATCTCATGATCCTTATGGTGCTACAGCAAAGTGGATGTTAATGCCTCTTCTTTAATGTCATTATTTAATGTCTTGGGATCAAGGTCCTGAGCTGTCCCTATCAGGTTCTAAGAAGAGATAGTGGTCAAGGTGGTGGCTTAACTTGACTGACACATACTACCTATTTCTCCCTCAGGGTGACTTGATGCTTCACAGAACTAATTTTCTTATTATATAAAAGAGACTAACAACAAAGTATTAAACTGTAAAGTTTCCTATGTGAGGTAGGATGAGGTCCCCTGAAAGTATCCAAAAGCAGTCCACTGGATGGAACAAGCGATAGTAGACAATGCCCCCAAATGCCTGCAAAATCAGACTTGAGGAGGAACCCAGTCACTGACAAAATGTGTAGAAGATGTATGGAGTGGGAGAATGGGAGGCCACAAAAAGCCACATGTGGCTGGCGGAGTGGAAATTTGAGTAGAGGAAGCCTTCACAGGGAACCAGACCATTACTCTGGGAATGAGGCTACTTAGACTGTTTGGGCAAGAGCTGTATCAAGACATGCTGTGTTGCTGAAACTTTTCTAGCTCCTCATTATAGACACACACAATAATTCTGTATCTCCTTACTCTTCTATATGACAGCCTAAAGCCTTTTTCTCTGGAATAGGGGAAAACTTTATTTACTTTTCTTAATTTTAAAAGTTTGCTTTGTCATTATAACCTGTGTTCTAAGCAGCTAAATGGTGTAATGGATAGTGTTGGACTTGGAGTCAAGAAGAGCTTCATTCCAGTACTGCCTCAGACACTTATGAGCTGTGTAGTCATTTCACATCTCTCAATCCAAGTTTCCTTATCTGTAAAATGGGAATAATAATAGCACCTACCTCCCTGGGGTATTGTGGGGATCACGTGATGTAACATAGGTAAAGAGCTTTGCAAATCTTAAAGTGTTACATGCATGCTGCTATCAATATTGTTGTTGGTGGTGGTGTCATTTTAACCATGACATTTGCTAATCTGGGTGTAGTTATTCAGAATGTAGTTGGGAGGAGGTTATTGATCGGGAAACATCCTCAGAGAACCATGAGATATGATGAAACACTGGGATGTTTTGCCAGATATACTATATCTGCCTAGAGGTTTGGAGAGAAGAAAGATAGACAGAATTACAGATTTGTTGATTCAGTTTCTCAGAGGATAGAAGGAACATTTTCCTTTGAAACCCAGGCTATGAGTCAGCAGTTAGTTGAAGGAAGGTCAAAGGGAAAAAAAAGGAAAGTTCATAAAGGTAAAAAATAAAGCTTTTGACAATTTCTTATAGTCTACATTAACCAGCTTCAAGCTATTCGAGATGAACTAGAGAGTGCAGAGTAGGTCAGGTTAGGAACAGTACATACCTCTGTAGTCTATGCTACATAATTTAGTGCTTAATTATATACTATTTTATATAGTTCTTTAATTACTGTATTTTAATCTTGTTCCTCCAGCTGCACTTTAAGCTTCTTTTGAGAAGACACCATACCTTATTCTTATTCTGTATTCCCCAAAGTGCCTAGTGCCTTTCACTAGCACCGAGTTGGTATTCAACTGACTGCTTTGTATTTTAGAAATTTGCATTTGTACTAAAAATTTTAGAATATATTTTGTCGATCTAATTATGTATTGATCTACTACTTTTATTTTATCATGCTCATATTTTTTTAGTTCTGCTTAAATATTATCTTAGATTGTGAGCTGTTAGGAAGGGGAGAATATATTTACATTATTTTATTTGTGCTATACCTCATTAGTGCCAGAGATAAAAGAGTTAAGTCCTTAGTGTTATGATGACTATAAGCATCCCTTTTTAGTAGAATAGTAACTAGAAATCAAAATTTAGGTTATTAAATGATACCCTAGTAATATAGTCCCCCTTTGTATCATGTTAGGGAGAAAGTGTTCCTACTTGCCTTCATTTTTATCTTTTTGGTGAAGTTATTTTCTCCTTGAGCAGAGGGCACTCAGGTAGATCATTGTGGGACATATTTGCTGTCTTCCATTTCCTGGAAGCCTTCCCAATATGCTCTTGACAGTGTTGTCAAAACAGAATGTTAACTGGTGCAGTACAACATAATTTAACATTAACAATCCAGTTTGACAATCCATAATGTGCGATATGATGTGCAATAAAGTAAATCTGGAGCTGAACCAAATTTAAATTCTTATGGAGAGTCTATAGAGTACGACTTCTCCAATTTTCTTATTATATATTGATATATATTTCTAGGTCATTAAATGCATATGAAGCATTTAAAAACTTTAAAATGGTATAAAAATGTCAGTTATTTCAAATGTTTAAATGTCATCAGGACTTAGTAGCATTTATTTCTAAAGTTGGTAGTAAAAATAAATTGTAAGTATATCTGACTTTCTAGCAAACCAGATCATATGTGAATTGTTTTGCTGTATTATGTGCTATGTGCATTTCAGTTCTATGAAGCATGAATTTTTTGAGTGGCTTCTAAGGGAATTAAGGGAAAGTAAAATTCTCAGCAAGAGAATAAGTTAAAGCTTCCATGCCAATCAGTAATAGGATCAGAACCATGAGCCCTGGAGGTTGTACCTCCAGCCCAGGTGAGATAGGGAGATCCAGTCTCCAAATATAAAGTAAAAATAATGTAAAATAAAATAAGGGGATAGCATTAGCAAAGAACTAGCCCATTTCTTCATTGTTGCCTTCTATGAGACTCTTAGCTATTGTCTTTATAGAAATAGCAAGAGACAGCTTTCATTTCCTATCCAAGTTATACATAACCTTATACTTGCATAAGGTTTGGCTATATAGGTTTCAGCTCTAGTCTAAGCCCAAAACCAGGTAATCAGGAACCAGGCTGTCCAAGAGACTGGAAAAGATGTCTCAATTAATGGGATAGCAGTATACAGATGAGCTGGTTGTCATGTCAGGATTAGAGAGAAATATACAAATAAACTAGCAAACACTGAAATGTGGCAATCCGACAGGCATATACAATCAGCTGGGTTGTCAGGCGTCCTTGATGAATTAGCCATCATGTCAGGGGATCTTGCCATAACTCTACGTAGGAACACTGCAGTAGAGGACATCTGTTTGAACTTTGATGTATCTGTCAGAGCTGGCACCTAATGTTGCCAAAGTGACAGGCATCAGAGACATGGATGAAAAATCCCATGCACCTGACAATATCCAGACTTATTCTTGAGTGGTGGATAGTAACAGTCAACATTAGACTCTGAAGTCAGTGAAGACTTTTTAAAATCATACTGTGCTATTTTTAGTAGACTTTCCTGATTCTTTCATCTCTGTACTATGTGAGATTTCATTACATTCAGTAGCCACTGGAATGTACTTACTTTGATATGGTATATCAAATTCCCCTGGATATTTTATTTTATTGTATTTTTATTTTTTAAGTGATGCATTTTTTTATTTAGTATTTTTAGTTTTCCACATTAATTTTCTTTTTTAAAATCATTATTTATTTATTTAATGTTTTTAGTTTTCAGCATTGATTTTCACAAGAGTTTGAATTACAAATTTTCCCCCCATTTCTACCCTCCCCCCACTCCAAGATGGCATACATTCTGATTGCCCCTTTCCCCAGTCAACCCTCCCTTCTGTCACCCCACTCCCCCGCCATCCCCTTTTCCCTTACTTTCTTGTAGGGCAAGATAGATTTTTATGCCCCGTTGCCTGTATATCTTATTTACTAGTTGCATGCAAAAACTTTTTTTTGAACACCTGCTTTTAAAACTTTGAGTATCAAATTCTCTCCCCTCTTCCCTCCCCACCCACCCTCCCTAAGAAAGCAAGAAATTCAACATATATATCATTATGCAAAACCCTTCCACAATACTCATATTGTGAAAGACTAACTATATTTTGCTACTTCCTATCCTATCCCCCTTTATCTAATTTTCTCCCTTGACCCTGTCCCTTTTCAAAAGGCTTTGCTTTTGATTACCTCCTCCCCCTATCTGCCCTCCCTTCTATTGTCCCCCCTTTTTTATCTCCTTCCTCCTTCTTTCCTGTGAGGTAAGATGCCAATTGAGTGTTTACGTTATTCCCTCCTCAGGTCAAATCCAATGAGAGCAAGATTCACTCATTCCCCCTCACTTGACCCCTCTTCCCTCCCAACAGAACTGCTTTTTCTTGCCACTTTTATGTGAGATAATTTACCCCATTCTATCTCTCCCTTTCTCCCTCTCTTGATGTATTCCTCTCTCATCCCTTAATTTGATTTTATTTTTTTAGATATCATCTCTTCATATTCAACTCACCCTGTGCCATCTGTCTATATATATATATATATATATATATATATACACATATATATATGTATATATGTATGTATGTATGTATGTATGTATGTATGTATGTATATATGTATGTATGTATGTATATTCCCTTCAGCTACCCTAATACTGAGAAAGGTCTCATGAATTATACACATCATCTTTCCATGTAGGAATGTAAACAAAACAGTTCAACTTTAGTAAGTCCTTTATGATTTCTCTTTCTTGTTTACCTTTTCATGCTTCTCTTGATTCTTGTGTTGGAAAGTCAAATTTTCTATTCGGCTCTGGTCTTTTCACTGAGAAAGCTTGAAAGTCCTTTATTTTATTGAAAATCCATATTTTTTCTTGGATCATGATACTCAGTTTTGCTGGGTAGGTGATTCTTGGTTTTAATCCTAGCTCCATTGACCTCCAGAATTTCCACATTAATTTTCTTTTTTAAAAATCATTATTTATTTATTTAATATTTTTAGTTTTCAGCATTGATTTTCACGAGAGTTTGAACTACAAATTTTCTCCCCATTTCTACCCTCCCCCCACTCCAAGATGGCATGCATTCTGATTGCCCCTTTCCCCAGTCAACCCTCCCTTCTGTCACCCCACTCCCCCTCATCCCCTTTTCCTTACTTTCTTGTAGGGCAAGATAGATTTTTATGCCCTTCAATCCTTTAATATAGAAGCTGCTAGATCTTGTATTATTCTGATTATGTTTCCACAATACTCAAATTGTTTCTTTCCGGCTGCTTGCAGTATTTTCTCCTTAATCTGGGAGCTCTGGAATTTGATGACAATATTCCTAGGAGTTTTCTTTTGGGGACCTTTTTCAAGAGGTGATCTGTGGATTCTTTCAATTTCTATTTTTCCCTCTGGCTCTAAAATATCAGGGCAATTTTCCTTGATAATTTATTGAAAGATGATGTCTAGGCTCTTTTGTTGGTCATGGCTTTCAGGTAGTCCAATAATTTTTAAATTATCTCTCCTGGATCTATTTTGCAGGTCAGTTGTTTTTCCAATGAGATATTTCACATCGTCTTCCATTTTTTTCATTCCTTTGGTTCTGTTTGATAATATCTTGATTTCTCATAAAGTCACTAGCTCCCACTTGCTCCAATCTAATTTTTAAGGTAGTATTTTCTTCAGTGGTCTTTTGGACCTCCTTTTCCATTTGGCTAATTCTGCCTTTCAAGGCATTCTTCTCCTCATTGGCTTTTTGGAGCTCTTTTGCCATTTGAGTTAGTCTTTTTTTAAGATGTTATTTTCTTCAGTATTTTTTTGGGTCTCCTTTAGCAAGTCATTGACTTGTTTTTCATGGTTTTTTCGCATCACTCTCATTTCTCTTCCCAGTTTTTCCTCTACTTCTCTAACTTGCTTTTCCAAATCCTTTTTGAGCTCTTCCATGACCTGGGACCAGTTTATGTTTTTCTTGGAGGCTTTTGATGTAGGCTCTTTGACTTTGTTGACTTCTTCTGGCTGTATGTTTTGGTCTTCTTTGTCACCAAAGGAAGATTCCAAAGTCTGAGTCTGAATCTGAGTGCATTTTTGCTGCCTGGCCATGTTCCCAGTCCACTACTTGACCCTTGAGTTTTTCGTTGGGGTATGACTGCTTGTAGAGTATAGAGTACTTTGTCCCAAGCTTGAGGGGTTGTGCTGTTGTTTTCAGAGCTTCTACACAGCAAGCTCTACCACACCAGCACTCCTCCTCCCCAAGAGCTGCCAACCTGGACCGAGACTCAGATCTTAAGCAGGCTCTGCACTCCTGCTCTGATCTGCCACTTAATTCCTCCCACTAGGTGGGTCTGGGGCCAGAAGCAACTGCAGCTGTAGTTCTGTCCTCAGAGCTGCACCACCTCCACTGCCCCCGGGGTGGTGGCTGAACCATGAACCCCTTTCACTCTGTCCCTGCAGCTTTTCCCACTAACCTTCTTTATTGTCTTAGGTGTTTGTGGGTTGAGAAGTCTGCTAACTGCCACAGCTCACTGATTCAGGGTACTAGGGCCTGTTCTGCCTGGCTCCTGGTCTGGTTGGTCCAGGCATGGCTCACGCTGGGCTCTGCTTTGCTCCACTCCCAGCTCCATGTGTGATAGACCTTACCCAGCAACCATCCAGGCTTTCCTGGGCTGGAGCCCTGCTTCCCTCTGCTGTTTTGTGTGTTCTGCACTTCTAGAATTTGTTCAGAGCCATTTTTTATAGGTGTTTGGAGGGTCCTGGGGGAGAGCTTTAGGTGAGTCCCTCCTTTCCAGCCGCCATCTTGGTTCCACCCCCCCAATGTTGTCTCACCTGGATATTTTAAAAAGAAATTGATAGACTACAATCAATTGCTTTTCACTATTTTCTAATATAATAACTTATCCCATATTCCTGTCCACAGCCCATTGGCACAGACCAATAAGTATGGGCCTATTTCTTGCCTTAGTCATAACTTTCTGTTCTCTAGACTTTCTGGAGGCACCTTCCTATACTACAGTAATTTCCTGTTTTGACCTCATCCAAGAGACCTGGCTCTAGGAGTCACAGAGGTGGAGAGTCTATCACTAACTAGGTTACTGCTGCTACCTTCTGGATCTAGTTCTATAATTCCTCTTCCATGATTTTGGAGAATTCTGTTAATTCCTTATATTAATTCTGATGTATAGCAGATGACTTATCTCTGCCTTACCACTGGTTCCAAGGAAGAGTTCTGGAAAATAATAAGCATATCCTAATAGTACCTAGAGAGGACAGTGACAGTTTTTTCCATTTCCTTTCTACAGGAATGTTATACTTAGGCATGTATAGTAAAAGAAATTACAGTAGTATGGTAATATTTGGTGGGGATGGGGTGTCTAAGCTATAAACTTTAATATTTTAAAGGATCTGTAACTGTATCATTATGTAATTATATCATTATATCATTCCCTCCACTGGTGTCAATCACAACCCCTCTATACCTTAGTCGATGGTCCTTGAGAGTTGTTATGTCTCAATAATTCATCACTTTAGGGGTAGCTAGGGGGTATACTGGATAGAGCATTGGACTTAGAATCCCAAAGACCTGAGTTTGAATGTTACCTCAGACCCTAACTAGCTGTGTGACCCAGGGCAAGTCACCAAAAAAGAACATATATAAACATTGCAAACCTATGTAAATATTAGCTATTAGAAACCTAGTGCTGATCCTCTCCAAGCTTAATTAGATTAGTTTTCAGACAGCAAGCATGCATTCCATAAGCTATGTACCGGTATGGAAATTATAGATACATTGTATGGTAATAGAGTCCAACCCAATTCAAGTCTGTCTCTTTCTCTTGTTTGGCTCTCCAGGAACACAGAATATAGAATTTTAGCACCAAAAAGAAGTTTGGAGAAATGAATTCCCCTTTCCTAATCTCATATAACTTTACTTCCTGTTATTTGATTAATTTTCATTGATCTTTCATTTTTGCGTTATCCTCTTCCCACTCAATCCTATCTGAAGAGCCATCCTTTACAACAAGAATTTTTTTAAAAGAAAAAAAAGCAGCTCAGCTAAACTAGCATCAGAGTCTGATAAAATATGCAGTGTTCTATCCTCATAGTTCCCTCTCTCTGTAAAGAAGAAATATATTTTCTCATCTCTTCTTTGGGGTTGAATTTGTTCACTATAATTATATAGACTTAAGTTTCTTTTTAAAATTCTTTCTACTAATATTATTGTAGTCATTATACATAATTTTCTCAGTTATTTTTATTTCATTTTGCATCAGTTCATATAAGCTTTTCCATGCTTCTCTATATTTTTTATATTCATCCTTTCTTATAGCACAGCAATGTTTTGTTACATTCATATGCCATAATTTGTTTAGGCATTTCCTCATTAATGGGCATCTATTTGGTTCACGATTCTTTGCTAATGCAAAAAGAGCTACTATTAATATTTTTCTGTATGTGAGATCTTTCTACCTCTCCTTAGGGTGTGTGTATATATATACATATATATATATCTATCTACACATACACACACATACATATACGTGTGTGTGTGTGTGTGTGTGTGTGTGTGTGTGTGTGTTCCTAGCAGTGGGATTTCTGGGTCAAAGGGTGTGGATTTTTAATTTACTTTTTGAGGATAATTTCAAATTGCTCCTAGAATGGTTGGACCAATTGGTAGTTCTATCAACAGTGTTGTTAGTGTGCCTGTCTCCATATAACTCCTCCAGTTTTGACCATTTCCATCTTTTGTCATCTTTGCTGATTTGCTGGGTGTGAAGTGAAACTCCAAGGTTGTTTTGATTTACATTTCTCCTATTAGGCATTTGGAATAATCTTTCACATTTGTCTCTTATGGTATGTGATTATTCTTTTGAGAACTATTCTTTTATATGCTTTGACCACTTAATTATCCCCCAGGTAACTTTTAGTTATTTTAAAGCTCCCCATGAACATCAAAGAAATGAAGCTCTTTCTATTTATATCCATGACCAGCTACTTGGGGGCTCAGCTCAGCTGGATACCAGGCTACTACTCTGATCAGCCTCTTATTCTCTGTGATCCTTACACCAGAAGTCTCCTGTTTGCTTCTAAATTGCTCTTTCCCTGCTTTGGCCTTTGATTAGTTTTATCCTTAACTTCTTTTGTTTACACCTTGCCTCTCCTATTTTCACTCTCCATGCCTGTTTTTTTTTTAATATGAAGTTTTTCTTCATATGCATCCATTTCAAAGGGTCCTAACCATGCTTACATCTCCATTCTACAAACTCTTTTGACACTTTTCTTTGCTCTTCTCTTATAAATTCATCTTCAGAGCTATAACTAGCATGTTTCTTACCCAGAGAATGCTTTTTAAATGTTTAGCCGAGGCAAGAAGCATGAAATATGCCCTCATACTAACTTCTTAAGGCAAATTCAGTTGGCAGTATGGAGATAGTAGTGTTGTGGGAGTGAAGGGTGTGTTGCTGGTATTATGTAGATTCCTTCTAACAGACTTTTGAGGGGTGTAAAGGCCTGTAAAACAAGCAGGAAAATTGCCTGCATTTCTCCTCTGACAGTTTGATTGCTATTACCTTTTCAAATGGAAAATGAAAGATGAACCAACAGCAGGAAAGACAGAGAGAGAAAGAGAGAGAGAGAGAGAGAGAGAGAGAGAGAGAGAGAGAGAGAGAGAGAGAGAGAGAGAGAGAGAGAGGGAGAGAGAGAAAGAGAAAGAGAGACAGACAGAGACAGAGACAGAGAGATAGAGGCAGACAGAGAGACAGAGAGATTTGCATTGAAGATTGAAATATCTCCTCTCACAGGACCATGTGGAACATCTAGTAGAGAATTAAGTTGGTAATTATTCATAAAAATGATAGTCTTTTCCATATTTTGACACTAAAGATATTCTGGAATGGTTTATGCTGTGATAACACTCAGTCATCAGGTCTAAAAGAGTTTATATCTAAGTCTTATTGAAATGCTTGTTGAGTGAATGAAGGAATAATAACAACTGAAATTCTACATGACCCATGGAAACAATAGAGCTCTATATTCTGGGCTTTTGCCAAATCAGAAAGTTCTAGCACATTTTAGAGAGAAGAAATACTCACTGTGGGAATAGATCAATTTGCATTTTAGCTTCTTGGTTCATCTTTAAAGAGATTTATTAACTTTGTATTTTAAAAAAAAGTATCCTGGGCTGCAGATTGTTTTTAGAAGTAATGATGAGATCGTGCTCTTGGGCAAATAATGACTTCAACTATAAGTTATAAGTTGTGGCTCAGTTACATAGTGACATTGATTGGCAGATATACCTGGAAGCAGCATTGGCTCCAATGAACTGTGCTGTTTAATCACCCAATAAGTATTTGACAAGGCCTTACTGTGTACCAAGGCATTGTGGTAATTGCTGGGGATATAGAGGCAAAAGCAAAACAGGCCTCCCCTTCAAGGAATCTACATTTTAACAAGGAAGACAACATGAACATATGTAAATATATACATAATAAATACATAGAGAATACAAGGGGGTTTTCAGAGGGAGTGCGCTAATAGCTTGCAGAATCAGGAAAAGCTTCTTATAGAAGGTGCTGGAACTTGAGCTGTCTTTTTTTTTTTGAATTCCAAACTTAACAAACTCCAAATAAAATGCTACCAAGAAGAACAGAAAAAGGACTGTATATGAAACTGTGAGTCTTTGTTATATATAGCTTGCTTTTCCTTTTAAGAATATAATAAATTAAATATGCAACTTTCAAAACTGTCTTATCTGCTTATTTCCTTCTGGATATCTTTTTATTTTGTTTTGTACATTTAAAAGTGCTTCAATTGCCTTCTTTTATTTCTTTTTGACAGTCCTATCAGCACCCCTCCTCCCTTCTATCTCCTATTCCTCAAATTAAAAAAGAAAAACAAACCACTTGTAATCAATATGCATGGTAAAATTAAACAAATTCCTACATTGGCTGTGTCTTAAAATGTCTGTATTATTCTGCACTTTGAGTCCAGCACCTCTTTGTTTGGAGGTGAGCAGCATGCTTCATCATTAGTCCTCTGGAATCAGGTATATATACCTTTTGACAGGCACTGCAGGACTCAGAACTGAGTAAGACAATGATAGAAGACTGCATTGCATTTGGGTATTTGCGCAATTTTTTCAACCATCTCAAGCTATTCTCTGACACAAAACCCAGTAATTCTTCCAGTGGTTGCTGTATGTTTATGAACTATGAAATACCATAATCTCCAAAGAGTCAAAATTTGTGTTGATCAAAAGGGTAACATTGGGCATGAATAAGCTGCCACTTATTACAAATAGTGAGCTGAAGAGTGAAAGAAGTCAGACAAAAAGTATCTCAGAAATATATGATCAAAAAAAGAAGTAGCCTGGTTCAATAGGGAGATTGACGTATAATAATGTTGTAGCAGTCATTATACATGTAATGTTAATACTAAAAGACAAGTTTCCAGAATTCTACCTTCTTCCCTCTTCACCTCCCCCCGCCCATTCCTATAGAAGATTTATAGGAGAATGTGGACAAGCAGCATGCAAATGTGAACGCATGGATGGGTTACTATATTCACTGTTGGAGAGAGTACCCAAAATGATGAAACCACAGGTCAATTGATATATTGAGTATGAAAAATATAGCCTGTAAATATATTCCATGGTTTTGTGTGCACACCAACTCAATATGAGCTATAGCAAAGTATGAAGAATCCTCTAGTTGTATGGTAATTAAAACTTGGGACTACAGGATTCAGTACACAATTATTTCTGCTTTTTATGTCCCTACACAAATGATTGGAGGTGTAGGCAGTTAAGAGAAACAAACAAAATGAATAACAAAAACAAAAACCAGCCCTCACCTGTAAGTCATCCATGAAGCATGAAAGCTCTCAAATGAAAGTTTTATGATGCCAGGGTACGTAGAAACAAGGGCAAAGGCATAATCATAGGAATTTGATGGTTTCTCCTTTCAGCAATTGTCTGGCATCGTTAATCCTTACATGTAGCTGACTGACTGTGGATATACACTCATAGCAATCTGTGAAAATACCCAGATATCAACTTCTTTTGGACTCTTCATTTCCCTTGCTTTCCTTATATCCTCAGATCTCGCTGGCCTTTAAATCCAGCTCAGTAAAAGCTGGATTTTTGTAATAGGTCGACACTTCTCACTTCTTTGTTGCTGGTGGAAAAATTTATCATTATTGATTATTCGTATGAAGAGTCTGTAATTCTAGGGTGGTTTACAAAAATCACTATTTGTAGACAGTAGCATACACTTGAATTCTGAGTACACCAATAAACTTTTGCCAAGCGGCCCTTCTTTAAATTACTCCTTTGCTATGCAATCTAGAGAGGACTATAAGGCTTTTTGAGAAGTAACTTATTCATCATTATAGTGGTTATAAGAACAAATGAAAACTCATGATTGTCATTTTATCAGTGTAATGTGGCAATCCTCTAATACGATGAAGGAAATGGAACGACTGGCCCAGTCTGCTGGAATCATCATATTCTATTCCTACTACCTTGACTGCATATTAAAATGTTCCAATGTTTTCTTGGATACCAGTTATTAAAAGTTATTCCATCTTTCATCTCATTTCACTGCATTTCCATTCACATATGACATTAGACTCATATCTGCTGACCTACTTTTACACCTTCTCTGTTGTGGCAATTATGCCTCCAACAAAGTTTCCATCTTTTATTTCTCTTTTGCTTAAATGTTATAGATAATCAATGTCATGTTTTTCTGAGAGAATTTAGTTCCTTGTGAATTTTTTTTATATTGACTTGTGTTCAGCAGCTTGTGATGTTTGTTATATTTTAGTTGGACTTTGTGAATTAGAATGATTTTGCTAAATAGCATGCCTTATTTCTACATTACAAATATGGGTCACTTATCTTTAGGTTCAATTCAAGGAAAAAAAGTGACATATGACTACCTCTTGGTAGAAACTTGCATGATAGCCCTGAAGCAATAAATACGTTTTCTATAGTTTACTTATTCTTCATGGAATCAGATCCTAATATAGTTGGCATTACATGGTAGTAAGACTGAAGCCCTAGGAAACACAGAAACACTAAATTGGAATCTTTGTGTGACCTTAAAAGAGATGTTCAACATCTCTATTCTATACTCAGCTCTCTTCTTGTATTAGCATCATAGAACCATAGACTCTTATGAGTTAGAAAGGACCTTCAGGGTCATATAGTTCAATTTCCTCCCATACATAGAAATCTGTTCTTCAACAACTTTGTTAGAAGATTATCTAACATGAACACTTCCAGTAACAGAGAACTCACTATTTTGCAAGGCAATTCATTCCATCTGAGGACTGTTTTCATTGTTAGAATGTATTATGTTAAGTTATTCTACTGAATTTTCTTCATAAAATAAATTATTTTCATATTTAAAGAGCAAAAAGTTTTATAATCAGGAAGATTCAGAGTAAGTTGCTGAAAGTTTCAAAATGGACTTTTCCTAAGAGATATTTGGCTTAGTAGTCTGATTCAGTGAATCTTACTTTTGAATAGTTCTGAAATTTCAATGGACCAACAAGCAACTATCTTGAAATATGTACTACGAGGAATACAAGAAAAGGATTCCATGAATCATTCAGGATCTACCTCCATGATGCCAGAATATCCAATAGGAACGGTGAAAAAATCCATCACTCATTTACATGTTTTAATTCTGTGATGCCAGTCATTTGGATATTGGAAAACATCAGATTGATGGATTTTCTATTTTTCATTCTAATGTCTGATGTCATGTAGGTACATTCAAGACTAAGATTAAATTGCTCAGTTCATATCCAAAAATGTTTAAAAATTCAGCAGACCTCAGAATAGGTGGCAGGGGATAGAAACTTTGGGTTAATTCTCAAGAGAAAAACATGAGAAAAACAGGCTTTAATTTTGCATGTAAGATTTTGATTAGATATTGCTGAAGTTTATTGAGTTCTGAAATGAGTTACCTAGGGAGGCTATAATGCTTGTTTTATAAAAAGCAGAATAGACTATCTTGTGTCCATGAGATTTGGACAATTCTGTCTGAAAGAGTGGGTTGTGTTGTATGACGTATGAAAGTCCCTTCTACTGCCTTCCTCCTACCAACTCTGAGTGCCTCCATTAGATAGTTACATGATCGGCATACATTTCATCCCACTGCTTCATGTGATGCTGACATTGAGGATATACAATATTTTGGGGCATAGGCATTTCCTGCTAGTGGGGCAAAAGGGAAGAGAAAAAACAGAGAAGAAGTAGAAGTGCATTGTTTAAAAGGAGCAAAATTATCTTTGTATTAAATCTTCAATAACTGAAATGTATATGATTTGTGCTCTGTTACTGCGATAACAAGAATGAATGATGGCTTGTAATTTTATACTTATTTCAACTGAGAAAATTCAGAGAGCTTTAGAAGGTTGATGTTATTAAGGTAGTATATTACACTTGTGAAGAAAGGGGTAAATATTATTAATGGAAGAATTCATGGAGCAAGGAAGAGATTTTGTTTTGTTTTGTTTTTTTGGCAGGGTAATTGGGGTTAAGTGACTTGCCCAAGGTCAAACAGCTACTATGTGTGTCAAATGGCTGAAGCTGGATTTGAACTCAGGTCCTCCTGACTCCAGGACGGTACTCTATTCACAGCACCACCTAGATGCCCCAGAGATTTTTCTTAAACTTACAAGTTCATGGTAGAATTAGGGAGAGATTATGACATTTCCTTTCAACTTTACCTTCTCTATCTGAAATCGTTGGCATTACAACATTGACTGAAATCTTGCAGTATTTATTGAAAAGTCAGTATTAACACATGAAAGTGTTAAAGACTAATTAGGGCCAGATGTGGTTAAATTATTTTCAGTTTATATTCTTGCATAATCCTAATCAATTTACCAAAATGGATATTTAAGCCTTGTAAATCATTTTGAGATTCAGAAGCCAGAGAGATTTTTATTTTATGTGGCTTTTAGAATGCATCACGTACAGTTATGTTTGTAGCTTTAGTGCTACATGGTTGGACTACTGATGGGATGGTTGTCTGAGGAAAATAATTGACTTTCTACTCCCAAGCCCCTTTGGCTACTTTGTCATTGTCTATACCTGCATTACAGGAATGGCTAATAAAGCTTCCTTTATTTCTTATTTCTTTTTATATTCCTTTTCTTCTATTTCATTTTTTCTCAGTAAGCAAGGAAACAATTTCCATAGTATTAAAGATTTAGAGGTGAATTCAAGGTTAAAACACAAATTAAGTGAACTGTAATAATGTCATTTTCTAAGATGAGTTATAATATAATACTTTAGGAAAGATGCCACAAATGGACTATAAAATACCCCAATAGAATAATTGCAACCAGGCTGTAATATGGAAAGAAGACATGAAAAAAGAGAAGGGTTCAGCTTAAAAGCTTTAGCTTAATGGAAATTGGGTTACAGAACAGTATATATGAGTAAGCCTGCTTGTACATGATGTGACTACTAATTTTAATTTTGCTGCTGCTGGTATTATTGGAACAATTTGATAGGTGGCTCGTAACGGTGACGCATTTGATCATTCTTCTTAACCCACGCTAATATTTTCAGGATTTTCGTGGTCAAAGAGAAAGCAAGTATCAGCTGTTATAATGAATAATTATGAAAAAATCTTTGAAAAGTAATGCAGATATTCTGTTTTCCATTTATGAGGCTAGCACTGCTGTAGGATGTATGCTTTGTAGTTTTCTTCTACTAATGATGGATTTATATTAGCTCTCCAAACTTTGCTCAGTCTTTCTTCAGATAAATGGCATGGACTTTTGAGAGAGAGAGAGAGAGAGAGAGAGAGAGAGAGAGAGAGAGAGAGAGAGAAAGAGAGAGAGAGAGAGAGAAGAGAGAGAGAGAAAGAAGAGAGAGAGAGATGGAGACTGGTTCAGATGTACATTTTGTGATGATCATAAAGGTTTTGGGAGTGCTTGGTTTTGGGGGAATGCTAAGCTAATTAACCCACACTGGGGTTGAATCTGTTATGCTGGCTTCATTAGACTTATGCTTTTAATAGGCCTGATATATTCTTACAAATTATTGGTTATAAGCAGCTCCTTCATTTCAGTTTGTTAATTCAATTTAATTAAACAAGCATTCATTAGATGTATACTCTGCGCCAAGCACCACGCTAGAAATTGATTGTGTTCCTCCCTGACTGTCACTTCTTTTGTAGGGGTCATGGAGGAGAGATGCAAGAGGGGCCTAGATTTATCTAACTATTTTATTGGTGCACTAGCTCTCATTAGCAGCTATGGGGAGCAAGTAGGGAATAGGATAGCTAAAATTCTACCTTCAACTAGAAAAACAGAACTTCTTATTCACTGAGGCTCATTTCTCCCTTCTCCCATCAGCATGATGCTTGTAAGCATCGTTCCTTCTTCATTTCTTTTCACTTAAAAGCCTGAATTGTCCCACTTTTGTGGTTTACTCCCCTTACAATGTCATTGGCATAGTCCTGCACATGTGCAATCCCAGCTTTGGGGAATAAATTTAACTTTCAGTCTGGCAGTGATCTTACCTTATTCTGGTGATGTGTTGAGTATGTCAGTTGGCCTTGGAGTTGTTTTAATTGAGCCACCCTTGGTTTGGTATTCTTGTGGCCTTCTGGGGGACAGCCTCTCTCCTGAGGTCCAGTAAGTGAGGTTTGTGTCTATGCTCCAAGAATTATTTTTGTCTGTACCTGCATTTCTTGAGATAAAATGCTCTCAGAAAACAATAAGATTAGACAGTTCAAAAGATAAGTCACCACTACCAAGGCAAAATTTGAAAACTATAGAAAACTGTGGGTCTGATCCATCTGTTGCCTGAAGACTCTCCCGCACCATCTTGTTTCCCTGGTCCTACCTCTTAATACTTGTACTTCAAATTAACTCCATGGCTACCAAGCAGATTGTATGAATTTATTGATAACAAGTAATGAAGAAACAGGAAATTTACGTAATCCTTAATATGTTGTTGTTCAGTTGTTTCCTACTCTTCATGTGGAGTTTTCTTGGCTAAGATACTGGAGTGGTTTGCCATTTCCTTCTCCAGCTCATTTTAAAGATGAGGAAATAGAGACAAACAGGGTTTAAGTGACTTTCCGAAAGTCATGCAGCTAGTAAGTCTCTGATTCCAAATTTGAACTCAGGAAGATGAGTCTTCCTGACTTCAAGCCCAGTACTCTATCCACTGTGCCATCTAGCTGCCCCCTAATATACTTGAGTAATAAGCAAGGAACTAAAGAAGCTACTAAATGTTTCATTTTAATACATATGAAATATATGTATAAATTATTAACATAAAGTATTGTCATTTAAACATTTTATAAATTGCTAATTTTCCCCCAATCTGTAACTGAAACATGTCTTAAGCTTATCACTCCACCATATTCTAACCTCTAATCTCCTTTATCTTCATTCTGTTGCCAAGTAATCACATTGCAACCAAAACTCAAACATAATAAATGCTTAGTGAATGGTTGAATTGAATTCAATATTAATAATATTCAATTGGTTGTATATTATAGAAAGAATTTTTAAGAGGGCATGGTTTGAACTCAATGGCCATTGAAATCTATTTCAACTCCAAAATTCTGTGATTCTGTAATAAGATGATTCTAATTTTTAATACCGAACTGTATTCTCTGCTATGTAGCTTATTAGACATAAGCCAATTAAATTTTTAATTGAAGTTATGCTATTTAAAAGTTACATTATAAATTTCCATACCATAGACTAAATATTTTTGTACTCTGATATATTTTGATTAAAATAATCTTATTTGATATTTTAGTTCATATTTTATATACCTACATTTAACTTAAATAACTTTTAGGGAGATTTTAATGAAATGCCATGAGTTTGGTTTTATGAAATATTAAATTGTGTTACATTAAAATCATGTTTATATCACTCTTGGGATATGTGGTATAAAATGGAACTTCAATTATTCTTAGAGCTCAGGTCTAAGCATGTTACTTTCCTGCTCAAAAAGCTTTATTGGCTCTCCTCTTGCCTCTCAGATAAAATGTAAACTCCTTCCTCTGGTATTTAAAACCCTTTATAATTTTTCTTCAACTTACCTTTCTAAACTGATTTCCCATTATCATTCTTCATGTTTTCTCCATTTCAGCCAAACTGGCCAACTTGCTATTTCCTAAGTGCAACATATTATTTCCCATCTCTGTATCTTTGTACAAGGTACCCCCTATGTCTGGAATTTACCTCTACCTCTTAGTCCCTGCTTCCATGAGGGCTTAATCTAGGTGCCACTTCCCACCCAAAGTCCTTCTGTACCTCTCCAGTTTTTATCATCATCTCCCTTTAAATTATTATGTGTGTATTTGTATTTGCTTTTTTGTGTATATGTTGTTCTCTCCCCCCACCCCTTCACCCAATCATCCACCCCCTTTAGAATATAAACTCTAAGAGCAAGAAAGATCTTGTTTTTGTCTTTATACCCTTAGTTTCTACCATAGTTTCTGGCACATCATAGGCATTTAATAAAAATGGATGAATGAATGAGATAATTTGAAATATCACAAAGTATTGTAATATGTGAAAAAGAATGAATTGGGGTCATTTTTTCATTTCTATGATTCTTGATCGAATTCATGCAGTTGATAAATTACTCTTTCACTGCCATCAGATTCACATATTTTAAAAAATCTATTTCTAGAGTCAAGCTGTCATCCATACTTTCTGGAGTCAAATTGTCACATCTTGTCTTAATGACTGAGTCCTTCCTGCTGCTTTCCTTTTTCTCCTCTTTTCCTTTTTATCATTCAATTCCTCTGACAAGGTTATAATCTATTTTCACTGTCCAGACTTTCATAACCAACTTTAAATAACTCCACTGGGTCTCTCTGACCTTTCAGTACGAAGTCCAAATTCCCAGTCTTCCCCTCATCAAGATGCCATAACATTCTTCCCTGCCCTCACTTTCTTCTAATTTTCTACACTGTGCACATAACTTCATTTACTAAGAAGTTTGGGAATAGAGTGAATTAAATTTTTGGTTTACCTAAGGGCTATGCATAAAACCTTTTCTTTTTCAAACCCAAATATTGAAAACATTTCTAAAATATGTTAATATAAATTCCCACTTTTGTAACCACAATGTATGAAATATTCCTTAATTTTTGTATGATAATAACAATTAGCTCTTATATATGACTTCAAGGTTTACAAAGTGCCTACATATGTTCTCTCATTTGATCTAGGTCTTAGAATCACATAGGCTATCATTTTAATTCTCTAGTTTAAAACGTATATAAGAGATTTGCCCAAAACTATGTTGGTCCCTTAACATATTCTGAAAGTTTTTAGTAAATTCCTGACATGAGGTTTTTTCATAGGCTTATAGAATTCAGGATGGGAAAGGGCTTTAAAGATCACCTCCTAGTCCAATCCCTTAATTATTTATCTCTTTTTTAATTTTTAATTTTTTTCATTGAAGAAAAATTCTAGTAAACAAAGATTGCTCTGGTTAGTTGGATTCTGGTTAATAGAGAATTTACTTTAATTTGTCCCCATGTTCCATTCTTGTTCTTTTCCTTGGTGTTATCTCTCTTCTACACTTAGAATAATTTCCCCTCTATTAGCTAATTCTTTTCCTTTGCAAAATTTCAAAATTAAATTTATTAAGTAAGATTTCCCTTTTCTCTTCTATGTCACTTTGTGGCATTTAGAGGAAAATATCATAAATGCCATCTCTGACAACTCCAGAGTATAATTCTCTAATAATCAGTGTTTAAGTGGTCCTGCCAATGTAACCATTTTGACTGAATTAAATAATTTGAGACTTGGCTTTGCTTAACAACCAAGTGATCTTGGACAAGTCAATTAATCTCTATGAACCTCCATTATCTCATCTGCAAAATGGAGATAAATAATATTTTCATTACCTATTTCACAGATTAGTTTATGTGGAAAATAATTTACAAACTATGAAGTGCTATGTAAATGAGAATTGATATTAATATATGAAATATAAAATGGCTTTTCAAAAATGTTAATAAAATGTCATGAAATATCAAATTAAGTACTACCCTTAAGTCATATTTAGATTACCTCTCAGATACATGGAAGAAATTGAAACTTGAATGCTGGTTTATGACATAGTTTGAAATATCAGAAGGCTTTATGCTATTAAGTGAATTATACATTATATTCCTATATTGGTAATATTGTTATTAATAACCACTGATAAGAATATAAGATAATAATTAACTCCAATAGATAATAAATTCATAATTATTTTATTCATTATATTATTTATCATAATTTATTAAATCATAAAGCCATAATTTAAATATCTATATGATCCTAAACCACTGAGGAGAAAAAGAATAATAATTCACATTTATATGGTGCTTTTATAGCTATAAGTTGGCTAAAAGTTATGTCATATAGTTTTATAACTATGTTATAAAACACCTACAACATATTATCTCATTTATTCCTTACAGCAACACAAATCAGTTTGACTAATTTTTTTTCCCCAACGATTTGACCAAATTATTGGGTAATTTCGACTTGCAGCTTGTCATCTATTTATTCTTTAATGTCTTTATCACCAAAAAGCACACCATCATCAAAAAGTGCATGGCAAGGTGCTAGCCCCTACATAGAATTAAAAATCACACCTGTTCTCAGGGAACTTAGCACTTTAGAAGCAAATCTCCAACATTGATGCTTGATTTTCTATTGTAAAATAGCCATTCTCAAATGACTTTTAAAATGTTTCAAATGCTGAATTTCTAAGTATTTTCTTAAGTGTGTTGAATTTGCTATAAGAAGATAACACAGATCATACCTTGTTGTTTCTTCCTTCATTCTTTGATTCATTTAACATTAAATACTTATTAAGTATCTTTTGTGTCAAATTAGTTCCAAACTGAAATAGAAAGAGGAGGCCACTAAATCCTGCATAAGGATCTTTGCTGGCACATATTAACCTAGAAAAACACCTATTAACGTTATCTATGTTTTATTGTATTTTGTTCAATATTTCCCAATTTCATTTTAATCTGGTTTAACCTGTACTAGGAGTGTTGAGATTCGTAGGTACACTCTGCTAGGTACATTGGGAGTGGTGATGAATTTCCAATGAACCATGGGCATTCACTTGTGTAGTAACTTTTTAAACTATTTTTTCAATAGCAATGTCTAAGGAAAAGAATTTTTCCTTGTGAAACTGTTCATGTAACTAAGGAATACTATACTGATCTTTTTGCATATGCTTACTAGTCAATAAATATTAAATACTGCATCATAATGTCCAGAATTTAGGTCCTATGCTACCCTTATAACATGTCTTGCATGCACATTATGAGTGCATTTCATTACACAGATTAGCCATTCTGGAAAGTGTAACTTACTGTGTTAATACTATAGAGTCATAAAATACAAGAAACAACTAGTTTCTTCTGTAGCCATTGATCATATGTATATTTCTTACATTAAGAGCCACAGGAGGCATCATGAGAGCATATAATGATATACTATTGCATTACAAATACAAAGCAGTGGTGACTTACTTATGGCCATATCCAATTAAATTTGGTGAGCAGGTGTTAAGTATTGATTGTGTACAGAACACTAGGAATGTTGGGAGATGACAAATTTTAGATAAAACCTGAGCATTGCCTTTATTTGCCCTAAGGCAGCGAGGTGAAGCAGTGGACAGAACATTGGGCCTGGAGTTGGGAAGATCTGAGTTCAAATTTGACCTCATAAACTTACTAGCGGTGTGACCCTGTGCAAGTCACTCTGTTTACCTTGGTTTCCTCATGCGTAAAATGGTTAAGGACAAGCAAAGTGGGACTTTTTACTATTTTTTCTTTTGGAGTGCTTCTCAGCACCAAGGCAATCAAGTGCCTTTGATTGAGTCTTGCCTTTGTTTATAGGAAAGCCCACACCCTTTTGCTAATTAGGTCATGAGAGGTGTCAAGCCCTAGGGCCCTAATCAGGGTATATATGCTCTGAGGTTGGCATTTTACTTGGGGCTCACTCATTGGAAGAGTGTTGGTGTGGAGACTCTGGGCAGCCATTAAAGAACACATCACCCCACCCCACCCCCACACACGCACCTTGAAAACCCAGATGTTGGTGCTTCTCTCTCTGGAACTGTTTATGTATTGCTTGGACAGACAGCTAGAAGCCTGTCTGCTGCTTTGTGTTATTTTGCTGTTTATATAATTTCTGCTTGTAATTTCTGTTTGTATTTTCTCTGAAGTTCATTTCCTTAGAAAAGCAGATCAAAGAACCTGTGCTAGCAGCCCTCCTGTGTGCTCTTGTTGTTGGTCTTGTGTTGGTCTTTCACCTCCACAGCAGCTACTAGCAGCATTGTTGTTACAAATGGGATTGTGAGGTTGTTGTCCTGGCTATTACCATAGAGGGTTATTTCAGAGGTGAGGCCTGGGGAACCTCCACCAAAGTCCTACTTTCCATTTCTTATCATGCTGTGGAGGTGGCAAGGGATTATCAAAAGTCATATCATTTAAATGCCAGCCCCAGTCGGTCCTAACAAACTCTAAAGGCTCCAAGTGTGGACTTGGGGTGGCAGATTGTATCTGTTGTCTGAAGATTATCCTGGCAAGGATCATCATCAGAAGCTTGGCCATGGAGTGATGAATTTTTTGGCCAGAAGAATTCATATTGACTGTTTACCAAAAAGTGAAAGGCTTGATCTGAATCAGTGGAGGAAGTACTTATAATGAAATCACACATCTTTTGAAATAGAAAAATTATGGATAAGAAAATACCCAGTTGTTTAAGGCAACAAAAACCCCTCATTAACATTCAGAGTGGCTAATGTCTTACAAAACCCACTAAAATATGCTAATAAAATCTACATAAATTTAAACAAACCAAAATTAATGTAAAAGTATTAAATCAGTTTGTACTCACCATACATAATTTTCCAGTCTTCACCCTAGTCAGGCATACCAACTCATCCCTCTCATAACTCCCATCCTCTGGAATGCTTTCCTTCCTCCCTATCTAAATTCTATTCATCTTTTCTGTTCAAGCCTCACTTTGAGAACCCCTGTTGTGATAGAGCTTCAATATCCAAAAAGTTTACCAAATTTTAATTAAGGACTGCATGTGTGTTCAGGAGAGCTGGCTGTGGAGTCAGGATTAAGGATTCAAGTACCGTCTCTGAACATATACTATGTTCATGACCCTGGGAAAGTTACCTAGAGAGCCCATGACAAATATTGAAGACTAGAAGTTGTATGACAGTTACTGAGAAGCATTAAACCAAATAAGAAATGCATCTTTTCATTCTTAGAAATTTCCTTCTAGTTCCCCAACAAAACCTAGTAGTCTGAATCTACAGGGACAGTGAGCATTAGTCAAATTAATGACATAAGTAAAGTTTATCCTTGCTGCTCTCTGCCTCACCTTTTCTGTACCCTACACTCTCAGTAAATTCCCAGTGCTCTCAGTTTACATAGGCCTACATGGAGTCTGTTCAAACAATTCATTAAAAAAAAATAACAGCCAAATTGGTTGGTGAAATAAAACTGACTGGACCAATTGCTTAAGCTGATTCAGGTACTATTAATTCAGTTGCTTAAATGAGTAGGTAGAACCATTCTCACTCTATACTTTATATGAAACATCTATTTATTTTGCTTTGAAATGGTAAAATGCATTAGGGGGCCTTATCAGTGAGGTTAAAATCTTGGAAACATTCCTGCAGAATCAGAATGATTTTCTTTCCCCCGAATTTAATGTTTTCATATTTATCCTTTTGCAGATGTGTGTTAGGCTCCATTCTTTATAAAATAATGAAAATTAAAAGTGCTTCTGACATATTTAATAAAGGCTGAAATCTGTTGACTAGATACAATGATTCAAGTTTTGGCTTCTTTTCTCTTTTCATTAAAGTGCTTATGTTCTAAATGTGGCAGGACAGGATACTCCTACTCCTACTTCTTAATAGACTAAGATGCAAAAGAGCACCTCCACACATTATATAAGAAAGACTAAACTAATGTATGAAATTTCATCTCCAAGAAAACTATTCGTATTTCATATTCAGAAATTTCTTAAAGGGCTAGCATTAGTTCCTTCACATAGAACAACTCTCCTAGATCAGCTTTCCACCAGATATTTTTGGCTGTCATGTGGTAGTGAATTCATCATGGTCTTTCACAGTGGAGCAACTAAGTGGGAATCTGGTGGGGGAAAGACACATGATAGGATGCTGCAGATAAATAGCTTATGGTAGATCAGTTATTAAATCCTATGGATAGATGCTGATTCTAAGAAAAAAGCGAAAAACCAAGAGAAAGCTGACAAAGCAAAGCAAGTGACTACATTTCCCATATACTTATAATGCTTAAAGGGATTTTTTTGTATTCCTTTTGCCAATGGCTTAAATTTCTCAAAATATCTGCAGCATCTAAGGATTTGTCATCACAATGTGACTTATAGTGCCTCCCCCTCTTCTCATGTTTTTCTGTCTTATTTTTTAATATTTGTTGTCTTTATTTTTCTAATCATATTTTTTGTTGATGTCTCCCGAAGGCTATTGGGAAAATATGGACAAAAATCATACAAGATGAGAAGATGTGCAGAGTTTGTAATCTGTATTGGTGTGGGAAATAATACACCAATGAAATTACAGATCTTTGAAAGCATAAGAGCAGATTTTTGTTATCTTTGCCTAATTCCTGTAGCACAACGGTTGTATTAAAATAAAAGACAGTCTTGGAGAGCAGGTGCCTAAACAAAAGAAATAAAGACAAAATGGTTCGTAGGGGTTCCAAAAATATCTGTGAAGTGAACGAACTGATTAGATGATTCCCAAGGATTCTTTAAGCTCTGTATTAAGTTAGAAATAGTATACTTTGTGCAATAGAGATATAATCTAGATGACTTATTCCTCATTTTTCTTATTCCCATGTTATCTTGTATTTATCTTTCATTTTGTTCCTTTCCTACCACTTACTGGACTTCCTTTTGCCTGGCCATGCTGTCAAGAATTGTAGGGAAAATTTGATAACAACAAATAACTGAGGATGTTACTTCTTATGTGATCCATCAACACTTAAGTCAGAAATTGATAGATCTCTTCCTCAGGATGAGGGAAAGCAATACAAGAACATTATGATCATCATGATTTCTAATTAGAGAGGAACTTACACCTAGTAATTAGGATTTACAGCAGAAAAGGACCTTAGCAGTCTCCAAAGTCAACCTTCTCCTTGGACCCACCCACACAATACCTTTCTTCTCACCACACCATGCTTCACTAATAAAATTTGCCAACTGGGTTATTTCCCAAAATGCAAAATAATATAGAGTAGTAATTTCAATATATTTACCTAAGAAACATCATTGATGTAAATGTATGATAAAGATTAAGTTAGACATAGTTCTTGATGAAGCATTTTAAAACAAAAGTTATTTTTTGACAGTTTGATCTAGATATCATGGAGATATTCTTAAAGATCATAAATAATGTATCCTACCATGCCTTAAAAACTTATAAAAGGGTATGTGGTATTTCACTATTGTATTAATTATAGGAAGAGTAATACTCTAAGCCCAGGGAATACTACTGTAGTTAATTACAAATTTGCTCTCAGGAGAAAGCACCCTGAGCTGTACTATTAAGCATGGAATAAATTTCTAGCAATAGTACAGAGACTTGTTTGAAATTATCTTGGTATTGACATTTAATCTGTGTTTATAGTTATTTGTAGACTATTCATTGACACTACAAGTTTCAGTATTGGATGATCTATTATTAGCTTCAAGTAAAATGACATTTAGATATAGATATTTGGAAACAAATGAAAGAATCATAGAATTGTATTCTGAAGATAACCTCCAAAGGTGTTATAATTTTTAAAAATTCTCTCTCCCAACATGTGCTGCTGAATGAAAGTGGAGAAAATTACACAACTGTTCTAGTTGGGTCCACTACAGATTTGTTATATAACTTCAACTGGGCCCTTACTTTTGCTTAGGGAATCCTTTTATGCCTGCCTTATCAACTCACTATCCCACTCTGCACAGTGACTCTTCCAAATCTTTTCATCTCTTCTCAAACCTCCTACGGTTCCCCTCTTCCCCACCTTCTCAGCTGAGAACTTTGCTTTGTATTTTATAGAAAAATTGAGGCCATTCTCTGTGAGCTCCCTCTTTCCTCCTCTTCCCCATCTCGTGACACTTATATGCCTTCTGCCACTATCTCCTCCTCCACCTGTCTTGTATGATAAGGTGACCTTACTCATTAACAAGGCCGACCCATCTCCCTGCTCAGGAAAACCCATTCCACTCTTCATAGATTGCCTTCTCTGTCATCCCTGCTCTATTACTTATTTTAGTCTCTACCTGTCTATTGGCTCAGTCCCTACTGCCTACAAATATGTCCACGTCTCCTCCATCCTGAAAAAATCCTTACCTGATCCTTTCATCCCCAATGACTGTTTCTAACTCTTCTGCTCTTTGTAGCTAAACTCCTTGAAAAGGCTGTCTACAATAAATACCTCCACTTTCTCTCCTCTCACTTTCTTTTTAATCTCTTACAATCTGGCTTCCAACCTAATTATTCCTCTGAAATCACTCTCTCCAGTTCCAAATAATCTTTTAGTTGCCAAATCCAATGGCCTTTTCCCTGTCTTCATTCTCCTTGACCTTTCTGCAGGACTGTTGATCACCTCTCCTTGATATTCTCTTCTCTCTAGGTTTTTGGGACACCACTCTCCTGGTTATCCTCCAACCAACAGAATCACTCCTCAGTCTCCTTTGCTGGATCCTCATCCAGATCACATCCCCTAACCCTAGGTGTCCCAAAGGGTTCTCTGCTGGGCTCTCTTCTTTTCTCCCTCTATACTACTTCACTTGGTGATTTCATCAGCTCCCATGGATTTAATTACCATTTCTATTCTGACGATTCTCAAAGCTATCTATCCTGCCCCAACCTCTCTACTGACCTCCAATCTTGCATCTCCAACTGCATTTCAGACACCACAAAATGGATTCTACTAGACATCTTAAACTCAGTATGTCCAAAACTGTTCTCATTATCTTTCCCCCGAAACCTTCTCCATCTCCTACTTTCCCTATTAGTATTGAGAGCAATACCATACTCCCAGTCTCTAAGGCTCAAGGCCTAGGAGTTATTCTTGACTCCTCACTATCTCACACTACCATATCCAGTCTTTTGCCAAGTCCTGTCCATTTCACTTTCGCGACATCTCTCAAGTACGCTCCCTTCTCTCCTCTGACACTGCCACCAGTCTGGTAAGGCCCTCATCACCTCATGCCTGGATTATCACAATAACCCGCTGGTGGGTCTGCCTGCCTCAATTATCTCCCCACTTCAGTCCTTCCTCCTTTCAGCCACTGAAGTGATTTTCCTAAAATGCAGGTCTGATCATGTCACCCCCTTACTCAGTAAACTCCACTGGCTCCCTATTGCCTCTAGGATCAAATATAAAATGCTCTTTTTGGAATTCAGCCATTTATAACCTCACCTCACCTACTTTTCCAGTCTTCTTATACCTTACTCCCCACCACAAAATGGTCTTCTTGCTCCCAACATTTTTAATGGCTGTCGCCCATGCTTTGGATGTGCTTCCTCCGCAACTCCATTTACTAGCTTCCTTCACTTTCTTTAAGTCCCAACTAAAATCTCATCTTTTGTAGGAATTCTTTCCCAATCCCTCTTAATTCTAGTGCCTTTGCTCTGTTAATCATTTCCTATTTATCCTGTAGTATAGCTTATTGGTATATATTTGTTTTTTTGTCTTCTCTATAGAGCATGAGCTCCTTGAGGGTAGAAACTCTTTTTGTATCCCCAGAGCTTAGCACAGCGCCTGGCATATAGAAAGCACTTAATAAATGTTTATTGATTAATTTCCAGCACACAAATTATTGAGGTCTTAATAGTTACACTGTGTCAGTATAAGGACCTTCTAGGGTCCAGGCATTTTCATACCTAGAATTTAAAGATTTAAATTAAAATAGCAGTAGCAGACTTCAGTTACTGCAGTATATTTCTCCTGCAAAAGAGATGATGTGACTACCTAAAGGAAAACATAAAGGGGTAGGAGCAATCTTAAACTAATTTCCCATCCATAGATGTGACTTATGAATAGATTATGTGATGAATAAATGCTTTATTAGTAAATGAAGACGTATTGACACTCCCACTGTAATGATAAGCAAAATATGCCTTCTTCCTGGGTCATTTCAAGTTAGTTTGTCAAAAAGGTACCCACATTCTGGCACATCAAATATCTTGGTGGCAGCTTGCCAAGAGCCTACAAAGCAATGAGTCTCAGCTTCCACAGAACTTTATGGAACTTTATGTTAACTTACAAAAGAAACACAACCATTAAAAAAACTTGTGTTTTTGAAGTAACTACCTTTAATTAATAGCATTCAACAAAAAAATGCCACCCCCAAACTAAATAGCTTGTCAACATTCTGTTTCCATTAATGCACATCCAAATTATAGGGAAGAATTCCTGAGGTTTCATAGGTTGATAATATATTGTTTACTTTAAAGAAAGAACAGATTTCTCCCCTTATGTTTGCCCATTTGAGGCAGCATGGGGCAGCCCTGGATTTGGCATTAGATGAGTAGGTTTTACATCTCTCTCTCTTTCACCTACTATGTGAGTGAATTGTAGCAAGAATCATAGCCCTGAGCCTCAGTTTCTCCATTTGTAAAAGGAAGGAGTTGGTTGCCTTAGACAACCTGAAAGCTCTTCCATTTTTGAATCCACGATCCTATGATTTTGAAGAGCTTGTATATCAAGCAGGAGGAGACTGCCGAGATAAGTCCAAGTTATCTAAGAAGGTGACCTGGATAAATCAACAAAGAATGCTTTTTAGGACAGAGGCTATAAACTCCAGGCTCATCATAACACTGTCCCAGCCTTATTTTCTAAGAAACAATCTATTTTTCCTTAGTGATGATAGCTGGCATTTATGTAACATGTTATGATTTGCAAAGCACTTTACAAATATCTCATTTGATCCTCACAACAACCCTGGGAGGTACGTGCCATTATCATCCTCATTTTACTGATGAGGAAACTAAGGCAGACAGAATTGTTAAGTGACTTGCCCAGGGTCACACAGCTAGTAAGTATAGGAGACTGCATGTGAACTCAGGTGTTCCTGACTCCAAGATCAGCTTTGTATTCACTGTACCACCTAGCTGCCTTGACTCTAAAAATACCAATAAGTCTTTTCTCTTAAAAGCTGCAATTTTTACAGGCATACCCTCTATGCTAGAACCCTTAAAAGCCACCCCCATTTTCATTAGCATTCTTTTTAAAGCACCAGAAAAGTGTTTTTTTTTCCTTTGAGCAATCCAAGAAAGTATAAATAACAAGAAAGAAAAAAACCACTGATCTTAAATCTCTGTTTCCTTACCCCTTTTCAACAGTGACTGTTTCTTTTTCCCTCTATGGCACTGGGCAAAAGTGAATACTTGATCTTGATACATTATATCCTTCCATTGTCTAGACTCCTTTATTAAATGTCCCTTGGGCTAGCTACCATTTAGCTTGGTGCCAATTTCTCTTTCTAGACATTACTATGATGCCTTTTAGGTAATTCTATCAAGGTTCTTAATAAAGATTGAACAGCAAGACTAACTCTATTGATATTTTAAGCTTTTATCAGCATCTTGGGGGGAAAAGGGATCAATCAAAAGGTATTTACTGAATGTCGACTGTGTGCTTAGTACTGTGTTAGGTGTTTGAGGATCCCAAAGAAAGACAAGACGTGAGGGACGTACAGTCTAATGGTGAAACATAATTTGGGGGGCAGGGAAGAAAAAATGAAAAAAAAAGAAAGTTAAGTGATGATTATTGTATATTTAAAAGGAAATGGGAAGTTGTACATAATAGATTTTCAATTTTGTGCACAATCATCTTTTTTTCTATTCTGTGTTATGGAAATGCTTGTTTTATTTCTTAAGTTTAGAAAAAGAATAAATTAAATTAAAAAACATAATTTACGTGAAGAAGGGATATATTGATGAGACAGAATAGTCTATGTATACTGATGTTGCCCTTGTGGCTGGATCACCAAAGCAAATGTGTCTTGAAGAAGAAGGGAAAATGATTCTAGATCCCTAGGATTTGTTACTTTTAGTACCTCAATAGAGCCATGGTTTTCCTGATGTGATATGTATTTCCTCCAGTGGTTTAGATTACAACTCATTCATGCTTTTTCTTCCTTGCTTTTTTTGTCTGTATTTTCTCAAAAATCCTCTATAGAAGAGCTAGCCAATGTCCTAAAGGACTTCCTCTAGTTCAGGGGTGGGGAACGTGCAGCCTCGAGGCCACATGTGGCCTCCTAGGTCCTCGGGTGCAGCCTTTTGACTGAATCCAAGTTTTACAGAACAAATACTTTTATTAAGGGGATTTGCTCTTTGATGTTTGGGTTCAGTCAAAGGGCCATCCATACTTGAGGACCTAGAGGGTCACATGTGGCCTTGAGGCCGAAGGTTCTGCATCCCTGCTCTAGGTCTTTAATGATATTCTATGGGCATTAATATAGCGCTTTAATGTCCATATGCTATCCCTCAATGTTGCTACATGCCCAGTCCATTTAATTTTCTAGTTATACATCTCTTAGATATCTTTTATATGACTAGTTTTGAAAAATTGAGCAAAAAAGCTGGCATTTATATACCCCTTTAAGGTTTACAAAGCACTTCCCAAATATTATCTCATTTGGTCCTTACAACCTTACAACCTTACAGGGTAGGTACCATTATTATCCTCATTTTACAAATAAGGAAATTGAGACAGAAAGAGGTTAAGTGACTTGCCCAGGGCCACACAGTATTGGAGTCTGTATTTGAATCATTCCTAACTCCAGGTCTAATGCTCTATTGACTGTGCCACCTGGCTCCCTAAGTTTTTGTGTCCAGCTATAGCCTAGGATTCCCCAATGCAATCTTTCTCCTATTCGGTTCCAGGCACTGCTCATTGCCCATCTGTAGTGGCTATCCAAGATGTATGTGCTGATGGACTAAATGTCTAAATCATAACTGGGCCTTCCCTCTTGCAAAACAATTCTTTTATTTTTCCTTAATTAACTATCACACTCTCCTTAGAGTTATTCCAAACCTTTTCATTTTTCCTCAAACCTCTTGTATCATTGCCTCCTTCCTCCTTTCTCCCTCTCAGGAGAAACTCTCACCTCATACTTCATTGGAAAAAAAATAGAGACTATTCACCATGAGTTATTTCCTCTCTCCTATTCTATTCCTCCAACTCACTCCAATTTAATAAGCATTTATTAAGCACCTCCTATGTACCAGGTGGGCATTTAGGTGGTGCAGTGGATAGAGCTCCAGCCCTGGAGTCAGGAGAACCTGAGTTCAAATCCAGTCTTAGACTCTTATTAGCTATGTGACCTTGGGCAAGTCATTTAAACCTGTTTGCCTCAGTTCCTCATCTGTAAAGTGAACTGGAGAAGGAGATGGCAAATCACCCCAGTATCTTTGCCCAGAAACCCCCAAATGGGGTCATGGAGAATTAGACATGACTGAAACAACTCAACAGCACCAAAAATGTGTTATGTACTATACTAGGCACTGGAGATACAAAAGACAAAAATGAAACAGTCGCTTTCCTCAAAGAGCTTAAAAATCCCTTGACATCATTCCCTGTGCTCTTGTCCTTTGCTCCAGGCTCTACTAGGTGGCCCTTCTTCTTGTCCCAGTCAAACCCTCTGCTTGTGCCTTCTCCTATTTCTTCCTGCTTCAATCTTGCCCTTTTCCACTATAGTCTTCAATGTCTACTCCTCTATTGGCTCTTTCCCTGCTATCTAAAAATACCCCCCTCTATTCCCATATCCTTAAAAAGCCTTCCTTGGCTTAGCCATTCCCTCAAGCTATTGTCTCATATCTCTTCCCTCTTTTAGCAATCAAAGAGGTAAGTAGTCTTTATTACACTATGGCCTCCATATCCTTACTTCATGATAATTTGACTTCCAAGCTTACTTTGATTGAAATTGCTTTCTCTCAGGTTATCAGTAATGACTAAACCCGAGGGCCTCTCTTTAGTTCTCATTCTATTTAACCTCTCTGCAGCTTCTGACATCAGCTATGGAATTCTCTGCCCTCATCTTTTTTGACACTGCTCTCTCTTGGTTCTCCAACCTGTCTGACAGTTCCTGCTTAGTGTCCTTTCCTAAATCATCCTCCTCCTTCTGCCCACTTTGTGGGTGTCCCCCCCACCCCAGAGTCTGACCTGTCTTCTTTCTATATACTCTCTTCCTTGATGATTTAATCAGATTCAATGACTTCAATTGTCATCTTGGTGCAGGTGGCTCCCAAATTTATTTGTTCATCACTCAGTCAATAAACATTCATTAAGCACCTACTATGTGCCAAGCACTGTGCTAAGCTCTGAGGATACAGTTTGCCCTGAAGGCGCTTACATTCAAATGGGGGAAGAAAATGCAGAAAACAAAGCTAAAAAGGGAGAGATTATTGGGGAGCACAGGAAGATTCCTGGTCAGGAGCATGGAGAAGAAGTTGGAAAAGTCTAAAAGTAGTGCAGCCAGGTGGGAAATGAGGAAATGACTGTGCTGGATGCCCTCCTTAAATGAAGGTTTTGGAGGGCCTGGCTCCACCCTCCAATCAGGGGGAGCAAAAGAGTGATGAGGTGGGAGTACCAAAGCTGATGACATCTTGAAGGATGGTGAAGTTCCTTAGGGCATGGTGAAGATGTCAGAAAAGTCCAAAAATAGTGCAGCCTGCTGGGAGTTAGAGTCCTTGCTGCTATTGCCATGCAACTCTGTTCAGCCCTAATCTCTCTCCTCAATCTGTATGCCAACTTCTTCTTCCTGGACATTTCTGCCTGGATGCGCCATCAGCATATCAAGAGCCAGACGCCCAAAACAGGACTGCTTATACTCCACGCTCCTTTGTAGAATCCCTAGCTTTCTTCAAATCACCGTTCAGGTGACACCACCTACATGGGACCTTTCTGGATTCCCTCCCCTCCCCCCCCAACACACATACACACCCCAGGTCTTAGCATCTCTACTTCTTAAAATTACTTTGTATTTACTTACAGGTACATATAAATCCCTCAGGGAAAATGTGAGCTCCCTGAGGGCAAGGACTCTTGTCTTTGTACCTGTACTTCCTAGCAAAATGCCTTGAGTATAATTAATCTTTAATAAATACTTGTTGAACTGAATTTTTCTAAAAAAACACCAAACCTTGGGATATATATCCATACGCATACATACATTTATATGTGATAATATATACTTAATATAACAATACATATACATTATATAATATATATAAATGTTTTAATTTCTGATTAATTTTTAAATTTAATTTTTATTTTAAATTTAATTAATTTTAATTTAAAAAATTTAAAAGCATAGTTCTTATTAATTGGATTTTTAAAAAGTATGTAGGACCAAAGAATCAAAAATGGATGGAGTTTATCTTACATACACCTACACGTGCTCCTGGGGCATCTAGGTGGTATAATGAATAGAGAGTGAGGAAGACACCTCCTCTGAGTTCAAAACTGGCCTTAGACATTTGCCTCAGTTTCTGCATCTGTAAAATGAGCTGGAGAAGGAAATGGCAAAGCACTCCAGTATCTTTGCCAAGATGGGGTTAAACATGGGATTACAAAGAGATGAACTCGACTGAAACAACTGAACGACAACAACCAAAAACATGCGCTCTGAGCAGTTAGGCGAATACATATGTCTCTGACTTACGAACAACCTTTACATAAATATGAATGTCTTTTGTCATCCCTGTCTCATCTCACCTTCCTACTGCTGGAGTCCTAGCTGCTACTGACATGGAAACTTTTGGGGAAATAAACTTGGAGCTTTTAGAGAATATGTGATTTGTGAGGTGGGGGAAGGAGAGAAGCCATAAAGAATAAGAATAAAAATTAGATTTGCTGACCTGAGATTCCTGGCCACAACTGACCTACCTATATGCTCTAGTCATCTTCCATGTCTATTCTGTCCCCAAAATATCTTCTCCCAAACTGCCTGAATGTTTTTTCCACTTCCACTGCTTATACTACTTTAAATTCCACCAATTAGGGATGAATTTGATTAAGAACATCCCATTTTTAAAAAGGCTAATACTTCTGGGACAGTAATAGGCCAACATCAATCATTAAAATTTTAATGTGAATGAGTTCGATTAGATTGCTTCTTCCTGGAGATTACTTGTACTAAGGGAATCAGGAGTTTTGATTGAATGGAGGGAAGACAATTAATTTTGGAACATAGGGCGCTTCTGGAAAGTGGGCAGGTTTTGGTAGGGTGCTACATTTAGGAATTTAAACTAGCCTGAGGGTATTGAATGCCTAGAAGATACTAGGGAGGAGGATAGTAGAAAGTGAGAAAGGCCCCCAAAAAGGGAAGTTTAAAAAAGTGTCCAAAACAAACTTCCTCCATTTAAACATTTTTCCTGGGGCTTACTTCAAGCCTAGGGAAAAAGGGAGGCACGTTTTTCTTCTTCTTCTTCTTCCTTCAGCAAAAGATTCCCAGGACCCAGAATTGAAACTTGTGTAGTTATATAGCTAATATAATTTATCCATATTATGGAGGAAATATATTTTTTGAGCTAGGCTGAAAACCTAACCAATGTTTATATCAACATTTCTATGTAGAAAATATAGAGGAAAAATATTGTCAGCTAGGTGGATAGAGTGCCCGGCCTGGAGTCAGGAAGACCTAAGTTCAAATCTGGCCTCAGACACTTCCTAGCTGTGTGACCCTGGACAAGTCACTTAACCCTGTTTACTTCAGTCTTAAGAGAGTGGCCTAGAGTGCTATGAAGTTAAATGAATTGCCAATTGTATTGGCAATCAAAATGGGCTCTTAGCACTTAATTCAACCAAGTGCCCTTGAAGAGTTTGGCCTTTATTTCCTTGATTAAATTAGGAGTCCTTGATGACCTCCTTGCCTCAAGGGAAAGCCTAGTTTACAGGGGTTTGAGTGACATGTTTGTGACATCAGAGGCTTTTAGACTATGTGGGTTTAAGTCGCATTTTTGTGACGATTTTAGGTCACATGGGTAAGTCACATGTGTGACTTACCCTTGACCCTGAAAAAGATATAAAACCAGAGGTTGGCTTTCTCTTTTTCAGACCTCTGACCCACAGCAGGAGTGTTGCGTGACTCTGGGCCAGCCCTTGTCTAGCTCCCAGCTGAACTCAGATATTGGTAACTATGAATTGTATGTTCTGAGAGCTGGTTGTTGTTGGTTTTTCACCCCCACAGCAGCTGCTAGCCAGATTGTTGAAACACCAATGGAGCACCATAGCCAGTACGCCAGAGGTGGGATTTGAACCCAGGTCTTCCTGGATTCAAGGCCAGTTCTCATTCTACTGTGCTACAGTACCTCACTTAGCACATCCATTCCATCCGAAATTATTGCCTTACAAATGAACTTTTAGAACATGATCTATTTGTAAGTTGGCAATTGCCTGTATGCTGATTTGTTTTTCTCCAACACTTAATAAAAATTACAGTTAAGAATCCAACATTTCCTTAAGAGATCATTTCCTTTGTCGATTTCACTGATTAGTCAAATGGAGATTTAATTCATTCATGTGAAAGCATTAATAAATTGAAACACTCCACCCTGTAAGTTCTCACTTCATTGGACATTACCTGAGTGTGCTCTAGCCTCACTCTCTAGCTGCTTCCAGCATCTTTAGATGGAGATGTCTTGCTGTTACCTCAAGAGCTTATATTTATTTTTAAATAAATATTTTTTTTGGAAATCTTTATGGTAAATGTGACAATCATCTTAAAATATTCAAATACACAAATATGGACAAATGAATGAAGTATATATAAAATGATAAATCCCTACTTTTTAGAACTGGTTTTTAAAATGCAGATTTAACAAATTAGAAACAAGCTTTCCTTGTTTGTTTCCTTGTATCTTTCTGCATTTTTTTCCTTTTCTGAATATTTTTCCAGATTTTGTTGTACTCCTTTTTCTCCTCCTCCTCCTTCTGTATTTAGAATATATAGATCATTATTTGGGTTCTGTTTTCCTTAATCTGCTTCACTACATATATCATTCCATGTTTCTTCATATTCATCATGCTTGTAATTTCTTATGGCACTATACTATTCCATTCCATTCATATATCACAATTAGTCTGACCATTTCTCAATTGTTGGATATGGGTTGTCTCCCTGGTTTTTGTTTTTGATTTTTTTTTACTATATGATCAATACTGTTAGGATTATTTTTGTGCAGATGAGTACCTTTCCCTGTTAATAACATACTTGGGGTATGATCCTCATAGTGAGATTTATCTAGGCCAAAGGGTATCAAAAGTTTTGTAGCTCTAACTGTATAATCCTTATTGCTTTCCAATATCTCCATACCAACATAACCCACCAAAATTATAACTGATACCTGATTTTCCACAGCTCCACCAGGATTGCATTTTATTATTTTTAATTGTCTTGGCTAATTGAGAATCTTATGACTTTTTGAGTTATTTGTATTTCTCTGATTTTCAGAGAGTTTGAATACTCTTTCATCCAGTTAATGATAATTTGTGTTTCTTCTTTTGAGAACTGCCTGTCCATGGCCTTCCATTTATCTACTGGAAAATGATTCCTTTTTAAAAAAAAAATTTAATTTATGGAATAAAGCAAGCATTTCCATAACATAGTATAATTAAAAAAAAAGATGATTGCACATGAAACTGCAAATCTACTATGTACAACTTGCTAGTCTTTTTAAATATACAACAAAATAATCGTGTAATTTTTTTCCTTTTTTTCTTCCCTCCCCATTCCCTGTCCTAGAGATAGCCACCATTAGACACAAATAGGTATATGTATATGTAAAATTATTCAATACATTATTCTATTTCACTCTAACTCTTTCTCTGGCTGTAGATTGTGTCTTTCTTCATATGTCCTTTATAGTTAATTTGGGTATTTATAATAGTCAAAATAACTTATTCGCTCAAAGTCATTATTAAAATAATATTGCTGTTATTGTATACAATATTCTCTTGCTTCTGCTCACTTCATTCTTCATTATTTCATGTAAATCTTTCTATGTTTTTCTAAGATCACTGAGCTCATCTTTTCTTATAGCATTGTAGTATTCCATCACAAGCATATGCCACAACCTGTTCAGCCATTCCCCTGTTGATGAGCATCCCTACAATGTCCAGTTCTTTGCCACCACAAAGAGAGCTGCTACAAACGTTTTAGAACACATAGCTTCTTTTCCTTTTTCCCTAATCATCTTTGGAAATAGACCAAGTAGTGGCATTGCTGAGTCAAAGGGTATAGGCAGCTTAATAACTCTTTGGGCATAATTCCAAATCGCTCTTCAAAATGGTTGTATCAATTCACAATTCCACCAGCAATGAATGAGCATCCCAGTTTTTCCATATCCCTTCCAACATTTGTCACTTTCCGCCTCAAGCATTTTAGCCAATCTGGCAGGTATAAAATGATATCTCAGAGAATGACTTAAATAGTTTATATTTATGTACAAACTATCTTACAATGAAAGTGATTTCTCATCATTATCTCCATTATCATTTTAACTGATACACATATAATGCTTCAAGTTTTGCCAATTTCTTTACATATATTATATCATTTAATCCCTACAACAACCCTGTGAGGTGTATTATTATCCCCATTTTACAGATGAGGAAACCAAGGACCAGAGAAGTTATATGATCTGCCCATAGTCATCTGTCTGTCTGACTCTCTGTCTGTCTGTCTATCTATCTATCTATCTATCTATCTATGTCTTTACATGAGTATCTTAGAGTCAGGATTCCAACCCAAGTCTCTCCTCACTTCAAGCCCAAGCCCAGAGTCCTTGATTCTCACAAGAATTCTGTGAGGTAAGCAGCTCCATTTTATAGTATTAGGCCCATTTTCAGAGATCAAGAATCTGAAACTTGAAAATTAAATAACTTGCCCAGGGTCATAGTAAATGATGGAGGGGTGATTTGAAACAAAGTCTTCAGTGCTATTTCTACTGAACCATGTTGTCAGCTATATTATATACTTACTGTGGCCAGGGCCTAATTTTCTACTTCTCCTGTATTAATCATAGCACCTAGCACAGTTCTAAGCACATTGTAGGTGTTCGATGAATAGTTTTTGATTGGTTGATAGGTCTTATCAGATTTATACTCAATAATAATAGGTATTTGTTAAAGACATAGAGTGAAGAGCTATCCATCAATAAATATTGTTGACCTTCGTACCTGACAGTAATAACTAAGAGGCTTTATGACCTCTTTTTCACTAGAAATAACTTTTATAGTATTGATTAAACTGTAGGAAGATCTTTGAAAATATATCTGCAAGTGCAAGGCTATCATAGTAAGCTATTGAATCATAGGTTTTAAATTTAAAAAAAAAGATTTTTTTGGTACCCACAAAAGTGGCAGCAACTAGACATTTTCATGGACAAGTAAATAGAAATTCTTATATATAATGTTGCTGTTCGTTATCTACCTAATTAGCTTCTCATAGGCCATCATCAGTTCACATTGATGTCACTCTTCTATGAACTGGTATATCACTTCACGGTCTGTTTTGTTGTTGCTGAGTCATTTCAATCGTTTCTGACTCTTCATGACCTCATTTGAGGTTTTCTTGGCAAATATGCTGGAGTGATTTGCCATTTCCTTCTCCATTTCCTTTTACAAATGAGGAAACAGGCAAACAGGCTTAACTGACTTGCCCAGAGTCACACAATAAGTGTCTGAGACCAGATTCGAACTCAGGAAGATGAGTATTTCTGAGTCCAGGCCTGGCACTCTATCCACTGGGCTACATAGTTGCCCTGGCTTATGCCTTCCAATTTTACAACTTATTTCTACAAGTTATAACTTTTTTATAACTTATGAATTACTTTGTAATGTTTACTGATTCTTTCATGTTTATTAGTCAGATTTATCCAGCTACGTTACTAAAAAAGGACTATGTTTCATGCTTCTTCTATGTCCCTCACTATGAGCAGCACAATGAGGCTCACGGTATTAATCCATCTTATTTTCCTGCACCCTGGTGAGGTTGTGAATTCAAAGGAGCAAATTAGTGAAATTAAATATAAATGTGTGGCACAAATGCTGTATTTATTTAGTCATTAATTTGGTTTATAAGAGTAGGAATTGCATTTGTATGGCTTTATCTCATAATCTGCTCCAGCCACCAGCCACCAGGTAACTACTGAAGACTAGATCCTGGGGAAAGTAAATTGTCAAACATATCTTCATGTGACTAAATCTGATGTTTTTAGTTGGCAGGGGTAAAAAAAACCTCCAAATGATGAATTATCATAATGAGATAAGTGAATTAAACATTTGGGGAATCTTACTTTCCAAGTCACCGGTTCTTGTCTCTTCCCCTCTCAAACAAGAGACAATTATGAAAGGCAGCCTTTGTCATCTGATTTGCCAAGAACAATTAGGTACCGGAGACCATTTCAGAAATGCACCAGTCAAGTTGTCTCTCTATATTTTGGTACTTCAATTCACCTGCTGTGTCTGCCCTACTGTTTAGACCTTTTAAGCATTTTTACAGAGAAGAAAAAAAGTTTTGCAAGATTTCAGAAAGAAATGACAGCTTCGCAGTATTAAACCTCATGCATTGCATAAATAATATCTGAAAAAATTCTAGGTCAGTGGAAAATTCCTGTAATTGTCTGATGTTATTGGGGTTATTTTGTGGGGGGGGGGGGAAGGGAACACAGTATCCTGAGAAATCTGTCTCATTAATCATTTCTAAAAATAGTGGAAAAAAAGGAAAAGAATCATACTGACTCTTCCTATATGGTCCTTATTACACTCGAAACACCACACTAGAGTACTTGCTTTAGAGGACTTATTTCCTTCCCGAAGTAAAAACAGACTATTCCCTATTTAAGTGTACCTCACTTTACACAATACACATGTTCCTAAAAAGTTTGAGTTCCTAAAAAATTTTAAGTTACTAAAAAGTAACTTTAAAATGAATCATATTGGAAAGATACTAGAATTTGCTAAAGGAATATTGAAATTAATCCTTGTCTAAATCATATTCAAAAAATCTAATCAAATTAAATTCGGGTTCAGCTATCAATTCAACTTACTGGTCTCAAAAGTCCCTTCCAACTCCAAAATTCCATGATTCTGTAAGACTTATTGAATGCTGCTATAGGCTATGCTGTGTGGAAGATAACATTTATTTCAATAAGTAGAAATGATGGGAACTTGGAGGAAAAGGGACTACTCCATCTTGGAATTTATTATAGAAAAGCAGAGTAAAGCTAGGAATAGCCTGGTATGTACCCTAGATTTTAGAACAGATTCCAAAGAGTCTAGAGAAAAGGCAGGTAAATTCCCATAGATTAAATTTTTATATGGAAATTCACCTCAGAAAGGACACAAGGCTGTCAGGAATGTCATTCTGAAGTCACAAAGTGAAACCATTCCAATAAGGAAAAGTGGAGAGCTGTCTAAAGAGCTAAAGAGAGCAGTGTGGATGCCCAGGAACCCATCAGCCTAGCTTTGACAAATTGCAGCCTCAGGTGGACAGCTCTTTGTGGAATCACTGATGGGTTCAGGGAAGCAGTTTTCTCAGTCCGGTCTTGGGGGGAAATCTTTGGATTTGTTCTGGAAGTGTAAATGGAAAATGAAAAAAGCGGCTCTTTCTCCAGGATGAGACACTAACAGAAGACTACAAAATAAGTTAAATAATTGAGGACCAATAGGTTTCTTCAAGTTACCTTGTCTAAGCCAGGTTGGGGCATTCATTCTTATGAATGACAAGTTACTGGAAGCAGAGACCACATTTTACTGTAATGTGCCTGATGAATGTACTTTTCATCCAGAAGCAGTTGAGAAATCCCCGTATCCAGTGGCTCAAGAAGGAGAAGGGGAGGGGGTGCTTGTTTTTTTGCAATGACTCAAATTCTGACCTTTGAAGGATTTGCAGCCTAACTTCTAGTAAGCCTTTCTCCTGTCAAGTGCTAAGGTATAAGGACAAGGTCAATTGGGCATCATTCCCAGGGTCTTCAAAAACAGTTCGATTTGGCCACAGTCCTCTCTGCCAAACATTCGCGCAGGATTCTAGGAAAGCATTCCTGCAGTGGGAAACATCCTGGGGCAAGCGAGTTTGGGATTGGGGCGGGGACTGACGAGAAGCCTCTCTAAAAAGCCGACTACCGCACACCCATGCCCACTACGCTCGCTGGTATCTGCCCGTAAGTCTTGCGCCTTTCTGAACTACGAGACGAGACGCTCCCCCTGAGAAGATACAAAGACACCCCTACCCCCTGCTCAGTCTTGTGAGGTTGCTCGATCGCATTAGAGAGGAGAGTGAGTCGTGGAGCATGTCCGGTGGGCGTAGGCAGGAGCCGCGGCTCTTCAGGCAGCCCAGCCTGGCCTTGGTGACCTTGCTGCACTGGGGTGTCCGGCTGACCTGGGCGGCCAGCGCAAGCCTGGAGTCCGACTACGCCCTCATCAATGTGACCGTGCAAGAGCCTGGCCAGGATGGTCCCCGCACGTTCTTCATCCACCACGCCCGCTACGGTACAGATTCACTCAAGGTGGAGGTGAAAGGGCGGTTGCTGATCCCGCAGCCCCTGCAAGAAGCCTCGAATCTCCACGGCTGCCATCCTGAAACCCATTTCCAAGTCCCTCCGGACTTGAAACAGTGGATTGCTCTGTTGCGGAGGGGAAACTGCACATTTCTGGAGAAACTATCCCGGGCAGCTTTCCACAATGCAGTTGCGGCCGTCATTTATAACAATGATGAAAACGTAATCACTATGTTGCACGAAGGAACTGAAAATATCGTTGCTGTGATGATTAAAGAATCAGAGGGAAAGGAGCTTTTGAGTTATCTGGAGAAGAACATCTCCGTGCAAATGACTATCACCCCTGATTTTTCAGAAGTGCCACGAAAAAGCATCGGATGGAGTCCTGGAGTTTTCCTGTCAATATCCTTATTTGTTCCGTTGGCCGTGTTTTTAGTGTGTGTTATTTCACATAATATTAAGTAGAGTAGGAGATAAAATGCCCAAGTCTTCAGGTAGCGTTGAAGTCTCCACAATTTGTCTCCAAAATACTTTTCCATCCTCTTCGTGCATTTCTTGACAAAGCAAAGCTGGATTGCTGACCTCTTCCCAATTCAACTTAATGTCTGCTGGCTCATTCTTCCTTGTATTCCTCCGCAGCCCATTTCTTTGCCTGGAACATAATCCCTCCTTAGCTTTGCCTCTTGAAAATCAAGTCTTTTTTCAAGATCCAACTCAGATGCCCTTCCCTTCTTGGAGACTTCCCTAATTCCAACTGAAAGTGATCCTACCATCTCTTAAATTTTCCTAGAACACTTTGTCTCCATATCTCCTTTGCCACTGTAATATTATTTGGTTGTATTTTGCTTATTTATCCCCCATAGTGAATAATAAGGTCCTTGAAGTCAGGGAATATTGTTTTTTCATTTTTGCTATCTTCAGTGCCTTGCTCAGATCAGATACATAAATGCCCATGACAAGAATATCATCTTGGAGATACAGCTAAGAAACTCATCGAAAAGCTGAAAGTTAAACAGTAAACAAGGATGATTAGAAAACTGACCCAAACTCAAATCTTGTATTGTTTGCATTGAGTGAAGAAATGTGATTTCCATATCCTGTCCTATAAGCATGTGCCAAGTGGCATGAGTGCTACAAAAGAAATATAATGTAGTGCTATTTCATAGAACTAACATTTAAAATATACCGTGTTGATTGACTTAGACATGAGTCCTTGCCCTTAAGAAATTTACAATTTGGATATGAGACACAACTCACAGAAAGGAAACAATTAAGAAATAATATGAATACATAATTTTCAGCAGTATTTTGGAACTGAGCATTTTTGCCCTGTTCCCCATGGGTTCTTCATCACTGGTCCGTGCTGTGCAGACATATCTGAAACCAATCTATACCACTTTGTTTCTTCTGGGCCATGATGCTATCCTGCTGTTGGTGGCGGCAGAGGTAAATATATTCTAGTACCTCACTAATCTCCAAGCCATTGGTATGCAATACGCCTTATGGGCAATGTTTCCTGCCTATCTAGTTTGTTTTATCAGGGCTGGTTCCTAAACAAGTCAATTGAGGTATAAGGTATATAAGTATAATAAGTATAATCATATGACTACTGCTAATAATGTGTTTTATGTACATTATATCTTTTATATGCATTATATCCTTCACAGTGATCTTGTGAAGGGTGTACTTTTGGGATTATTAGCTACATTTGACAGAGGAGAAAACAGAAGCTCAGAAAGGTGATGAGATTTGGCCATGGTCACATAGCTAGCAAGTGTCAAAGGTGAGATTAGGACCTAGTTTTTCCTAATTCTAAATCTAGTACTCTATTCTCTGGGAACAGTTATTTCTCTATTATATGATAAATATATTAGAGATATAAAACAGAGTGTCATGTGACTCCTGAGAGGGACATTTGTTAACAAATGGATATTGTTTCCTCCTTGCCAAATCACCAGGTGGAAACAGAATGATGTACTGAATCTCCCTGTTTGATTTAATCCCATAAAGTCACTAATGGCCAACTAGGAGATGGAGATGGAATTTTCTGGGGTTGACTGTTTCTTTTGTCCAGAAAGAAAAGGAAACATTGAGCCCAAGATCAATAGTTTTGGTATTGAGGAATCCGAATTTCCATTGTGTCAAGAGTGTATATGATTAAGTACAAAAATCAGTGTGGACTACAGTGTTGAATCCTTTAGTGATCTGAATGAACACTTACCAATCTATCAGTTTGCTACATATATTAATTTTATGTGTAAAATGCCCAATATAAAATCTTCTTACTGCCATGTGTCATTTGTTTAAAATCTACCTTTATTGGTTGCTACAGCACAAACCTAATGATTTCTTACTTAGTTTGGGAATCTTTTGTGCTAGTTAAGGGCACCAGAAAGGAGATTGTAAAATTAAATTTATAACAAATAATTTAAAGTCTTAAAATATTCTTGTGAGTAGTTTCAAAGCTTAGTTGTTAGTATATAGCTACTAGTGTATAGTATGGTTTCTGGATGACTGTCTCAAAGATTTTTTTTGATGTCCTTAGCTAGTTGAATAGCAAGATTTTTCCCAAGAGATCTAGAAGCACAACCTAACATCAACGTTGAACTTCCTGGTACTGTACAATGAATCAACAAGCATTTATTAAGTGCTTACTATGTGCTAAGTACTAGGTATTGAAAGAAGGGCAAAAAAAAAAAGCAAAAGTCAAAAGAAAAACAAAAAACCCCAGCTGTGCTTTCAAGGAACTCATTTAGGGGAGACAACTATGCAAATAACCACGTACACATATATGCATATTGTGGAAAATATTATACTATTTTATATCATTTTTGTAATTTCAATAAGACTCAGGGCCTGAACTACTTAATCAGAAGAAAAGCCTGATCCTAACAGTCTCTTTGTTCTCTGAGTAAGCTCAGAGATATCTCTATCTTATATCAACAAAATCCAGATGGAGCATTCCTTGCTCTGTCCATGGCCATTAAGGGTGAAAACCTTGACCCCAGACACTATTTTGAATTATGTGACTTTTCCTTATCTTAATATTTTATGGGCATATTCTATGTTGTGGAATGTTAATGGCAAATTAAACACAGAGATCCTGGGGTAGTAATTCCAATTGACATTCTGTCAACTATCTAATTTGTTGTATTTACAATCTATTCCATTAAGGAAAATTCTCTTCTTGTGTCATGGTTAAACATACATGGGGGTCATAAAAATGAGGTCATACAGGCTTTCTAGCTCTGCTAAAATAACGTATATAAGTTTTCTCATTGCTTTGTTCAGGCAGCCAGAGTTTATACTCTGACTCCTTGTACGTACAAGTAAGCTAGCTCCGCTATGCTTTAAGGGAAAATAATAAACAACATGGATTTTTCTATCACCTAGCTCTGTTGTTTCCTTCAACCAAATTTTCAGGTTTAACTATATATATATATATATTTATTTCAGGTCATCAACAGAGGGAAGAGGCAGCTAGGTGGCTCAGTGAGTAGAACGTTGGGCCTGGAGTCAGGAAGGCCTGAGTTCAAATCCAGTCTCAGATATTTACTAGCTGTGTGGCCCTGGACAAGTCACTTAATCTCTATTTGCCTTAACCTCTATTTGCCTTACTCCACTGGAGAAGGAAATGGTAAATCATTCCAACATCTTTGCCAAGAAAAATCCATGGACAGTATGGTCCTTGGGTTCACAAGGAGTCAGAGACGATTGAACAACCAATCTCTAAAATATTACTTTTGGGGGTGGCTAGGTTGCACAGTAGGTAAAGTGCCAGGCCTTAAGTCAAAAAGACTTATCTTCCTGAGTTCAAATCTGGCCCCAGACACTTACTACTAGCTGTATGACCCTGGGAAAGTGACTTAACCCTGTTTGCTTCAGTTTCCTCATTGAGCTGGAGACGGAAATGGCAAGCCTCTCCACAATTTTTGCCAAGAAAACCCCAAATGGGGATACAGAGTCAGACACAACTGAAAAATGATTAAACAGCAAGAGAGGGAAGGCATTAAATGGAATCTGGAAAGGTTTCTTGAAGAAGGTATGATTTTAGCTGAGACCTGAAGGAAGCCAGGGAAGTCAGGAGGTAGAGATAAGGAGTGAGAGAATGCCAAGCATGAGAGACAAATGCTGTAAAATAACTTAAAGAAACCCTGGATTGTCTCACTTTAATGAGGAATAGACTAGGCAGGATGTGATTAATAGTAGTGGTTGCGTGTTACCTTTCCGTTTTTGGCGAATCTCTTCTATCAAAGTTTTAATTCTGTGCTGGCCTGTAGGTATTGGTGCCTCATTAGAGTCCATACCCTTTACAGAGTCCTGAATTCCTGGTGCAGATGATGCTATCTGCTGCTTGCTGCAAGGATACTGCTATTAAAGTAGGTGGGAACTCCAGATCTTTGAAGTCGCAAGGTTTTCACTTGGGCATTTGAGGTGGGGAGGGAGAGGAAAAAGCTTTGTCCTCCCTCCCTGCAACAAAGGCAATTTCCTCTCCGAAGTTGTTCAATGCTCAATTCAACCACCACTCAACTAACTGGCTTTGAATTAGCTTGCTGTTTATATACATAGCTCCATGGCTATGTCTGACTCAACTAAACAAGGTACAGTGATCCTTTCCACATCGCAACTTACCCCATTGTGGTTTCAATATATTGTAGGCCAACATAAGAAATTAAATGGGAATATGTGGGGAGTTTGGTGGAAGCTGCAGACGACATGCAAAGGCCAGCAGATGACACAGAGTCTATGACTGAATTTTACAATTTACAATAAGCCAAATTTTACAATAAGGTACTGTAAACAAACCATAAAAGAAAAAAGAAAAAAATCCAAACTTCTTCTCTGGTAGGAATGGAGGGCCAAAAAATTTTGTGCAGATTTTCTTGATCACCAGAGCGCTGTGCCCCTAACCCCCTCGATGTGGAAAGGATAACTGTATTTCTTGTGTGGTATCACCTGCTTTCATCAAATGATTGAAAGCTCTTATGATCCCTTCAAATTGATTAAGGACTGATTCATAACTAGTTTACTTTTGAATAATTGACTGATTCAATCAAGATTCTTGGCCCTTCTGTGATAAAGTGGGATGGAGGTGAACCCCCACCGTACATATCTGATATATAATCTATATTAATAATAATAGATAACATTTATACAGCACCCACTATATGCCAGGCACTGTGACAAGCATTTTATAAATAGGATCTCATTTGATCCTCAAAACACTGGGATGTAGGTGCTATATTATCCCCATTTTACAGATAAGGAAACTAAGGCAAACAGAGGTTAAGTGATTTGCCCAGGATCACAGTATTTGAGGCTATATTTGAACTCAGGTGTTCCTCACCAAGCCCTATGTTCTATCCACTGCACCACCTACCTGTCTATTTTGTACACACATGGCGCACGCGCGCGCGCGCGCACACACACACACACAAACACACACACACACACAGACAAATACACACACATATATCAATACACGTTTATTAAGCACCTACTATGTGCTAGTTATTGTCACTGGATATACAAAGACAAGGCAAAAACATCCTTTGCCCTCTTATATTCTAAAGGAAGACAACATTTATAAATCCGTATATTCAAGTTAGATGTAGAATTAGGCTTAGAGGGACTAACAACTGGGGGGGGGGGGCTGGGAAAGGCCTCTTGGAGGAGGTATCACTTGTGATAATAATCACAACAATGATAACAACAACAATAATAAACCTGATATGTAGCACTTATGAAGTGCCAGCCACCGTGCTGAGTCTTAATGGAAACCAGGGATTCTAAGCATCGGGGGTAAGAGGGAGAGTATCCCAGGCATGGGAGACAGCCAATGTAAAGAAAAAGAAATAGGAGATGGAACATTTTTTGTGAAGAACAACCGGCATGGCTGCACCATAGAATAGGTAGTGAGGAGTAATTAAAACACTGGAAAAACCGGAAGAGAACAAGTTGTGAAGAGCTTTAAATGCCAAGTAGAAGGGTGTATATTTAATTCTAGAGGTAATTTGGGGCCATTAGAATTTATTGAGTAGTGAGATGACCTGGTCAGATCTATGCTTTAAGAAGATCATTTTGTGAATAATTTTGATACATTAAATTAAAGTTTTTGGCACAAATAAAACCAATACAACCAAGATTAGAAGGAAAGCAGAAAGATGGGAAATAATTTTTATAGCCAGTGTTTCTCATAAAGGTCTTATTTCTCAAATATATAGAGAACTGAGTCAAATTTATAAGGATGCAATATATTCTCCAGTTGATAAATGGTCAAAGGATATAAACAAACCGTTTTCAGATTAGAAATTAAAGCCATCTGTAGTCATATAAAATGTTCTAAATCACTATTTATTAAAGAAATGCAAATTAAAACAACTCTGAGGTACCACCTCACATCTATCAGATTGGCTAACATGACAGAAAAGGAAAATTATAAATATTGGAGAAGATGTGGGAAAATTGGAACAGTAATTCATTGTTGGTGGAGTTGTGAACTGATCCAGCCATTTTGGAGAGCAATTTGGAGCTATGCCCAAAGGACAACCAAACTGTGCATACCCTTTGATCCAGCAATATCCTTACCTGGTCTATATCCCAAAGAGATCATAAAAAAGGAAAAAGGACCCAAATGTAAAAAAAATATTTATAGCAGCTCTTTTGTGGTGGCAAAAAATTTGAAATTGAGGTGATGCCCATCAATTGGGGAATGGCTGAACAAATTGTGGTATATAAATGTAATGTAATACTGTTGTGCTATAAGAAGTAATGAGCAGACAGATTTCAGAAAAACCTTGGAAGACTTACATGAACTGATGGTGAGTGAAGTGAGCAGAACCCGGACAACATTGTACATAGTTACAGCAACATTGTGTGATGATCAACTGTGATTGACTTGGCTTTTCTCAGCAATACAATGATCTTAGACAATTCCAAAAGACTTATGATGGAAAATGCTATCCAAATCCAAAGAAAGAACTATGGAGTCTGAATGCAGATCGAAGGATAGTATTTTCACTTCTTTTTTGTTTTTTGTGGCTTTTCCCTTTTGTTCTGTTCTTTCACAAAATGACTAATGTGGAAATATGTTTACATGATTTCACATATATAACCTATATCAGATTGCTTGCCATCTTGGGTGGGGGGAGTGGGAGGGAGGATGAGAAAAAAAAATTTGAAACTCAAAATTTTATAAAAAATGAATGTTGAAAACTATCTTTACATGTAATTGAAAAAAATAAAGTACTATTTACCAAAAAAATCATTTTGGCAGCAATGTAGAGATGGGCTGGAGGAGGAAGAGATGGTACAGGGAGTACAAATAGAAGCCTGTAACAAATAGTTCAGGAGAGAGGTGACAAGCACCTGTAATAAGGCTGTGGCTATGTAGATAAAGAGAAGAGTGAAGATAGAATTAACAATATTTGGCAATGGATTGAGTATGTGGTACGAATGAAAGTGAGGATGACACCAAGGTTGCAAACCCAGGGACTGGGAGGATGGTGGTGCTCTTGATAGTAACATGCAAGTTAGGAATAGTCAGCAAAGATGGTGCAGTAAGAGGAGGCAATATAACTCAGGTCTTCTCCACTGTTGCTCTAATGAAGACTTTGAAAGAGCACCACACTGAATTATGATCAGGAAGTCCAAGGAAAAATCACAATAAGTCATTTTTCCAGCTTGGGTCAGAATAGGGAGATTGACTGAGGTCTGTGGGCACTGGGGATCAGTCTAGCCAAGAAAGTAGATTGTCAATTCAATAAACATTTATTAAGTATCTACTCTGTGCTGAGAATTGTGTTAAGTACTGGGAGTACAAACAAAAACAAAAAAAACAATCCCTGCCCTTGAGGAGTTTATAATCTAATAAGGGGAGATGATACACAAAGAGCATGGGGGCCAGCAAGTCTACGGAATAGAAGCCAAGTAGAGCCACTAATGAAAAATAGAAAGTTCTAAGCCCACTATTAAGGAAAGCTTTGAAACCAGTTTATCCCTTTACCTTCTAGCTCTTTGATCAAAGGGGAGGGGCAATAGAGGGAGTTGAAAAGGTGTTGAGTTTCAAAAGCCAAGTCAAACCAGATGGTGATGAGATTTCAGGTGATAACCTTATTCTGAGGGAGTTTCTGTGGAACAGGAACCAAGCAGGGCTGCTGATGTAAGTTGTAGAGTGAATACAGCAATTCCCAGCCCAGTGCTAAGGGAACAAGGGGGTAAGGTTGCAAATCCACCAGGGACAGAGGTGACAATGTGTAGGGACCTGGAAAACGAAACAACTGACAGTTCTAATTCTCTGACACCAGAGCTAGGTGACCTTCTCCTAAGGGAGACCCATCTGTGCCTAGGGATAGTAGACCTGCCATTTTATGGATCCCAGGGCAAGAAACAGTAGTGAATATCCTTAAATGTGTCTATTGAATATAATTTTTATTGCATCAGTAAATTACTTGTTTAGTATTAGTGCTTTGCTACATATTTTACTGAGATCTTTATTCCCTAATACATGGTAAAATTTTGTAAAGGTTACATATACCAAGGAAAAATATTTACTCATTTCTATTCCCATTCAGTAATTGCCAGAGATCTATAATTTCTAAGTTTTCTAAAATTCTGTTCAGGTCCTTAACTTCTTTCTTGGTTATCTTTTGGTTAGTGTTGTCTAGGTCTGAAAGACCCCACATGATAATAGTTTTATTATCTCCTTTTCCCTCTAATTCAATTATTTTTTCCCATAAGAATTTACATGTTATGTTATTAGCTTAATATATAAAGCATTAATATTGATTCATTATCTATGATTCCTTTTTGCATAATTTTCCTACTTTTAAAAATTTTATCTGTATTTGCAATAGCCTTATCTGAAACAATTGTTATCGCTGCTTTTTTTTTTTTAATTCAGGGGAAGCATATTGGATTTTGCTCTGGTCCTTTATTTAAACTCTATATGTGAATCTTAGTGTTTCAGTTGTGTTTTTTGTAAGCAACATATTGTTGGATTCTGCTTGCTAATCCATTCTGCTATCCTATTCCATTTGGTGGGTGAGTTTAGCCCATTCATACTAGGATTATGATTGTTAATTGAATATTTCCATTCATCCTGTCCTCTTAAATTTTTCTCTTCTTTGCTTCCACTTAGAAAAAAGAAAATGATAGAGGAGAGGGAGTTTGCCTGACACTTGTGATCTTAAAAATGGAACAACCTGTTTCATTTCTGATTAATCTCCTTTTTTCTCTTTATCCTAACCTTGATTTCAAGTTTTTACTCTTTTTCTTCTTTCCTTTTTAATCCTCCTTTTATGTCACTCTCTCAGTTTTTGAGTTTGTTTTGCTTGTGACAATTCCTTTACCAATCCTGCCTTCCCTCGTAGACTCCTCTCTATGACTTATCCTTGTCTCTGCTTTCTATTTCCCTTTTGAGTTTAATATTTTTCTATACTGAAATTTTTACATGTGTAAGTGTATAATTGTGTTCAACCTTAATTTAACCAAATTCAGATGAAAGTAAGGTTCATGGGATGACCATTCCTCCTCCTTATCCCTTCCTCCATGAATATATGCTCATCTTATGCACCTCTATTATGCAGTAAAGAGTTTTCTCCCTTTCTTCTTCTTTTCCTCCACAATATAATCCCTGTCCCTCACATTTTTGTTTTCTCCTAAGACCATTGAAATGGAAGAAAACCATCCATAGACCTTCTGTCATTTTAGCCTTTTTCTATTACCTTTAAAGATATAAGGGTTCCAAGAAGACATTTATTTCTTACCCTCCCCACCCATAACATATAAATATTTCATCCTCTTTAAGTTAAAGAAACATATGTGCCTTTCTGTATTTCTCTTAGTGCCAATATTTTCATTTCCAAATATCTACTCAGTTCAGGTTTTTTCATGAGGAATATTTGACAATTGATTATCCTCTCATAGACTCATTTTTCTCCCTCGTAGGATTATACTTTGTTTTGCTGGATGGATTATCCTTGGTTGTAAACCTCTATCTCTAGCCTTTTGGAATATCATATTCTCAGCTTTCCTCTTCTTAGAGTGGCAGCTAATAAATTTTGTGTAATTTTCATTTTAATTCCTTGATATTTGAACTCTTTCTTTTTGAATGATTGTAGTATTTTTCCTTCGGCCTAGAAGTTCTGGATCTTGGCTATAATATTCCCAGGAGTTTTCATTTGGGGGCTTCTTTTCATAAGTAACCAGTTGAATCTTTCTGTTTTTACTTTACCCTCTGGTTCTAAGAGTTTGGGACAATTTTCATTCATAATTTCTTGAAATATAGTATCCAGATTTTTCTAAATCATGGTTTTCAAGTATTCCTATAATTCTCAGGATATCTTTTCTTGACCTGTTGTCTAGGTCAGTTTTTCTTTTAAATTATATGTCTTAAATTTTCTTCTCTTTTTCCTCTCTCAATCTTTTGGTCTTGTTTTGATATTTCTTATTTTCTTATTGTATTGTTGTTCTTTTATCTCGCCCACTCTAATTTTTAAGGTATTCAAATAGTTTTTGAGTGAGGTTTTCTGCCATCTATTCTAAGGGGTCAGTTTTTCTTTCATTCTTAGCTTTTCCGTCCTGTATATCTAGTTTTATTTTCTGCAGATACTCCTACACAGTCTCTGCATCTAGGATATTTTTCCCCCAGGCTTTTACCTGGACTCCTTATGGGGTCACTATTCACTTACCAGGACTTACCCTCTGAGGTCTCTGCTAGGTAAATGATGAGTTCAAACTCTATTGGGACTAGATTGGCTTTAAGCTCTGTTTGGCTCATGTGGGAATGCTAACCTAGAACTACCCAGAATGCCCCAATGATGCTGAGCTAGACTCAGGCAGCCAGGCAAGGGTTTGGAGAAGGCTTGGACTAGGCTTACGTGCTGCTTAGTTTAGGTAGGGAATTCCCTGCTGGATCACCCAGAAGCCCCCAAAGCTTTTCTGCAGCCCTGGCCTCAGAGAAATTAGGTTGGGCTTAGGGAGGGAGCACTGGAACTTCCCAGAAGGTTCCGGGGTCCTCCTGTGTTCCATGTTCTGAGCTTTGTCTTTAATCTGCCCCTCTGCAGGTCTCTCTGGTGGTCCCTCTGTGGATTCCTGAGTTGAGAGGGAGAGTCTAGAGGTAATCTAGACTGTATCTCTTGTATCTCTTGGTAGAGTGATGCATCTCTAAGTCACAACGGAGTGTTTGAGTGAGATATGAGATCCTCTGCATTCTATCATGCTGCCACTTTTCCACAATCTCAAAATACATTATCAGGTGTTAAAATTGGGATGGGGGTGGGGAAATTTGCATCCTTGTCTTCTGCATGTTTCATCCCTCCCTCAATCTTCTCATATACCACCAGAGTTCACAGTCTTTTTCTGTGTGTGGAGATCCTTCAGTTAAAGGGGGCTGAACTTTTGAAACAGTGAAGTTTTAATGTTATTATGTTATTAAAATTCTATGTAAATTCCATGTTATTTTAAAATCTGGAACTCATTTTTTGGTTCAGTTAACTTTAGCAACAATCAGTAAAGTCGAAATCATTGCTGTGCTGGTGCTAGTACATTTCCATATCTTCTTAATGAAACCCTGAAATTATGCAAACCAAGTAAGATCCTTTGAGAATGTATCAAGAGAATCAGTCTTTGAATAAGGTTAGAATTGTGTACAAAGAGTTTAAAAAATATACAGACCATCGTATTTTTATGTGTTTAGGATCCTATCACTCTGAATTTATTTAGATAGGCAAGACATATTGCTGTGTACAGAAATATTTTCTAATGATTAATAAAATGACTATTTTAATTTTCATGTTTATTTTGTGTATCAAGAAAAAAAATATAGCTTAGTGAAGAGAGATTTGACCTTCTAACCAGAACAACCTAAGTTTAAGTTTCCTGTATGACACAAACTACCATGTGACCCAATGCAAGTCATTTTAACTTGTCAGTGTACCAGGCAATTCCTGAAGACTCTCGAATATAGAACATTTACCAATCTGTAACTACTGAAAGAGTTTCCTTCCAAGAACTTTCCTGTACTGATAAAATTATAAGTCCAATAAAAAATTTGTAAGGACTTTTATTATAAGTCCAATAAAAATTTGTAAGGATTTCATTTAAAGTATTGAAGTTGAGAATTAGAAATTTATAAAGTGTTAGAATTAGAATAATAATAACTAACATTTATGTAGTGCTTTAAGGTTTGCGAAGTACTTTACAAATGTTGTCTCAGTTTGTCTTCATGATAGTCCTGGGAAATAGGTGCTATTACTGTCCCATTTTAGAGATGAGGAAACTAAGATAGATCAAAGTCAAGTGACTTGCCCAGAGTCACACGGCTAATTAGTATATTTCAACCTCGCCATGGTGGTTATGTCTTAAACCTCGCCATTATCCCAAGTCATGCTGACCAGATTCTCTACCAGTTCATGTCTTTGGTTATCCCTGGTTCCTCACCACTGCACCTTCATTAGTCTCTGATTTTCTCCCTGGAATTCACCATAGTGGCTATTACAAACCTTCTTTAACCCCTCACCTCTTTCAGTCTGCATATCACCAGCATGATGTAGTGGAAAGAGTGCTAGCTTTGGAGTTAGGGAAACTAGGTTCAAATTCTAGGTCTTCCACTTACTACTTTGGGCAAGTCACTTAACTTCTCTGGGTGGGCCTCAGTTTCCTTATATGTAAAATGAGGGAGTTGGATTAATGGAGCATTAAGCTCCCTTCTGCCTCTAAGAACATTTAATTCTATACCTTCCCTACTGTTAATTAAGACTGAGACTATCCATTGTGAATTCCCTTATCAGCTGTGCCTCAAAACCTCTATATCTTTTCTTGTCTTCTCTTCATTCCAGAATGCAGGGATGAAGTGACTCTCTTTGCCAAGGTTAACCCATTCATTTGATTCTTTCTTCTCTCATGTCTCCAAGAAACTTCTTATGTTGATCTTTCCCCCGATCTTCAGTCTCTCTCTATTGGCTCCTTCCATGTTACTGATAAACATGCCAGTTCCCCCCTACCTTAAAAAACTGCCCTCAACTTACAGTTTCATAAGATATCATGCTATTTCTCTCTTCTCTTTCCTTGCTAAACTTCTAGGAAGAGTAATCTAAATTTTACTTCCTCCATATTCACAGAACCCAGTTCATTCCTTGATCTCTTAAAACCTGGTTCCTAACCACTCCTCTTCAGAACTGCTCTCTCAATGGTCACCGCTGACCCCTTAATTGATATATACAATGACTTTTTCATCTTCTTTGATCTTTCTACATCATGTGACACTGTTGAACATGTCTGCCTCCTAAATACTTTCTTCTCCCTTGGCTTCCATGATACTGCTCTTTCTGATACTTTCTATGCTAGTTCATCCTTTTCTTTCCATCTCCTAAATTTAAGTATCACCAATCATAATCTATATTTACCTACACTCTTACCTTTGCTCCTCTTCTTAGTTTCCACCAATTGTTACTGTGTCTGTACATCTGCCTCCTAAATCTGTCTAGACAGCTCCATTCTCCTCTCCTAGTTCAAGACCGGCACCTCAATGTGCCTCCTGGATTTCTCCATCAGCACTTTGAACATGTCTAAAACTGAAGCTGTTCCTTCTTCCACTTTCCCTATTTTTGTTGATGGCACTACCACTCTTTTATCATCCATGCTTACGATTTTGAAGTCACCCTTGATTCACCCTTGATTCTTCCCTCTTTCTTTTCTCCTTCATCTAATCAGTTGCCAAGTCTTGTCAATTCTGCCTCCAGCCCCCCCCTCTCTCTTTCTCTCTCTCTCTGACACACACACACACACACACACACACACACACACACACACACACACCTTTCCCCTTTTCTTTACTTACAAAGCTAGTTAAGTCTCTCTCTCATCACTAGTCTAATAGCCTTATAACTGCTAGTACCCTCCTTCCCAAACTGCCTTGGGGAGGAGGCCAATAGCTTCTCTTATAGTTTCTCCCCCTCTATGGTCCTCCCTTCATAAAGCTTCCATAGTTTTGTTGCTAATGCATGACTCCTTATTGCTTATTGGATAAAATATGAACTCCTTGGGGGACAGAGTGATATAGTGGGAGAAGCAGCTAATGTGGAGTACTGGATTTTAATACTGGCTTTGCCAACTGCCTGTGTCACGTTAGGGAAGTCCATCTATCAAATGGAAGAGAACTAGATGATTTATAGGATTCCTAGTAAAGAGTCCAGTTTGGCTGAAGTATAAAGTATGTTATGGAGAGTAGTGGGATATTGGAATGGAAAGACAGCTTGAAACCAAATTTCAAATGCCTGGCTAAGGAATTGAGAGCATTTTAGAGCAAGCATTTCCAATTGTTGATTCCTATAGGGAAAGAGAAGAACTAGATGATTCATAGGGTCTCTAAATCTTTGCTGTAATATCCAATACAGTCTGGCCCTTAAGATCCTCCACAATGTGGCTGCAACCTTCCTTTCTAGGTATAGTTCATATTATTCCCTTTCACTTAGTCCATGTTCTCTAGACAAATAAAGCTACTAACTGTTTAATTTTTCTTGAATCACTTTCTATTATATCCTGCCTTTGTGTATTCAGAGACCATATTCCGTACCTGGAACATGGTCTTTCCTCATCTCCATTCAAGACTCAGCTCAGGTGTCACCTCCATGAAGCCTTTCCTGATCTCCATCTCCCCCCTCCGCCAAGTTGAAAGCAGTACCTCCTCCTCAGAGCAGTCTTTTTTTTCCTTCTGTATCTCTTCTCTGTTTCTATCACTTTATAATTTATTTTATTTGCATACATGTTGTTTCCTACCAGCAGAATGTAAACATTTTGAGGACGGGGACTGTGGCATTTTAAAGTTTTGTTTCTGCAGTTCATGGCATCATGCCTTATATGTAAAAGGAATGTAACAAATGTTTGTTGAATTGGATTCCTCCTGTAGCCCCTGATTGCATCAGTCCCGTGCTCAAAAGTTTCAGTCTTTTCCAATTGCTTACTAAACAAAGTCAAAGTTCCTTAGTCTGGCATTTGAAAATCTGCACAATCTGGTTCCGAGCTAGCTTTCCATTCCAATATCCCACTACTCTCTGTAACATACTCTACCCTTCAGCCAGACTGGATTTTTTACTGTGCTCTAAACCAGGGGCGAGGAACCTGTGGCCTTGAGGCTATGTGTGGCCCTCTAGGTCCTCATGTGGCCCTTTGACTGAATCCAAACTTCATAGAACAAATCCCCTTTAATAAAAGGATTTGTTCTGCAAAACTTGGACTCAGTCAAAAGGTATGTGGCTTCAAGGCCGCAGGTTCCCCACCCCTGCTAAACCCAATGTTTACTTTTCTCCTGCCTAGTACAATGCCTGGCATATCATAGGCACTTAATAAAATATTGGTTGAATACTTGATTCCTACCTTTCTGTCTCTTCTCATGTTGTTTCCCACATTTGCCCTTCCCCTCACCACCTTGATATTTTGAATTCCTGACGTCAAGGTTCAGCTCATGCTGTTTCCTCCATGAATTCTCCCCCCTATGCCCCTTACTGGAGAAATCTTTCCATCCCCTAAATTCTAATAATACATTACATTGTTTATATCTTTTATGCCCAACACATTTTATTTTTTACGTCTCAAGTATTCAACTAGACCTGTGAACTCACTGATGGGAAAGTTCCCTTCAATAATATGGATAGCAACCCATCCCTGCCTGCCTATCCTGTGTGACTCTTGTCCATTTCTTTCCATAATTTCACCTTAGGGGGAACATTCTCACACGGTGAAGGTGCTAGTAAGGCCCTCTGGTTGTCCACTTGTCATCCCTTGGCCTCTGCCTTGTTACTAGCTCATCTTGTCTTCTGCCTTGATTACATCTTTTACTCCTGAAATTCAGAGTTCCTCATGGGTTACATGCTGAAGAGGCTAGGTGGCACATTAGATAGAGCACGGGACCTGGAGTCAGGAAGACCTGAGTTCAAATTCAGCCTTAGACACTTCCTAGGCAAGTCGCTTACCCTCTGTCTGACTCAATTTCCTTATCTACAAAATGGACATAATAATAGCACCTATCTTCCAAGGGATCAAGGGAGGATCAAACGGCACAATATTTGTAAAACATTTTTGCAGACACTATATCTATATAAATGATAGCTATTATATGTTGCATCCCACCATATGCCCTTCATTGCTCTCCGTGTGATATTCAGCTTTAATGCTTCAAAAATCTGTTATATTCCCTATCTAGCTGCCATGCAGCATCACTAGTGGAATATTGGCATTAAAAAGCTGGGTTTTTGCTTTTGTGGGAAGCTTGAGGTCATTATAGGAACTTTGCAATTTTCCAAAGGCAATTCAACCTGCTCTTTTCCACCTGTTCAAATCTGGGTCCCACGTATTGTCCATCTGTACCATCTGTCCCAGGTATATATCCTGATGATTCTCAAATTCACTCACTTTGCCCAGACCTCTCTGCTAACCTCCAATCTCACATCTCCAACTGACTTTGAGACATCTTGAAGTGGATAGACATCTTAAACTCAGCATGTCCAAAATGAAACGTATAGTCCTTCCTCCTAAACCTTTCCCCCCTCCTCCTTTTCCTAGTACTGTAGAGGGCACTACCAACTCCCAGTCCCTCAGGCTCATAACCCAGGAATCATCCTGGATTCCTCACTGTCTCTCACATGTCCAATTTGTTGCCAAGGCCTATTTATTTCACTTTTGTGAAATATATACCTTATTATACCAGCTTCTTAAATATATCAACTTCTCTCCTCTGACACTGTCCCAACTCTTCCACCACTTTTTTTTAAAAAGGGTTATAAATTGGTATTTATTATTTAAGTTCATGAAAAGGCTACTAGGTGGGGCGGGGCACACTCAGAACAAAGAATCAAAGACGCAGCTGTAGGGGAGGAGGGAGGAAAGGCATCTCCTTGGACTGTAGGACTCTAGACACAAGCCCTCATCACCTCATGCCTAGACTATTGCAATAACCCTGCGGGTGGGTCTGCTGCATCAGATCTCTCCCCACTCTAATCCATCCTCCAGCCATTGATTTTCCTTAAGTGTAGGTCTAACCATGTCTTGCCTCTACTCAATGAACTCTAGTGGTTCCCTATCACCTATCAAATACAAAGACCTCTGTTTGGCATTCAAAGCCCTTCATAACCTAACCTCTACCTTTCCAGCTTCTTCCATGTCATTTATTCTTTGATCCAGTGACACTGGCCCCCTTGCTGTTTTAGGAACAAGATACTTCATCTCTCTACTCTCAGTATTTTCTTTGGCTGTCTTCCATACCTGAAATGCTCTCCCTCTTCACCTCTGCCTACTGACTTCCCTGGCTGTCTTCAAGTCTCAAATAAAATTCCCCTCTCTACAGGGAGTCTTTCTCCGCACCTCTTAACTGTAGTGTCTTCCCTCTCTTAATTATTTCCTATTCATCCTACATTTAGCTTGTTTTTACATATTTGTTGGCTTGTTGTCTGCCCTATTAGATTGTGAGCTCCTTGAAGGCAGGAATTGTCTTTTGTCTCCTGGCGTATCCATGCCAGGTATCCGTGGAAGTTTGCACTGTGCCTAGCACATCGGAGGCACTTAGGAAATGTTTAATGACTGACTGATGAACAGACTCTCTAGTCTATCCATCCAAACATGGGTTGTAATCTGAACAGGCATTCTTCATCTACTTTCTTATGTTTCTTCTATACTGGGTCAGGCCGAATTTCAAGTGATTCCAGGTCTCTTTCAGCAGACTCTTCAGTGTTTTGAGGTTTGATGCAATTAGAATAATGTAATCTACAAAGAGATAGTGATGTTCTTGAAGTCAGAAACCTATCTCTATTTGTCTCTCCCTTCATTCCTATCACAGTTCTTTAAAACTAAGATTTATGGGTAGCTCTCCTTCTAGAACATCCTCCCCATGTATTTACCCTCAGATTGGGTCCCCTAGGGAATGATTCCTTTTTCAATGTACTCTATTGCTCCGTATTCCTAAAATTATAGCTCATCAGTCTTCCTGAGGCATTTGCATTTTTTTCTAGTCAGTGAGAGTACATAATTAGCTCAAAGCAAATGAATTTGTTGAAATGGAATATTTAGAACAGTAACAAAAAATGTGTCTCCCCCATAAATCTGGGATGTACCCTCTCATAAATACATACAGTGTCAATGGGAGGAGTCAAAACCACAGAGATCCCAAGTGAGAAGACATACACATAAGGGAACCTGTAGCAAGGTACCTTTTACCTCTAGTTTCCTGGATCCCCTGATGTCTTCTCATGTCCCTTTCACTATTCCTCCCCGGGTCCAGTATCTTTGCTCCCTGGCAGTAGTTCCTACAGTATCTAGTTTCAGGCTCCCTTGAAATCTTGGTCTTAGGTAACATAAAGATCTTTTGGAAGGAAGAGACACCCATATCCTAAGACATGTTGAAATCAAGTCATTTCATGAATAGGATTCCTGCTTTGGGAGCTAGATTCACTCACTAACTCAACTTTTCTTTGAAACTGAGATCTTATAGCCATCTTCTACGAGAAGATGTTTCTGCTGTAAGACCCATAGATGATGGGAGTGAGAGTAGAGGTGGGAGGAGAGAGAAATACATAGGAAAGTCCATTATCTCTGCTGATCTTCAGACAAATTTCCTAGTCCCATGATATGAAAGTGATGTAGTCACAGTCTCAAAAGGGTACACTCTTTACAAAGTGAAAAGTGGGCCAATCGTGCCCAAATTTTCATCGAATTGTGGACCATTCACAGTGTGAGCAGGGTATACCTCAAATCTCATTGTTTTTGTTACCTGCCCCTTCCATCCTGTAGTTTCGTCAAGTGGGTTGTGTGAGCTCAATCATGGCCTGGTACCCATTAATCTGCCATTATATTGGAAATAATCTCTGAATCTGATAGTGAAGAAAGACATTTTTACTAGCTTCCTCAACTGTAAAAATGGTGATGACAATTATGCTTGCTTTCCAGGATCATTGTATCAGATAAGATAGTGTTTATGAAACACATAGCATAGTGTCTGGCACATAGTAAGTGTTATATAAATGTTTGTTCCCTTCCCTATTATGTACCTTGGGACTAAGGAAATCCTTGCATTGAAGAGAGTCCAGAAAGGAGTTATCCTTTGGGAAGTTTGGAATGTGTTTAAGTAGATATCCAGCTTTAGGACCTTAGGAAGAGATGGGATCTCAGTCACAGGTCATAAGTAAGCCTGGTGTTTGTCACTTAGAAATGGATTAGACCGATTGAGAAGGCATAGTGCCTTCTTATCAGTGACATGGCAATGTAGGTAAAGTGTCAAGGTGTCATGTCAGTCCTACGATTTCTCAATAAATAAGAAATTTTATTGAAGTACTCATTAATTTTTATTTTCAGTGGTAGAGATTTGGTAACAACAATTTTAAATTGTTTTGGAAAACAAATCCTAATTTAACAATTATAAAATGAAATAAGGAAAGTCTCTCTATATAAGGTGAGTAAAGGTCCCATGTTTCACAGTGTTGGATTAAGGTGTCATAGGTAACTTGAACCTTTATGGATGAGGTATAGAACTGAGCTAAACATTTGTGCAGTTGCTAAGAGAACTCTCACCTAGTAACTAGTTATAGCTATCTGCAGCCAAACTGACTCAGGATGAAATAACAGGAGAAAGACACAGCACTCAGAACAAAGCTGAAAGCAATTCCCCGCGCCACCCTGCTCTCCCCCTCCCCCCCACCCCCGCCCCAGGCTTGAGTTTGCTTCAAGGCTTCTCTGTTTAGTCTAGTGGATACTTAAGGTTTAAGATTACAGACCCTCTTCTTTATAAGAATCCAGGTGGTCTCTGACTCTTCCTCTGAACCTCAGCTTACAAGGAAAGGGGATAATGTCTCCCATCTCTTTTCTTTTTATTTAAATAACTTTAATTGATGCCTTTTGTTTTTACACCAACATAATTCCTGAGTATGCTCACAGTCTTGTCTCCAACTCCCAATCATAGAACTGATTTTTACTTTTTAACAAAGAAAAATAATGAAGTACAAACAATGGTATACTGAGAACATCTCTTGATATATGCAGTATTTTACCACTATAGTTCCAGGACCCTCTACCAAAAGGAGAGACGTATACTGTTATCCGGGACTATTACTGACTTTTCTTTCTTTTTAAAAAATAATTTTATTGATTTTTTGGTTTTTATATTTCTCAATGCACCCTGGTGTCTTCTACCTCCAAGAGAGCAAGCCTTTTTAGGAATGAAAAGAGGAAAGAAAACAGGCTAATGAAATTTAGCCACATGTCAAAAGCCTGACAACAAATGCAATGTTCTACACCCACAGCCCCCTACCCCTCCAAAGAAGCAACAAGGAGTGTCTTGTATCTCTCCTTCTGTCTCCCCTCTCTTTAAAGGGTCAAAACTCTATTCAGTTCCAACATTAATCACACAAACAGGATTCAGGTGGTCACTAAAATTTTCATTTATCAAAACATGGACAGACAGAAAAATGCAAAGGAGGACCATCACCAAAGTAAATGACACGAGCATTGGCTGCTTTTGTCTAGAAGCCCAGGAGGGATGTATCCTTGGCTCTCTGGCTCTTCCTCCCTAAACAGGAAACAAGACAGGGCTATCTGTGGCCATCCCAGTTTAGATGAGAATTAGGGGGCTAACCCCTTCTAATGGGCAGAGAAAAGTCATCCGGGAGTCAGGCAGCCCTGGCAATTCAAACCACATCAGTCAGTTCCTCGTAGTTCCTAGCCAAACCATCGGTTCAGCTTGCCACCATACAGCACCCCTAGAGTCCTGGAGAAAGGGAGTGAAGAGGGAGAAGGTACCCTAGGATAAGTCTCATTAGTTAGTCAATGAGCACTTATTAAGTGTCTACTATGTGCCAGGCGCTGTACTAAGCGCTGGAATACAAAAAGAGGCAAAAGACAATCCCTGCCCTTTTTTAGTAGCTTACAGTCAAACGTAGCAGACAACGAGCAAACAAATATGTTACAAACAAGCTATAAACATGATAAATAGGCAATAAGAGAGGGAAGTAACTAGGATGAAGAAGGATTGGGGAATGCTTCCTGTAGATGAGATTTCAGTTGGGACTTGAAAGAAGCCAGGGAAGTCAGTAGGGGGAGTTAAGGAGGGAGAGCATTCCCAGGCATTGGGAAAGAAAATGCTGGGAAATGAGAGATGGAGTGGCTTGTTCGTGGAACAGCCAGGAGGTCAGATTAAAGAATATGTGGTGGGAAGTAAGGTGTAAGAAGACTGGGAAGGTACAAAGAGCCTAGCTTATGAAGGGCTTTGAATGCCTCCTAGAGGGTTTTGTAGTTGATCTGAAGTCGATGAGCAGCCATTGGAGTTTAGAGAGTTGGTGGGGAAGGCGAAGCACCTATTATGTATCAGATGCTATGCTAAGCAGTTTTTTATAAATATTATCTCATTTGATGAGGGATGGGAGGTAGGGGATGGGAAAGACGTAGTCAGATCTGCATTTTAGGAAAATCACTTTAGCGGCCCATGGCAGCTAGACCCTCCAACAGGCTACTGCAGTAGTTCCTTTGTGAGGTGATGAGGGACTGCACCACAGTTGTGGTAGAATCAGAGAAGATACTTGAGAAACATTAGGAAGGTGAAATTGACAGTCCTTAGCAACAGCTTCGCTATAGGAGGTGAGAGAGATGAATCCAAGATGACTTCTATGCTGTGATCCCTGAGAGACTGAGAGAAGGTAGGAAGGGAAGAGGGTTTAGGGCAGAGACAATAAATTCTGTTTTGGTTGAGCCTTAGCTGTGTATTTGATGTCTAGTTCAAGATGCCTATGCTAGACGCTGTCTGCCCCTCCCCGACCCTGCACATGGTGTATAAAATGGATTTTCTTCCTGCTTCTCCTCCCCAGAATCTTCAAAGCCAGATTAAAAGTGTGACAAACCTGGTAAATTCAGAGACAGAATCCATTAGGCCAAAACTAGCAAACAAGCCCTACACTAGAAAAATACTTGGGGTTTTAGGTTAATTCATCTATTTTGTCATGAATAAAGAATTCATATTTTGTTTTCAACAAATTCAGTTTTTATTTTAAATCAGATTTTTAAAATGTAATTTAGTTGCTATGTTATACTTTTCCAGTCACTACGAATTGTTGTAGCAGTTATACTATCATATAATTATAGATTTGTTGCTTTGAGGTTTGATTTTAGCATCAATTCAAAAATAGATAATTTTCTATAATGAGAGGTTTAAAAACTCCGTTATTTAAATTGGTTAAATACACATTCAATAATATGAAAAGGACTATTAGCTTTATTGACAAAAATACTGAGGGATTATACCTTGTGATTGCTCAAGCATTTGGTAATTTTTTTTTCACATGAACTTCACAGAACAGGTGGTTTGGGGTGTTCCCATGGCACAGCCATTTTTCTCTGAAGACTAAAAATGCTCTCAGAAGACTGTATCAACATCCAGAAGAACAGTGGCTCACTTTTGCTTTATAAACTTCAGCAGACTACAGAGAGGCAGCACAGTCAAGGCAGCAAGCTGGACTTAGAGTGAGGAAGGCCTGTGTTCAGATCCTACCTCTGACCTACTAGTTGTGTGTCCAGTGATGAGTTATTAACTTCTTTAAGCCTCAGTTTCTCTGCCTGTAAAACAGGAATAATAATACCTAGTGGTGGAGCACAAATGAAATAAGGTATATAAAGTGCTTCACATTTTTAAAGCACTTTGTAAATATCACCAACTTATTATAAAAGCTGTCTAGTAAAAATTAGATTTTAAAATTTTCTCTCAGAAAACCACTATTATAGACTATGTATCCAGTGCCAAAACTACCAGTCAATGGGGTGAAAAAGAATTTCCCATGTTTATTTTTTTTTAATATTGAATAGACAAAAAAAGCTTTTTTTAGACTAATTAACTTCTTTTCCATTGGTTTTATGGTCATTGTATAGATGTATATGAAAGCTAAAGTTCAAATACTGGCTCATACTACCAGCAGAATCTACTACCAGGAGAATCTATTACCAGCATATACTACTACCACTATATACTACTACCAGCATAAAGAAAACAGATCTGAACATCAGGAGACCTGGATTCTAGTCCCATCTCTACCACAAGCTCACTTTATGATGTGGACAAGTCACTTCAAATTCTCTGGGCCCGTTTCCTCATCTGTAAGATGACTAAATGCTCCTATGTCTCCTCCAGCTCTGATATTTAATTCTTTTATGGAGTCTGAGGAACCTCTCCTTACTTATTATTTGCAAGAATTAATTTTATTCCTAGTGGGCTACCTTGATAGGCAAAGTCTGGAGTTTTCCTATCTCTAACATTTTATGAATCACAATATATATGTTCAGATATTAAAGATATTTGTCATTGTTTCATACAAACAAATTTGGGAAATAACAAATCTCATTGAAGTTTAGTGAGATGTTGCTTAACAGCATTTTTTAAAATTTTAGTATAACCTTTATTTCATTTTACTTTTTACCCCAATGAACAAGAATTTATTTTCTATCCTGCCCACCTCTCCTATCCCAATTGAAACAAAGAGAAAGAGAAACAAAACTCTCATAACAAATAGTGCATAGTCAAGAAAAACAAATTCCCTCATTGGCTTAATAGCATTTTGTGTACCTGTTAAAGTAGGGGAAAGGAGGGAAAGAGAACAAGCATTATTCAGGTAGCTACTATGTGCCAGGCACTGTGATTAGCATATTATAAATATCATATTTGTATGAAGGCATTTTCAATATTAAATACATATGAAAACCTCCTTTCACTTTGGTATCAGAAGACCTTTCCTTCTCTGTGTTAAAATATATTTTCTGGGTATATATTTCAAAGAATAAAAAAATACAACCATTTAAAACTGACAGCAAAAACCTTGAGGTATTTTATTTTGCACTTTAGTGAACAGGGGAAGTATGTGCCCCCATGAATTTAAAAGTGTAATGCACCATCAAGTTTTGAAGTGTATCTTGGTTGGGTTTTGAGACTTTGGGATTTTCATCGTGATATTTTTATGCTTTTGAAGAAATATGTGGATAAATAAAACACACCTCAAATTTCATATTTTCTCATTTCTTATGATAAGAATTACGTACATTGAAGTGGATATAGTATGTGAAAGATAGGTGGGAAGAATCCTACCTTACTCCTATTATGATTTCTAGAGTAGATGATGGGAATGTTAAAAAGTAATGACAGAACTGAAGCTTGGGTACCTGACCCTGGGACATTTGAAGCAAAGATCCTTCTGTATTTCAGAGTGCTTATTCTCCAATATGTAGAATGAGGTAACAGTAACTTCCCTCCGACACCTTGGAGACTTTATCTTTTAAATCGCTTGCTGTGAAAAGTCTTTATTACTGACCAAGGCAGAATTGCACAGGCTAACAGCAAAGTTACACCCCAGGACAAAAGAAGTCCAGGAACTGGAACCAAAGGAAGTTGCAATTATTAATCTGTCTGGAGAACCCAACTAGAGGTCAGAGCCAGAGATCACAGTATAATCCAAGTCAAAGTTCAAGGAAGAATTATGGGGTCAGAAGTCAGTCAAACAGGATTGAGCATAGAATGAGAAGAACAATGGTGCTTTCTTGACCCTCATCTTAGTCTAAGAATGGTGAAGATCAGTCCCTGGGCTCTTTAGGTGTAGTTAATCTGGGGGCAGATATGGATTGATGAAAGGCTTACTATTTGCTTATAGGAGACAGAACTAGGGAAAGCTCTCAAGGGAGGAAAATCTTGACAGGTGTATGGCAGAGTAATGATAATAAAGGAAGAGATGAGAAAATGCTACCACAGCTATAAAGGGGAAATAAGAGAGGAAATAACCAAGACCTTCCAAACAGTGAGGATTTCATTTATTAAACATTTATTAAGCACTTACTATGTATAGCATATCGTGTCAGACTTGCTGTGAAGAGATTTCAATACCAAACAAAGGAATTTATATATGATCCTGGGGGTAATTAGAAGCCACTATAGCTTCTTTAGTAGGGGGACAGGGGTAACATGGTCAGATTTGAGCTTTAAGAAAATCACTTTGGCAGCTGTGTGAAGCGTAGATTGGAGTGGGGATAAGATGTTTGAGGAAATACTACAATAGTTCCCATGAAAAAATGATGAGGTCTTGAATTAGAATGATGATTTTGTGAGTTTAAAGGAAGAGGTGTTATGGAGGTAGAAATGACAAGATTATCCCCCTACTACATTGTATTCTCTTTGAGAGCAGACACTGTCAGTTTTCTTTCTTTCTCTTTTAATGCCCAATTCACCTAACACCTTACACTCAATTCAATTTAACAGACATTTATAAAGTGACTACTATATTTAAAGCTGGAGATACAAGGAAAATAAATGAAATAGTTCCCATCTTCAAGGAACTTAAATTATATTCTTCATAATAGGAATTAAATATTTATTGAATTGAATTAAGTAAAATTCATTAGAATGGTTCCCCAGAACAAATCTGCTGTGTAGATTAGTGGAAGGAGCCCTCACTAACTTGCTATAAAATATTAGGCCAATCACGCAACCTCTATGATTCTCAGTTTCCTCCTCTGTAAAATAGGGATAATAATACTTTCACTCGTAAAGAGATGTTGCAAGGAAAATACTTTGTAAGGCTTAAAGTGCCATACAAATATCAGTTGTTATCATTGGTGATAAAACCCTTCCAAGTGAAATTAATAGGGTATTTTTGCTCCTACACATCTAATCATGGTCTCATTTATACTTCATAGGAAAAAAGAAATTAAATTATTAACCAACAGCAACATATTATAGGTCTCCAAATAAGTTCATACCAGGAGGAACAGAACCCAGGATTGTTGCTTGTTGTTTTACTATGATTCTGACTAAACCAAGCTTAAAAAAAGAAAAAAAATCTTTTCAATTACTTAATGCTATCAAGTCAATAAGCAACAATATTTATACAGTGCTTCTATACACAGAGTAGGCAAAAAATAAGAGAGATGGGACCAATATATCCTATTGCTGATTTATGTAACACTGTTGACCTGTCTTAGGAATTAGTTCTTAGATAAAAACCCAAATCTCAGAGCAGTGACTGGAGGTCAATGGTAGGTAAAAGGACCACTACATATGCTTTTCCTCCTCCTATGATGTGAAGAGTTCAGCTACTGCCTACCAAGGCAACCTTCTGCAAAAGAAGCTAGGGAAATGGAGAATACTATTATTAAACCGTTCATTGTCTTCCTCGCCCCCTCACAGCTCCATGGGTTCTTCCCACAAAAGGAAGTAAGAATGCTACTCTCTTACATTTGAGAACTGTCTTCCAGTAACCAGTGCATTAAATCATCCCCCCTTCTCTTTCCAGAAAAAAACCCATCAATTTTTGCAAATCATTTTAACTGAAATAGCAACATTATAGTATTAATGTTACAAAAATCTAAGTACTTTTCACTGAAGGTCTCAGTGTTTCAGAAGCCTCATTTCACACTCACTCAGAAACGTTTTTCTGCTGTTCCAAACAAGATTGCTTGTTCTGCTTTTCATTTGGCACTCAGTCTAACATAAGGCTCTTGTTTGTACATATGGCAAAAATAAAATTAATCAAGTCTTCAAAGAATTGTTTTCTCTCTGAATACATAAGGATATTTCCATCAGGAGATTCCAGCTCCTGTTACCATAGAAATAGAAGACATTGCAGAGAAGGACGTTCATCTCCGTATTTGGGAGGAAAATTTGATTTGTTTCTTACAGAATCTCAGGGAGGGAAAGATCACATTTGTATTATCAGGTGAAGCCTGGAAGAATTCCAAGAAAGGGTTGGAGAGAGATAAAAAAAATAACAGTATCAGGGAAAGAGGTGCCCTGGTGATGTTTTTTAAGGTCAAACAGACTTGATTCCTAAAGGCAAAAAATAAATATTTGAGTATCTGTTTCAGGCATAGTATAAAAAGAACGTATGCCTGGCCCTGACTTTTGCTCATAAAGCTTTATTTGATTTCAGTCCTGGCTATTTCACTAGGTTTCTCAGGAATTGAGCTCAGCTGGTGCATTCTGGTTAAAGGTGCCTGGTTTTATTTATTCTTCAGAGGTTTTCCTTTAGGACTTCAATCTTTGGAACCATCTATCTCCCTGACCTGTTTCACATGAACAACAGTCTGTTTTATTTCCAGGACATGGCACAAAAATGACATTTTCAGCGTGTGTGCATTTATGTTTTTTTTAAACAAAGCCAGGCTTTAGATCAAACCCTTATAGAAATGTATATAAATAAATAGTTCCCTCCACATCTTCTTCAGTAAGTGATTATCGACAGTAAAGGAGTCTAGAGGAATATCCTCAAAGGTGAAAAGAAATCTCCTTAATCTCAGTGCTCATGATTATTTGAAATAAAGAGTTGAAACCTAAAGCATCCTGAAAAAATGTCCAAACGCTGTTAGAATTTATTAATAGAGACCACACAACATGTTAGTGTTGTGTAAAGCCAACACTACAAGGTAGGAACTTACATTACAAGGCAAGATGAGCAGATATCACACATAGTACTACAAATATTGCACAAATTTGTATTCCTTTTTTGAGAGGCAGCATACGAGAGCAGAAATAGAGATGGACTTGGTGTCAATCAACTTGTGTGCAACTCCCAAGTGGGACACTTCTTGGCTATTTAACCATGGGCAAGTCACTTAACCTCTTAGTCTTAGTTTCCCTATCTATAAAATGGGAATAATCATACTCATACTATCTCCCACCTCCCAAGGTTGCTAAATTTTCAAGTGCTGCAGAGATGTGAGTTCATGTTAAATTTTACCTTTCTGCCTTTTTATTACTGAACAAGTTTGGACCGATAAAGTTAGCCAGACTGAGGATAATGTACACTTCCATACACATTTATTATCACTGCTACCAAAAAAGGACACTCTTAAAGGAAGTGGCACAGATGAAATAGCAATGGATTTGTGGTCTGTTCAATTCCACTCAGTATTAAGCAACTACTGTGTGAAAGGCAGGTTTAAATACCAGCTCTCCTGCTTACTTAACCTAGGGCTAGTCACTCAGTCTTTTAGGGTCTCGATTTAAATCAACATTTATTAAGCTCCTCTTGTGTGTAAGACTCCATGCTAGGCAGTGGAGTAATAAAAATAACAAAATAGTCCCTCAGTCTCCTTCTCTGTGAAATGAGAGGCATAGACAAACTGATCCTTGAAATCCCTTCTGGCCCAAAATCCAATGAAACCTATAACAATTGATTCCATCTTGGGCAGGATTTCGTAATGCTCCAAATTCTACATCTGACTCCCCTAGCTAAATTACTTAGTAACCAAGACAAGTCTCTTTGTGCTATCATTGCCGCCAAGTAGTTTTCAACGGGTTATATGCAGCAGTGAGCTGGTAAATATTTAACATTTGGCTCTCTGAAAAAAAATAGCCAAAACACACTTTTAAGTTTAAACTACATTATTAACATTTTCTCCAATTCATTCTTAGGTCTCAACAATCAACAAAACGATAAACGAAACCCTAATTTATGTTACTTCCAATTTCTGAGGTGTCAATGCTCACAATTTAACAATCAGTTCTTGCAAACTGGTTCAAGCTGACTCCAGCATATCCTTGGTTAAACACAATTTTAATTCTTCAGGAATCACAACATTCCATGATTCACAGCATTTTTGCATCACTGGGAAAATACGGCTATTAAAAAGATGAGCTTTGGTAGTGGGGAATAATTCCAGATCATTGATAGTCCTGGGCAGCTTCCCAAATACAATTAAGTTTCATCCCCTTCTAACTCAATTCTGGGCCCAGTTTATCATCCATCTGCATTGCTTGTGCAAGGTATATGTAGTGATGGATGAACCTATTGTAACCAGAATGGCCTTTGTTTTCTTTGAGTGACTCAATTTATTTCAGTGAGCTTTATACTAGGTGCTAAGCCCCAGACCCAAACCCCATTAGGTGTTAATGTAATCCATGTGGATGTGAACATCCCAGGGTCCTGAGGGGAGGGGCCAACTCAAGAACCAATCACCAGAGCCTGAGCTCTGGCGATTCAGATGATGTTTGATGTCTGAAGCCCTATAAGAAGGGAGGACAGAGCCATTGGTGTGGGGCTCTGGAGATGGTGTTGATGAGGAGACTCCGGGCAGCTGTAGCTAAGGAGCCCTCCAGCTTGTAAACCCGGATGTTGAAACTTTGCTGAACTCTGGTAACTATCTGTTGGGACTTGAATCAGACAAAGTCTGTTGATGTCTGTAATTTCTTTGCATTTTGTTTTGAAGTTCAGGGTGCTGGGTTTTTTTCCCCTGAACTAACTGAATGATATTTGAATTAAAAGTAAGCTTGTCAACCCCTTCACCTTGCTTTCCTTAATTAAGCAGATCGAAAGAACCTGTGCTGTTGGCAGCTTTCTGGGTGCTGGCTGTGGGTGAATCTTATACCCCCATAGAAGCTGCTAGCCAGGTTGTTGAAACACCTATCCAGACCGTTATCATTAAAAAAGTAATGATATGGAGCTACTGGAGGAAATTCTTACAGACAGATAGGTAGATAGATAAATAGATGATAGGTAGATAAATGGATAAAATTAGAACTCTTTTGAAGATCTAAAGCTTCAATTGGTAGCTTAAGAGAAGAAAAATCTTCCATAGATAGAAAGTAGGAATGAATTCTGCAAGATCATATTTTAATATAGCTAAAGATCTGAGAATTCTTAAGTATAGGCATTCCCTCCACCAATATGGACTACAACCCCTCCACACTGAACACAGACTTCATGAGTCAGTCAATAAACATTTATTAAGCACCCACTATGTGCCAGGGACTGTCCTAAGTGTTAAGGATACAAAGAAAAGCAAAAGACAACATCTACCTACTCTCAAAGAACTCATAGGCTAAAAACAACATGTAAAAACTCTGTGCAAGGAAGCTATATGTGTACGGGATAAATTGGAAATAATCAGTAGAGGGAAGGCACTAGATTTAAGATGGATCAGAAAAGGATTCCAGTAAAAGGTAGGATTTTTCCCAAGACTTGAAGGAAGCTAGGCAAGACAAGAGTCAGTGATGAGGAAGGACAGCGTTTCAGGTAGGACAGAGAGTCAGTGAAAATGCCCAAAGAATTCTTCATCTGGTGTTCAATCATCTACCTATAAGCCTTCTACATTTAGGTGGACTGATCCTTAGACAACACATGTATAATCCACCTTTCTAGCCTGGTCAGACGTTCTAGAACTTGCTCTGAATTGGCATGGTCTGAAAACCCAGCTTCAGAGCAGGACTTCCATAGAGATGAATCAGATAATGCATATCTGAATAAGTACATACATATAGCTTTGCAATGGATAGAGCACTGGACCTGGAGTCAGGAGAATCTGACTTCAAATCTGAACCCAGACACTCGTTAACTGTGCGACCTTGGGCATTTAATCTCGGTCTGCTTTAGTTTTCCTCATCTATAAAATGAAGATAGTAATAGCATGTACCTCCAAGAATTGTTGTGAGGATAAAATGGGAGGATATTTATAAAGTGCTTTGTAAACCTTAAAGATGTCTGTAAATGATAGCTATACTTATTATCACTACACACAAATACATATATATACACACTCATCCATACATATATATGTACATTTATTGTGTCGTTTCAATTGTGTCTGACTCTTCCTGACCCTATTTGAGATTTTCTTGGCAAAGATCTTGGAGTATTTTGCCATTTCCTTCTCCAGCTCATTTTACAGATGAAAAACTAAGGCGAACAGGGTTAAGTGACTTACCCAGGGTCACGTAGCTAGTGAGTGTCTGAAGTCAGATTTGAATTCAGGAAGCTGAGTTTTCCTGACTTCAGCCCAGGTACTCTTTCCATTTCACTTTCTGGTTGCCTATATATGTATGTACATATGTCCAACGTATAAAACTTCAGATGTTTTTGTGAAAACATCTATTCTTGGTCAAATGCTTTTGATCAACCTAAGTCATTTTACAAATAACTCTGCAAATGGAGAGCTATAGCTTGAAATTATAACATCATAGCTGGTTAATGAGGAGATCCTTTAATGAGATGGTCTATATGAAATCCACTATCTCAGTCCATGCTCTTTTATCTTTAGAAAGCACTGAGCATGACTCAGGCTTCCAGGGCCATGCTGGGTCTGGCAGAAGTCTTGTTAATTTAGGATAATTAAATATACCAGCCATATATTTCGGGAAGGTCTGACTAAATACTTTAGAGAAGTCATCAGTGGATCCATCTGGCCTAGGGTCTTTGCCACATGGAACATTCTTATGACCTCCATTATTTCTGCTGTTAGACTGCTCACCTTCTAGGAAAATGCGTCTACTTTTAGTGTAGAGAATAATTAAATATTTTTCAAGGGTCTTAGTTTACCAGCTCATGTATTCAACAAACTCTGAAGTCATGGGGAAACCCAAAACTCTAACAGAATAACTGACAAAGTTTTAAAGATATATTAAATCACCTATTATATATTATATTATATATATTATATATTCATATATTATATTATATATTAAATCACCTATATATTAAATCACCAACTTACCTGTTCACAATAGTTCGATTCTATGTTAGACATTAATAATGCATGTATACAAGATAGGATGATCTGAAAATAAAGATTTGCTCATTAGTGATCTGATGCTATATAAATCTATAAAGATCCAAGATTTACAGAAACCTGAAAGCACTTGCCCCTTCAATTTAACTACAGATTATAAACACCATGACAGCGGAGACTGGTTTTGGGGTTTTTTTGCCCTTCTTTGTATCCCCAATGTTTCGCATAGTGTCTGGAGCAGAGTAGGAGTTTTATAAATGTTTGACATACTGACTTGATAGAGAGGAGTACTTCTGGGATTTTGTTAACCACAAAACCACATAGCATCATCAGAGTTCATAGGCGTGAGTTAATTTTTTAAATATTTCTCATTTCTTTCTGAGTCACATGCAGATTTTTTGCTTGATTTCTCAGTGTACTAACTGAGCAGTGATACAGTGGTTAGAGCATTAGACATGGCATCAGGAAGACTTGAGTTCAAATCCAGACTTTGTTACTTACCAGCTGGATGATCCTGGGAAAGTTGCTTACCTGCTGTGTCCCTTAGTTTCCTCATACATAAAATGGGGATAATAGTAGTACCTCTCTCCTAGGGTTGTCATAAGGATTAAATGAGATGGTATTTGCAAAAAGAGCTTTGTAAATCTCAAAGTACTATAGAAATGCTTATTATTAATCTGAATCACAGAAACATAGAATGAGAGCTGGCAAGAACTTTCAGGATCTAGTCCAGATTCTTGAAGGATGATGCAAACAGGCAACTGAAGGCTTGATGTCCGGAAAACCTTCCTCACCATTAGATCTGTCCTAAAGCTGAATGGGCTTCTAGGTTCCCCATCTCTGGAAGCCTTCATGCCGAGGCTGAATGTCGCCTTCTCAGATATGTGATCAGGTATGGATTGACCTAGACAATGCTGAAACCTCCTCCAATTCAGACTCTATGAAATCCTTCCTTTGACACAAAAAGAAATTGAGGTCTAGGCAGTCGAAATTGCTTCCCTTGATCACAACTAGGTTTGCTTTGAGAATTTTTTAAAAAAATGAGTCAGATTTACAAATGTGACAAGTTGACCTTCCAGTAGGATCATGGAATACATTCACAAATGACTGTAATATAAAAAAGAATATCAGTGCATGAGAAAAGTTAAAACAAAATACAGTTGTGGGTTGTTTTTTATTTTTTTTTTTCTTTTTCTTTTTTGTATTTACTTCCCTGAAGCAGCGAGATGTCATAATGGATAGAGCACTGGGCTCTGCAATAGGGAATACCTGAATTCAAATACTGCCTCAGACACTTGCTTAGCTCTGTACTTTAGGCAAGTCATTTAACCTCTGCTTGCCTCAGTTTCTTCTTCCATTAAATGGGGATAATAATAACATCTGCCTCCCAGGCTTTTTGTGAGGATCAGATGAGATAATACTTGTACAGCATTTAACACAGTGCCCGGCACATAGTAGATACTATATTATTATTATTATTATTATTATTATTATCATTATCATTATTTTATAAAAGTATATGCATGTGGAGGTGGTACAGAGAGTACAGTTAGGTCAGGGTAGTAGCTGGTGACCAGCGAAAGTTCACTTGGCAGCTCCTTTTTTTTTTTATTTCTTTCATGCACTGATGATACTTGATTTTGTATTATCGTCTTTTGCGTTCTGTTTTACACATGCTGAGCTTGAGGAGGTAAGAGTCCAGGTAGAAATGTCTAGAAGACAGTTGGAAATGCAGGACTAGAGTTTAGGGAAGATTTATATTTGAAAGGCATTTGAATTCAGGGGATCACTGAAGCCATTGAAGACGGTGAATGAATGGATGAAGGGAAAAGTATTTAACTGTTTACTACGCACCAAACACTTGTTCCAGGTGTCGGCCAAAACATACAAAAGAGGACCAGTCTCTGCCCTCAAGTTCACCTTCTAAAAGGAGGAGGTGAAACTTTGAAGGGAGGCTTGGTCAAGGAGGAGTCTCCAAAGTAGAAAGCAGAGCAAGAGCCAAGGGTAGGAGATAGCTGGTTTCTGAGCCTTGAGATTGCCCACATTCAAGAGCGGGGAGGAAAAAAAGCATCTGAAGTTATATGACACAAACAACTCTACCTGAATGACTATTCCAGTGTTTGGATGAAAGGTGCTCAGTGGGCTCTATCTCAGTTTATCTCAGTACGTCCACATACCTTTTTCATAGCTTTTCTACTTCATAATTGAACTTGTCTGAAAAGAGAGTCTCAATAGAAGTGTAAAAAAAGTATTAAATATTTTCCAGGAAACATGAAATATGTATATGAAATATACATATACATATGATGTTACATGTGGATAGAAAAATGTACAGATACATAGATATCAGCTAAGGGGTGCAGTGGATAGAGCACCGGATCTGGAGTCAGGAAGACCTGAGTTCAAATCTGGCCTTAGACACTTCCACCCTGGGCAAGTCACTTAATCTTGTTTGCCTCAGTTCCTCATCTGTAAAATGAGCTGGAGAAGGAAATGGCAAATCACTCTAGTATCTTTGCCAAGAAAACCCTAATGGGGTCACAAAGAGTTAAACATGATTGAAAAGCAACTGAACAACAGCCACAAATATATATTGCTTGATCCTCTGACCTACAAATCTCAGAATGCCAGTTAGTTCGCAAATTCCTATTATACATAGAAAAATAACATATGGGGAAATGACAGCATATTTCATCATATCGTAAAACAAATTGATTCCTCTCCCATTCCTGTGTTGGGAGGCAACAACAATATGTTTTAAGAATGGAAAAATATAAATTCTAGGCAAAGCTGTTCTTTTTCCTTCTCCAATCTATAATGACTCCTCTGCAAAGCAGTATTTCTAGATAGAGAGAACAGTCTAATTGCCAAAAGAATGCTTTACTTGTATATCCTGGGTACAAGGAGAAAGACCAAGCTACATCAAACTGTTCTAGTTCATCCAAGATATAACTTTTCTAATTAAGTGGGTATATATCATGGAGTTGTGACTGGGCCAGAGAACTGTTATTAACGTACCCTCAGCATTTAAAAAAAATATTCCCTTTGTGCCCAGGGAGATGTAAATATATATATGTCATATATATGTCATATATATATATATGTATGTATGTATGTATTATATATATGCACATACATGTATATATATATGTATATATGTGCATATATCTACACACACATACACACACATATATGGGGGAGATAGAAGAGAAGAAAGAACTTCATTTTTAAATTTCAAATTTATTTTTTTAAAATCTTTGCTAAATATAGTGGCACATGCTTGTTGTCTCTGTTACTGGGGAGTATGAGGCTGGTGGGTCATGTGATTTTGGCAGTTCTGAACTGAAGTAGGGCTAAGCTTGATGGGTGCCCAGAATAAACCTACACCAATATAGTGAGCTCCTGGAAGCATGGGAGCACTAGGTTGCTTAATGAGGGGTAAATTGGCCTAAGTAAAAATGGAACAGGTCAAAGCTTCTGTGCTGATGAACAGTGAGTTCAGGCTTGGGAGGAGCCTCTTCATTTTCAGCTTGTATAAGATAGGGAGGCTCAGTAGGAAGACAGGAAGGAAAGAAGAAAGGAGGGAAGAAGGAAGAAAGGAAGGAAGGAAGGGAGGGAGGGAGGGAGGAAGTGTAACAACAATGTAGCTAGCAGCTACTGTGGCTGTGTAAAACTAACAACAACCAGCACACAGAAGACTGCTAACACAGGTTCTTTGATCTTCTTTACTAAGGAAAGCAACATTAAAGGGTTAACAATCTTACTTTAATCCAACATACAAATATCATTCACTTAATTCAGGAGGAAAAGCCAGAAACCTGAACTTCAGAGCAAATACAAACAAATTGCAAACATACACAATTTAAACAGACCAAATCACAATTCATAGTTACCAGGAAGGCATCAACATCTGGGTTCACAAGCTGGGAGTTCTTAAAATGGCTGCCCAGAGTCCCATGCCACTCTTCCAGAGACTGAGAGCCCCAAGGGAAGATGCCAACCTCTTGAGTTTATATATATTTTGTTCAGGGTCAAAGGGAATCACAGCATGAGACTCACCCATGTGACCTAAAAGCCTCACAAACATGGATCTTAAACCCACACGGCCTAGGCTTTCCCTTGAGGCAAGGAGGTCGTCAAAGACTCCTGATTTAATCAAAGAAACAAAGGCCAGACTCTTCAAGGGCACTTGATTAAATAAGTGCTAAAAGGGAAAACAGTAAAAGAAAGTCCCACCTTAATTACCAGTACAGGAAAGAAGGAAGGGAAGAAGGGAAGAAGGGAGGAAGGGAGGAAGGGAGGGAGGAAGGAAGATTCCCTTTGCAAGTTACATAGTTTTCTTTCATCGAAAGCCCTATGTTATTACATAGTTACCATGTATCCCAAGCATTTAAATATGGTGAGAGAATACTTTTCCATTCTTATTTGAGAAAAAATGATTTAAGCATTCTTTAAATTGCCCAGTAAAAAAAACATCATCACAAGTGTCTTTCTTGGGCTTTGGATACTTATGTGGACATGCAAAAGAAAAAGATCCCAATTTAGCATAAAGTAGCAATTGGGTTCTATGTATGCAGAGAGTACCTAAAAATATAAACCTCAAAGCGCTATATTAAGTCAGCTATCATATGTCATGCCTTTTAAATGGCTTCTAATATAAAATTTTAGCGATGTTTTTGGAAACTACCATTTATAGAATTCCTGACTTCTTAGTAATAGCAAACAGAAACATAGTAAGAAAGAAAGGAATAGATTTTGGGGCATTATCTTAAAATTCATTTAAAAAAATCTTTTTAGTGCTGGACCAATACCGATAGTTTGCATTATTGTTGTTCAAACCCAGTGATGAAAGTTTTGTTAGAAGGCTTTTTGATTCTTATATAGTCAAAATTATTATATGTTTAATAAAAACAATTTTAAATATAAGAAAATATTACATAATTATGTTTTTGGAAGACACACAGAAGCCTCTCAGTGTAAACAAGAAAATAAAATAAGCAAAAGGGAAAATGATTTTTTTGTTGTTGTTGCACCTTAAGGCTAATTGGTGGTGAGGTAACAAATAGCAAGATGAAGAAAGGAAGGTTAGTGGTTTTTTTTTCTATTCTATACAGAGAAGTAGATAAATGGCAGTAGCAGGAATTCCTGTGTAGCCAGAATGGAGAACTTCAGGGTTGGTAAAAAGAAAAGTAACTGAATTCCCTTAAGCTATTCAGAGAGATGGTGAAAGACATCAAAAGCTATTTGAACTAATGATAGCAGTCTTAGACTAGTGTCCTTTTCAGTGTAAAAAGTAAAAGAACATTTGGCAAAGTGAAATTCTGACACAAGTTTTTACATAATTTTTTTGGTTTGGAGCTTTATTACCAATTTTTTTAAAAGGAAAAAAGCGAGAACGGCTAGAATAGAAATTCTAACCTAAATAGCAATTTAACACAAAAGAACATTTACTATCTGTCACTGCTAAATAAGGCTCTGAGATGTATGAATGACTTCTAAGTCTCTTAGATCTCTATTTTAAACATGAATTGCCCTAGTAAACCACCTCTTCATGGGAATCCCCTTTAGAGAACAAAACTTTTTTTTCGCAAAGTCAGGAAATAAGCAATAAGAGAAAAAAATTATGGATGACACATTGCCTAAGAAAATGGTTTATAAACTGTGTTTCATAGAACCTATAGTATTCTACCAGGTATCCTGAGGATTCTTTGAAATAAGATATGGCCATCAAAATCCTGAGCCTGGTGTCCCACAAGTTGTCCATCCCTATCACCACCACCTCTCAGTATCCCTAGCTTCTTTCAAAGTTTGTCTCAATGGCAACCTCTTATATTAGGTCCTTCCTGATCATCCCCCTCACCTGCCCCTGCCCCAGTCTGGTTTTTGAAGAGGCAGAGGAACTAGAGACCAAATTGCCAACATTGACTAGATTATAGAGAAAGCAAGGGAGTTCCAGAAAAACATCTACTTCTGCTTCATTGACAGCACTGAAGTCTTTTGCTGTGTGGATCACAACAAAATGTATCAAGTCCTTAAAGAGGAATACCAGATCATTTCACTTGTCTCCTGAGGAACCTTTATGTGGATCAAGAAGCAGCAGTTAGAACCAAATATGAACAATTGATTAGTTTAAGTTTGGAAAAGGAGTATGACAAGGCCGTATATTGTCACTCATTTAACTTATATGTAAAGTACATCATTCGAAGTGCCAGGCCAGATGATTCAAAAGCCATAATTAAGGTTGCCAGGACAAATATCAACAATCTCAGATATGCAGATGATACCACTCTGATGGCAGAAAGTGAAGAAGATTTAAGGAGAGTGTAAAAGCTATTTTGAAGCTTAACATAAAAAAAGCTAAAATCATGGCAATTGGTCCCATCACTCCCTGGCAAATAGAGGGAGAAGAAATGGAAGCAGTGTCAGATTTTATGTTCTTGGGCTCAAAGATCACTGCAGATGGTGACTGCAGACATGAAATTAAAAGACACTTGCTCCTTGGAAAGAAAACTATGGCAAATCTGGACAGCCTACTAAAAAGCAGAGACATCAACAAAATAGTCCAAGCTATGGTTTTTCCAGTAGCAATGTATGGCTATGAGAGCTGGACTACAAGGAAAACTAAATGCCACAGAATTGACACTTTCAAATTGTGGAGCTGGAGAAGACTTTTGAGAGTCCCTCAGACAACAAGGAGAACAAATCAGTCAATACTTAAAGAAATTAACTCAAACTATTTGTTGGAAGGTCAAATACTGCAACTGAAGCTTAAATACTTTGGCCACATCAGAAGACAGGACTCATTGGAAGGGATCCTGATGTTGGGAAAGATTGAAGCCAAAAGCAGAAGAGGGTGACAGAGGATGAGATGGATAAATAATGTCATGGAAGCAATGAACATGAGCTTGGAGAGACTTTAGGAGATAGAAGAGGATAGGAGATCCTGGTGTGCTATGGTCCATGGGATCACTAAGAGTCAGACACAACTGAATGACTGAACAATGATCCACCCATCTGCTCCACCAGCTGAATGTTTACTATGTTTACTTTGTATGCATCTTATTTTGTTTTGTAGTTTTGTGTCATACCCCCTTATTAGACAATAAGTTATAGAGGACAAGGATGGGGGCTTATCCCATATATGTCCTGTAACACCTAGTACAGAGCCCTATACATAGTAGTTATGTTTTTAAAAAAAATATTTCTTGAATCGAGCTGAATTTTCTAAAGCTTCCAATACACATATGGCCCTTTAAGATGCAGGTTGTACTTCTGATACTCAATATACTTGAAAGGTCAGGAAAAGGAAACAGAATAAGAAATGAGAGAGTGGAGGGAGGGAGAGAGAGGGAGACAAATGAAGGAGAAGAATAAAGGGGATAGAGAGGTCAGGAGCTAGTGCAGTTCCTTCCTCCTCCCACGGCTACTTATCCAACCTCCAGTTTACATTGGTAGGCTATGTCCCCAAAAGGCAGCTACTACTACTTTCAAGGTTCTAGGCATAAATATGAGGGGCTAAGGTTTCCAGTACTATCAATCATGAACCCCATCAGTGTGCTTCCCATTAAAAATCAGCCAGACAGTTAGCTTTTTAGCAAAAATATTTACTAAAATAGTATAGCAAGAACTGTAGTGACAAAAATACCCCCTCCCCCAAAGTCTGAGGCACATTCTCTTACAAAAACACACAGGATCCATGGGGAAAGTGGGCACAAACTTAAAGAGCAATGGCAATGCAGCACATATGTAGAGATCACATTTGATAAGGGGTTAACTCAAAACTTCAATTATTGAATGTCCTTTTCTCTCTTTGTAGTCTCCCCAAGAAATTTTATTTGAATATAGTTCTATGTTAAGCTCCAAGAGTCAGTAGTTTTGTAAAGTACATGGGCAGCACTCCTCTCTGCCAAGAGGAGTCACACTTCCTGAACTTTCTTTCCACAAGTGACTATCACTACTGGTTGTATATGTTGCCTCCTACTGGTCCAGTCTCTCTGATCCCAGCTAGAAATAGCCACAGTGTAGAGATACACAGTTAGGAGACAAAAGTGTAAGAGGAACAGCAAGTAGGCCAGGGTAGCTTGATGGTAGAGTATATGGAGAGGAGTGAAGTTTGAGAAGCCTGGAATGGTACCAAGGTTATACATGTGTAATCATGCAAAACATTATTTCCATATTGATCACATTGTGAAAGAAGACAGAGACCAAAACTAAAAATAAAATTAAAAAACATGAAAAAAATAAAAAGTGAAAAAAACTGCTTTGATTCTGCATTCAGATATCCATCAGTACTTTCTCTGGAGGTCGACAGCATTTTTCAACATGAGTCCTTTGGGACTGTCTTGGGTCATTGTATTGATGAGAATAGCTAAGTCGTTCATAGTTGTTTATCGTACGGTATTGCTGTTTTGTTGTTCAGTTTTGTCCAACTCTTTGTGACCCCATTTGGGGTTTTCTTGGCAAAGATACTGGAGTGTTTTGCCATTTCCTTCTCCAGCTCATTTACAGATGAGAATACTGAGGCAGAAATTAAGTGACTTGCCCAGGGTCACTCAGCTGGTAAGTGTCTGAGGCCACATCTTCCTGACTTCAAACCTGTTGCTCTGCCTACTTTGCAACCTAGCTACCTTATTTACCCCATGAGGTTTTTCCTGGTCCCCTCAGACGCTAGTGCCTCCCCCACAAAATTATGTTGTATTTATCCTGCAGATATTTTGAATTTACTTTATGTGATATAAGTAAATATATTTAGTAAATATATTTGAGATAGCTGGGTGGTACAGTGGTTAGAACCCTGGGCTTGGAGTCAGAAGATTTGAATTTAAATCCAGCCTCACACTTTTCCTACCTGTATAACCTTGGGCAAGTCACTTAACCTCTATTCGTCCCAGTTTGTTCAACTATAAATTGGGGATAATAAGAGCACCTACTTCCAGAGGTTGTTGTGAGGATCAAATGAGATAATGTTTGTAAAATTCTTAGCACGGTTCCTGGTACATAGTAGGCACTTAATAGATTCTTATTCCCTTTCTTTCCCTTCCTCTTCCCCTTCCATATATACATATATACATATATGTATACGCGCACGTGCACACACACGTTGCTTTACCCAATGCAATGTGGGCAGGGACTGTTGTTTTTGTCTTTGTATTCCTAGTACCTAGCATACTGTCTGGCACATAGTAGGCTCTTAATAATGTTTATTAATTAATTGGTTCCCTCCTTCCTTCTATCCTTTCTTCCCTCTCTTTCCTTCTTTCTTTTTCTTTTTACAAATGTTATAGTCTATTGTTTATTTGGTGAATTTAGAAACTAGGTGATTTTTCTTTTAGGAATTTCAAAACAATCATTGAATTTCTAGTTTCTTGCTACTAGAGGTTCCTCCAAATATTATTTGATGTCTTGAAAAAGATTTATTTTGATAGGAAAATTGCCAACAAACCCTAAGAACTCCTATTTGAAGCTCTTCTGGGAGTATAGTGATTTATGTAAAATAGACATTTTCATTTAAAAAATGCATAATCCTCGATGACAGACATGGAAACAGCAGGTGACTCTGTGACCTCTCAGAGCTTTGCTATCATAACAAGTCTAATGATTGGTAGCATTTTGCAGACAGGTTTAATTAACTCGAAGTGGGGCACTTTTCTGAGTTGTCAGCATTTTATCAAAAGTACATGAGATGGCTTGAAAGGTAAACAATATTTTCAAAATCAGTATGCAAATATAGTCAACAGCAATTATAGAACTCACATAGAGGAGTGATCAGCCTTTCAAATGAACCAAATACAACCAAAATAGTCGCATCTGTTTTTCATGGCAATCCACCAGTTTAAATTTGACTAAATGTTCCCATCGCTGAATTGTACTGTCTGTATTCATTTAGGTTAAACATTGTTATTTAAATTAATCAGATAAATTATTTTAGTTGCAATTTCAATACTTTTCTCTTGAGATTATAGACAAAGAGAAGTGACAAATAAATTGGAATAATTTGGAGAATATAAAAATGGTCAATATTTTCTTTGACTTTGATGAGTTTTTGCACTGATTGGATCGATTTTATGTGTTGCCTAGACTTTTTTTTCTCCTCTCTTTCAGCCTTGCCTTACACCCAGATAAAACCTTGGTTGCGACTGGACAAGTTGGGAAGGATCCTTACATTTGCATTTGGGATTCTTATAATGTACAGACTGTTTCCATTCTTAAAGATGTACATACACATGGAATTGCTTGTCTGGCTTTTGATTCAGATGGACAGGTATGGATATTATGTGGTTTGTTTTTTTTAAAATATCTTCTCTTTAGTCTCCAAAGTCTTCTAACTTGCAGTAATTTTGAAGTCATAACTTAAAGAAAACAGTGTCTGTGCCTACAGCAGCATTTGGTTTTGTGAAATGGCTGTGAGCAGAAAAACTTCCGTAATGGTGGTCCTTTTTGTAGAGACGATAATTGTACAAAGCAGAAGTAGAAGCCTTAAAGGTGGCCATCTTTTAGTTTGGAGGCAAATCTAAACCAGGTTGGGAACAAAGACATGTTTTTCTATATTGAAGAGATACAGAACTTCTGGAAGGCCTTGTGAGCTCTTAAAAATAATTTGGATTTTCAGATACAGTGCTGGACTTGGAGCCATGAAGGACCTGGATCTGAATCCAACCTCTGGCACTCATAAGCTGCGTCCCTGTGAGCAAATCACTGAGCCTCATTTTCTTCATCAGGAAAAAAGGAATAATAATATAAACAATGATAATTTAACATTTATGTTACTATAATACATATATCATGAACAATTTGAATATTATATAATTTGTATTATATATTTGTATCATATAATTATAATACAACATATATTATAAATATAATTTTTATTATAATAAAAAAGGAATAATACCTACAATACCGTACAGATGGGATAATGCATGTAAACCACTTTGTAAGCCTCCAAGCTTCTGTGATTGGTGCTTCCTAGAAAACAGCTACCTAGGACTGAAAACAAGACTGCCGAGGGACAGGGCTCATTATGGGAATGCCTTGATGGTTCTTCCAGTCAGAGTGCTTTATGCTTCTGAACGGTGAGGATTAGAGAACAGTAATCTGTAGATGGAACTCTGGATTTTAAGGAGATTTGCAAAATCTCCTTCTTTGAAATTCAGTAGATGCAGAAAGAGTTTTTTTATCTATTTGAGACAATTATGATTCCTCTGAAAAGTGGAAAAATAGCCAAAATTATAGAAATAATAGATACTGGGATAGGAAGAGACCACAGGAATCATTTAGTCCAACCTTCTTATTATAGACATAAGGAAGCTAAGGTCCCCAGAGGTTAAGTAAGTCACCTGAAGGACACACAGCTAGTTAGTAGAAGCATAATGAATGGCTAGGAAACAAACCTTATGACTTCCTGATAATCCCATGAGTACATGATCATATATACATATATACACACATACATACACATATATACACACATGTGTATATACATATAGGTATACATACATGCATATTTACACATGTATACATACATGCATACATACATGTGTGTATCCCAACAATTTAGCCACCCTCTTACTATATTCTGCTCAACCTCATTACTGATTTTTTTTTAAAGAATTGTGGTTATTTTAAGTCAGGGCTGTCCAAAATGCGTCCCACCTACAAGCATAGAAATTTACATAAATGCTTTAATTAATGAAGCCCAGCTACCACAGAGCTCTCACTAAAATGGCAAATCAAAATATATTGTCTATTGTTTCAATAAAAGCCTAAGATTGGACAGGCCTGTAATCTAAGTGATAGTATCTTTAATATTTTTAATTGATTTTTGGGTGGTGTCCAGATCTATGATTGGTAAAGGGATTCCTTCTACCAATACTGATCAGCCATTGTTCTGAAATTTATAGCCTTATAGGATTGCCTTAGCCCAGGGCCTAGAGAAATTAAGTGATTTGCTGCTAGTATGTGTTAGAAGCAGCACTTGAACTCAGGTCTTCATGTCTCTGAGGCTGACCCTTTCTTCGTCTACCATACAAAATTGCTTCTCAAAGGCAATTCTTTAGAGATTATATAAGGTTAAGTAGATATAAGGGGAAGAGAAGAGGAAGTTAATAAGTATTTATATAGCTCCTACTAGTATATTGCCAGGCACTGTGCTAAGCGCTTTACAAATATTATTTCATTTGTTCCTCACAGTGCCCTGAGAGGTAGGTTACAGTTGAGGAAACTGAGGCAAGCAAGAGTTAAGTGACTTGCCCTGGGTCATACAGCCTGTTAAGTGTCTGAGACCATATTTGAACTCAGCTTTTCCTGACTCTTGGCCCAGAGTTCCATTGCGCCACCAGTTGGTACTATTATTCTCATCTTACAGATGGGGAAACTGAGACAGAGCTTAAGTGACTTGCTCAGTATCACAAAACTAGGAAGTGTCAGAGTCAGGATTTGAACTCATGTCTTTCTGACTCTAGGCTTAGCATTTCATCCATCGTACCACATTGTTTCCTAGTATTGTTCTACCCAAGTAGGTTATTGGCTTCTGAAACAACCTAAGGAAAATTTTAGTGGCTATATAGATGAGGACACTTTGAAGAGAGATAAATGTGCATACACACTCACACACATGCACACGCACACACACACGCACATGCACACACACATAATAATGCAAAGTAAGGAATGATATTGCCTAAGAAGTACAAGTAAATTTCTTTGAAAGTTCAGAGGAGAGAGGAAAGCTTCCTAGAAGTGACAACATTTAAGTTGGCATAGAAAAACGTTTGGGATTTCCTTAGGCAGAAATATATATACCCATATATATATATATATATATATATGTATATGTATATATGTTTGCGTGTGTATGTGTGTCTGTGTGTGTGTGTGTGTGTGTGTGTGTGTGTCAGTGGGCCAAGGCATTGTAGGAATAAGGAATACATGAACAAGGCAGAAAAGGAGAGGGCATATTCTGAAAACAGTAAGACTTTGAATTTGGCTAGAGTGTAGAAGATGTAAAGATGAAGAGTGTGAGATCACTAAGGTTCCAAGGAATTTAATTGTGTTACAGGGAGTTGTCCTGTTTGGACATTTTTTTCAACAACTTGGTAGAATTTTCCAAATAATAACATTGTTCTGAAATTTTTTATTTCTGTCCTGACATTTATCTATCAGTAGATGAGAAACAAGCAGATAGGTGGCACAGTGGACAGAGTGCTGAGCCTGGAGTCAGGAAGACCCGTCTTTTTGAGTTCAAATCCAGCCTTGGCCTCTTACTTGCTGTATGACCCTAGGCAAGTCACTCAATCCTGTTTGCCTGTTTCCTCACCTATAAAATGAACTGGAGAAGTAAATGGCAAACCACTCCAGTATCTTTGCTAAGAAAACCCCAAATGGGGTCATGAAGAGTCAGACACGACTGAAAAATGACTGAAGATGAGCAACAATGCAGTTATATTGGAAAGGGTTCTAGATTTGGATTCAGGGTAGACTTAAATTTGAATCCTTCCTCTGATTCAAAATTGCAAACTATGACTTACCAATGATGTGACCGTGCACAAGCTCTATGAGCTGCAAGTTTCCTCATCTGTAAGATGGTGATACTAATACTTACTTTTCAGTGTTGTCTTGGGGACCACATGAGATAATGCACGTAAGTCTCATTAAAAACCCCAAAGTACTACGTAAATAGAAACTATTACTATAGTCTTATAAGTTGGGCTAGTGTGAGTTCATTTTCATATACAGTTTATGTACTTATGTTTACATATAAACGTCTACCTGATTATTTTGATTTTTCACCTGCTTTAGTCATACACACACTCACACAGAGACTTAATAGATGGAGATATTCACTGTTCATATTTACTTTAATATTGTTGCAAACACGTTTCCCTAAACATTTATTTATCAAGATATATTCTGCTGTATCTTTAAAAAAATCACTGAGATGAGAGATGAGACTTTCATTTTCTTGCCTTTATTTCATGTTAGAACCCCAACCATTTTATTTTTAGATTCATTTTACTGGGGAAATCAAACAATCCGTGGCACTTACTTGCCAGTAGATGTGAAAGCATCTTTCTAGTTGTTTCCCATAATGTTGTTTCCTGGCTCATTGCTGCCTATTGCTTTAGGGCATGCATTTATTCCCTGGTCAGAGTCCAATGGGATCCAATGATATTTAGAAATAGATAAATGGTGTGTCACTTCACAACCAATGAAAGGTCATAGAAAATGGCTTTATGGTGGTTAAAGGAATGTTAAATGAAATTTGAACTAAATTGATTTCTTTTGTTTTTCTAATTCAAATAACAGAATAAGCTGAGTCCAAGGTACCCTAGCACAGCCTGAATGGTTACTTCTAAAGGACTATATAGAGTGAGTTTATGCATTGATCAGGACTATACTCTCTCTATGTACTCTAAGGTTCTCTGGCTCTGTGAAAACTGGTTTCACTTATTTGTAACGTTTTTGCGGATTTTCTTTTTAAAGACTAATACGTGAGATGCCCCCTCGCTTATGGGCAGCTAGAAAAGCTACCAGACATTTGAGTCACTCAGAAACACGAGTGTTGTTATCTTTACCAGCCAAACTGAGAATCCATGAGTTCAAAACAAAAGACTTTGATCAAACAACACAACAAATAAAGTAAGAAAAGAGGCCCCCTGTTCATATTCAGGATATGCTCTTCCACAGGACACCATGCTACCCTTGAGGAAGACGGCGTGGATACAGAACCTGTATCTCCCAAACGTTTCGAAGACTCAGCCCAAAAAAAATAAACCCAAACCTTACAGGAGTTGTGTGGAACCTGGGCACTGAGTTAAGCATTGCTTCTGAGCAGGAAATGATGCTACTGTGGGTGAGGCAGGGTCTCCATTCTTACCCTTATTATGCATATGGCCCAGAGGAGCATATATAAGGCACTAGCTATATGGCAAATGTGTAGTGAGCTCAACACTGTGAATACAAATAGAAAAGTAAGACTTTTCTAAGTCTATTCTAAGACTGCTTAGAGCTCACTAGAAGAGTTCAACTTAACTAGGCTCAGTGGAAGAGCAGAGGGCAAGGCACAGAGTCCTGAGGGGAGACTGTTGGCCAGGAGGGATGCCGATGGGATCTCAATGGGTAGAATGGGGATGCAGGGTCACCCTATATAAGTAAAAATAATACTTTGATTCTTTCACTGATCTGTCATTTTGTTGGTATAGGCATTCCCTTCACCAATGGAAAAAGAAATAAATGAAAGATATTGTCGACTTCGTACTTAATTATAAAGAAACATTTTAAATTTTTTGACTAGATCTATGAATTTATCAGTATAGCAAGTTCTCACAGTGAGAAGCCTGCTCTACCAATACACATCCATGCACCTTCTTTAATTTTTAATCTTAAAGAGTCATCTGGGGTGGGGCTCCTGAGGGGCTAAGGGACTTGCTCATGGTCAATTAGGTCTCTTCCTGATTCGAAGACCAGCTTCCTATCTACTATGCCTGAGGCAGTGGGATAGCTTTGGAGTAAAAAACTATCCCACTTTCATATGCATCACATGTGAGAAAATGGTATCATCTAGTCATTCCCTCTAGTGGCAGAAATGGAAATTTGGGGAACTTAAGAAAAAAATTTCAGAATGAGCCTGGAATAAATCTTTAATAGCTTATCTAAACATATATAGTATTATGTATTGTTTATATGCTAAATATCTCCAATGGAGACCAATCTTTAATGAAGGACCCCGAATAATAACAATAACTTATATTTGTTTCATACTTTCGTGTTTACAGTGTGCTTTCATATGTATTATTTCAATCACTCTTCAAAATGATTCTAGGAGGCCTGGGGGGAAGCAATGATCACCCACATTTTATAGCTATGGACACTGAGACTAAGAAACACTATGATTTGCCTGAAATCAAATACTTACCCAGTTAGCAGTGATAGATCCTGGGTTAGACCCCATCACTTTCCTGATTACTAACTTAGCACTTTTCCCACTTGATCATATCACCTCGCTATGTAGGTGCTCTTCTCCATCATTTAATTTTGAGAGGTTTGTATTATATATTTGTGTGTGTGTGTGTATGTATGCATGCTTATTTGGTTTTGATTTTGCATATAATTATATGTGCTCTTTTTGAATCGATGATGTTCATTGGAAGAAAAATTCTGGTCTTAACTAAATAGTTCAAACCAGAGGCTAGAAAACCAAATTAGCTTTATTAAGTATGATTTCTTCTTTAGTTTATTAAATGTATATGAATTATTAACAATTTTAGAATAATGGATGTAATCATTTATATATTTCCCTTCTAGCTCTTTTAAAGAAAATTTAAAGCAATGTTTTGCTCCTTCGATTTCAACATTTTTATTAGATTTCTTGACTTCAGAAACCTGGATTCTTTAATCCAATACTGGGTTAAGTGTATAAGATAAATCTACCCTCAGTTTGCCTTCCTTTATGACTTCTGCTGATTTCAGATGAAGCTTTTTGGGAAAAATCTGAAACCAAGATTGGCACCAATATCTGATAACTTTGATTTGTGCAATCAGTTTGCAACCTTTGCCAATTATTATTGAATTTTCAGCATGGATTAATGCTAGACATGCATTGTGTTATCTTTAGTTTTTGTCTTAATTTTGCATCAATTTGGAAAAATGCCTTGCACGTATAATATTCTGAGCAGAAAAAATAACCTTTGTCATAATCTCCAATTGACAAGAATCTTGTTCTTTTCTTAGCGTTTAGCCTCTGTGGGATTGGATGCCAAAAACACAGTCTGCATTTGGGACTGGAAGAAGGGAAAACTACTGGCAACAGCAACTGGCCATTCAGACAGGGTAATTATACTGCCCTGAATCATTCATAATGAAAGTATACAAAAATCTCTTTCTGCGTACGTGTGTATATGAGATGTCTTTAGGATTTTTGAAATGCCTTTTGTTCTTACCAGTTTAAATTTTTTAAAGTTGCTGTCTTAATTCATTTTTTAATAAAAGTATACTAAAAGTATACAGATGTTTCCTCCATCAGTCAACAAACATTAGTTAAACACCTCCCTTCTTGCCATATACTAGCACTGGGGATAAAAATACACAAATGAGACAGTTCACATCCTTAAGGGGCTTACATTTTCTAGAAGACAACATGTTCACAAATTACCAAATATATAATACAGGCATAAACACATAAATATATGCATGTGTTTATATATATGTGCATTATATATGCATATTTAATAGACAGTGATTAAAAGGAACTAGGGAGTGCTTAAAAACTGGGGAAACAGGAAAGGCCTCTCAGAGGAGGTCAGGCTTGAGCTGAGCCATAAAAGGAATTAAGATTTTCAAGAGTGGGGGGCAGCTAGGTGGGGCAGTGAGTAGAGCACTGGCCCTGGAGTCAGGAAGACCTGAGTTCAAATCCAGCCTCAGACACTTGACACATTTACTAACTGTGTGACCTTGGGCAAGTCACTTAACACCAATTGCCCTGCCTTCCCTCCTCCAAAAAAAAAAGATTTTCAAGAGTGGGAATTGAGCATTTAGGGCATGAGGCACAGCCTATGTGTGCAGAGACACAAAGGTGGGAAATGAATTGTGTATAGGGAAGGGATGGAGAGGAAATAAGCATTTATATAGCACATACTATGTGCCAGGCACTGTGCTAAGTGGTTTATAAGTATTATCTTATTTCATTCTCACAAAACCCTGCAAGGTAGGTGCTATTATTTTACATTTTACATTTTGCAATTGAGAGAACTGAGGCAAACAGAAGTTAAGCAATTTTTTCGTGTTCACACAGCTAGTAAGGATCTGAGGGTAGATTTGAACTCATATCTTCTGGAAAAGGTATGCTGGAGACAGATTGCAAAGGGTTTTAAATAGCAAAGAGAACAGTTTGTATTTTAACCTAAAGGGAATGGGGAGCCATTTTTCAATTGAAGAATGGTGCAGTGAGATCTGGCCTTTAGGAATGTCAATTTGACCGCGAGGGTGGAGAATGTATTGGAGAAGGGAAAACCTGAATGCCAGGAGACAAATCAGGAGGTGATTGCCATAGTTTGGTCAAGAAGTGATGAGGGCACATATTTGTGTCTAATGGTAGTGGGGGGATGTATGGGGGAGAGAGGGGTAAAGGGAAGAGAAGGGAAGAAAAAGAAGAAAAATAAAGTTACACAATAACTTCAGTATATATTTAAGGGGAATAGCAAATTGTACATAATAGATTTGCAGTTTGATGTACAACCATCTTTTTTTCTATTCTACTGTTGTGAAATGCTTATTTTATTTCTTAAGTTCAGAATAAAATGAATAAAATTTTTAAAAAGAAGTAATGAGGGATTAGACTAGGGTGGTTGTGTGACTGAAAGGACAGATGAGGGAGATATTGAGGACATGGAATCGACAAGGATTGGCAACTAATTGAATATGGGAGTTGAGGGAGAGTGAACAGTTGAGGCTGAATTTTAAGTTGCAAGCCTAGGTGTTTAAGGATGGCAGTACCTTTAACAGAAATACAGAAGGAAGGGGGAAGCATGGGTTTAGAGAGAAAGCATCAGTTCTGTGGAGAGCATACTGAGTGTGGGGTGACTGTGGAACATCCAAGTGGAGATGTTAAATAGGCAGTCGGAGATTAAGGTCTGGAAATCAGGAAAGAGATGTAGGCTAGATATATAGAACAGGGCACCATCTGCATGGAGATGATAATTGAATCCATTAGAGTATAGAAAGAGAAGGGAGATGGTCTAGGACAAAGCTCTAGAATATACCTTTGCACAGGGCAGAATATAGATAATGAACTTGTAAAAGAGACAGAGGAATTTCTGTTTGATTGGTTAGAAAAGAACTTGGAGACAGCAGAGAGGAAAGAGTATATTTGATGTCATTTGTGTCAAACATTGAAGATATATGAGAAAAGATGAAGAATGAGAAGAGAATAGTTATTGGATTTAGCAATAAAGAGGTGATTGACAACCTTGTTTCCATCGAGCAGTGGGGATGGAAGCCAAGTTTCAAGGGACTGAGCAGTGAGTTTGAGAAATGACAAAACAGAGTTAATGGAAATGAATAGTTCTCCCTATCCCCACCCAGGAGTTTGTGAAGGGAAATATGATAACTTGAGGGGATGATAGGTTAAATGAAGTTTAAGTGAAGCAAGTTTGTAGGTAGCAGGGAAAGGCAAGTGGGTAAGGAAAATTAGGACAAAATATTGTATAATCAAATGGACAAGCTCCTGGATGAGACAGGATAAGAGGATCAAGGCTACAGGTAGATGGTTGGGAATTGGCAAGAACCACCTCCATATAAGGTTAGTTGACCTGTTCTTGATGAATCACATTGACTCTTTGTAATCAATGCTTCTAGGACTTCCTGTTAAGGGGATGGCTTTCTGTCCATTATGCCTCTCATATACACATAGATGACATAAAAATAAAGTTATATTACAGTTAATGGCCATTGAGTGTCATTTTTGTCTGTGTACAGCTCCTATTAAAATCAGTAAGATACAATTTAATAATAATTGCATGCAATCAGGCAAGAGGGAATAGGATATCTACTTTTAGTCTGTAAGAATTATATTTCTTTACTGTTGTGCTATAAAAAATGATGAGCAGACAGATTTCAGAAAAGCCTGGAAAGACTTCTGTGAACTGATGCTGAGTGAGGGGAGCAGAACCAGGAGAACATTGTACACAATTACTGCCACATTATGTGATGACTAACTTTGATAGATTTGGCTCTTTTCGGCAATGCAAGGTCCTAAGACAGCTCCAAAAGGTTTATGATGCTATCCACATCCAAAGAAAGAATTACAGGGTCTGAATGCAAATCAAAGCATGCTATTTGCCTCTCTCCTTTTTGTTTTGTTTTGTTTCTTCTTTCTTGTGATTCATTCCATTGGTTATAATTCTTCTTTACAACATGACTAATGTGATGATATGTTTAATATGAATGTATATGTAGAGCCTATATCATATTGCACACCGTCTTGGGGAGGGGGGAGAAGAGGGAGGGGGGAGAAAATGTAAAACTCAAAAGTTTGTGGAGTTGAATATTCTAAACTAAAATAAATAGATTAATTAAAACTTAAAAAAAGGTAGGGGTAGCAATCATGATCTCAGACAAAGCAAAAGCAAAAATAGACCTAATTAGAAGAGATAATCAGGGAAACCACATTTTGTTTAAAAGGTACCACAGACAATGAAGTAATTAAAAAATTTTGCATCAAAAAAAATTTATGTTTCTCAAAAATGTTTTGAATAATTCACTTTTTGCTTCACTTTTGAATTTCTAAATTGATTTTTATTCCTAATAATATCTAAATTGATTATTCTAAATTTCTAAGTTGACTTTTAAAATATACCTTATTAATACCTTGAGTTGCTATCTAGTGTATAGTTTGTTGAATAGAATTGAATTTAGTATATTCCCCACAGTGAGGTGGGTCACATTTAGGAAACTGAACCATGATTTTAATCACTCCATGCTGCGTACTGCTATCAAATATATACATATATATTTATATATGCATATTTTATATATATAATATTTTAAAAATATCAATATCCTCCTGTTAATGGTAAATGACTACAAATCATGGGAAACCCCCATCTCAGAAGAGTCATAATTACAGAGGCTGGGTGGTCGCAGGATAGTATTCATAATTAGTCAACCTCAAAAAGTATCCTAAAATGCATCTTCAAGGGCATGCATAATAGACAAAGCATTGAACCAGTCACGTTTTGAAAATGAGTGATAACAGAAAGATAGGACTAGTATGAAAGAGAGAGAGAGAGAGAGAGAGAGAGAGAGAGAGAGAGAGAGAGAGAGAGAGAGAGAGAGGAAGGAAGGAAGGAAGGAAGGAAGGAAGGAAGGAAGGAAGGAAGGAAGGAAGGAAAGAAGGAAGGAAGAAAAAGCCAGAGAGGCCTTCTAGAGTCTCAAGTACAACCTCCATGGAGGATTGAGGAAGAATCACAGAAACTAAGAAGAGAGCATAGATAGGTTGCTCCCATCTGCGCTGGGGAAGAAGTGAAGATCACAGAACCACTGAAGTGTTTTCATTTAAGTAGATGTTCCTGCTGAAAGACTCATTAAATATTGAATATGCTGTCATTTTTAGGGTGAGCATTTTTATGCAGACTAAACTAATGTAAGGAGAATTATGGATCTTATGGGTCCCTTTGGGTTAGTAATGTACCTTGATTCAGTTGTGCTATAAGGATCTGGTCTTCTCCCTCAGAGGTTTGGAGTGGATAATTCTCAGCAAACTGTGTCACACCAACTGAAACAACAAAAGGCTGACTTATAAGCCAGAATCCCAATTTATTAACTTATAATGGATGTTATAGCTGTAAAAAAAATATAACCAGGACTGGCATCTGTACAGGGGATCTGCTTCTCCATCTGGAAATACCTAACATGCTAAATGAATTGAAGTAGCCCAAAGCCTCATAAAATAGCTCGAAACAATGAATCTGAAGGATGCTGGCAATGAAATATTATAAACCAAGTCCTCTCAAGAGCATTCGTAGATGGAACTGGAAGGAGGTAAACATACCCATTGGAACAGATCAGCTGGCAATTCAGTAGTGATTTAGTTTCATTAGTAATGAATTCAGAAACCCCACGTTTGGACTCTTCCTCTTTAGTAGCCAATGAGGGTAGAAGTAGGAATGATGGTTAGTTAAGAAGCTCAAAACAAGAAGTGTTATTTCATTGGTCCTGGTGAGGAAATGCACTTTACCAATGCAAATCAACAACTAAAGGAGTACTGAGAATTTAAGTGACTCACCCAGCATCACACATCTAGTGTGCGTCAGAGGCAAGGCTTAGGGCTAGGACAATTTGACTCCTAGGCTCTGTATGCTATACCACCCTTATGGTTGTTCAGTCGTTCTGACTCTTCGTGACCCCATGCACCTTCGGTCCTCACTATTTCTCAAGTTCGTGTTCATTGTTTTCATGACGCTATCTATCCAACCAATGAAAAATGAGAACTCCACAGGGTTTTTACCAGCAGGGTAGTTCATCCACCTCTAAGAATGCAGCATTTAATTCCATCAAAAGTAAAGTACAAGCAAAGGTTAGAGAGATGCAGGATTCTTGGCTCAGTCAGAAGGCATATGAAATTCAGTTTTATGCTGATAGTAATAATCCAAAGTGCTTTTATGATGCCCTGAAGGCTATTTATAGGCCAGAGACCTATGGTGTATCCCAAGTACTCAGTGCTGACGGAGCCGCATTGATTAGTGATAAGGACAGGATTCTAGAGAGATGAGCTGAACACTTCTATAGCATTCTCAACAACATCAATCAATATTGAGGCCATTGACTGTTTACCTCAGGTTGAAGTCAATCCCTCCCTAGCTGAAGCTCCAACTGAAGGAGGTTTTGAAAGCTGGTAGGCTCCTTTCGTGTGGCAAAGCACCTGGTGCTGATTCTATATTCCAGCTGAGATTTACAAGGTAGGGGGTCCATTGCTCATACAAAAGCTGACTGAAATTTTCTAGGTCATATGGCAAGATGAGGTTACACACCAGGAGTTCAAGGATGCCTCCATTGTCCATCTCTATACAGGTAAAGGAAATAGATTGTCCTGTGACAATCACAGGGGAGGGTCTCTCTCTTAGTCACTGCTAGCAAGATTCTTGCCAGAGTCCTCCTTAATAGGCTGATCTTTTACCTGGAAGATGGTCATCTACCTGAGAGCCAGTGTGGTTTTAGAAAGGGCCGAGGAACAGTCAATATGGTCTTTGCTGCCCAACAACTCCAAGAGAAATGCCAGGAGCAGAACAGGGGTCTGTACACAACATTTGTAGATGTGTCCAAGGGTTATGATACTGTTAGTTGTGAGGATTTATGGAAAATTATGTCAAAATTTGGTTGCCAGGAGAAGTTCATCAACATTGTATGTTAATTTCATGACAACATGTTTGCCCAGCTTCTAGATAATGGACAATGCTCTCATGCCTTCCCAGTCACAATGGAGTGAAATAAGGCTGTGTTGTGGTTCCCATGCTTTTTAGCATGATGTTTTCAGCCATGTTGTCAAATGCTTCAATGAGAGTGAACACGACGTCAAGGTCAGCTACCACACTGATGGTAAATTCTTCAACTTGAAAAGGCTATAAGCCAAGACCAAAGTGGAGGGAGTGTTGGTACATGACTTTCTGTTTGCAGATGATTGTGCACTCAATGCAGCCTCTGAAGCTGAGATGCAACAAAGTATGGATCAATTCTCTGCTGCATGTGCTAATTTTGGCCTAACAATTAACACCAAGAAAACATAGGTGCTCCATCTGCCACCGCCACATCATCCATATGTGGAACCATCAGTTACAGCAAATGGAGAAGTTCTGAATGCTGTGGAAAAGTTCACTTATCTTGGTAGTGTACTTTCCAGGGATGTACACATTGATAATGAGATTGACACTTGCATTGCCAGAGATATCTTAGTGTTTGGGAGGTTCCAAAGGAAAGTATGGGAGAGAAGAGGTATTAGACTGACTAACAAACTGAAGGTCTACAGAGCCATTGTGCTGACCTCATTGTTGTATGTCTGTGAAACCTGGACAGTCTACTAGTGCCATGCCAGGAAACTGAATCACTTCCATTTGAATTGTCTTAGGAAGATTCTGAAGATCACCTGGCAGGATAAGGTACCAGACACTGAGGTCCTCACTCAAACGAAACTGCCAAGCATTCACACTCTGCTTCAGAGAGCTCAACTCAGATGGGCTGGCCACATTGTTCAAATGCAAAATGTACCCTTGCTAAAAAGACTATTTTATGGAGGATTCACAAAGGGCAAGCGTTCACATGGTGGTCAGAAGAAGTGATACAAGGACACTCTCAAGGTCTCTCTCAAGAACTTTGGAATTTATTTGCAACATGGGAGACACTGGCACAGGATGGCTCAGTATGGCATGCCTGCATCAGAGAAGGTCCTGTGCTCATGAGCGAAACAGAATTGAAACAGCTCAAAGGAAACGCAGGATACACAAATTTAGAGAATTCACCCCAAACGTTCACATGGACTCTTTGTGCCTGACCCGTGGTAGAGCATTCTGAGCTCATATTGGTCTGATCACACATTGAAACTTGACTCTAGCATAGTGATCTTATTTTGGTCCTCTTCAAGAACGAAGGACAGCAACCAACCAACCATCTATTCATCTCATTCTCTGCCATCCCTTTTTCCTTTTGCCTTCAATCTTTCCCAACATTGAGGTCTTTTCGAGTGAGTCCCATCTTCTCATTAGGTTAGCCAAAGTATTTATATGCTTTAGTTTCAATATTTGTCCTTCTAATGAATAATCTGAATTAAGTTCTTCAAGTATTAACTGACTTGATTTCCTTGCTGTCCAAGGGACGCTCCAAACTCTCCTTTATCACCATAATTCAAAAGCATCTGTTCTGCAGCATTAAGTTTTCATTGTAGTTCAGCTCTCATAGCCATACATTGCTACTGGAAAAACCATAGCTTTGACTATTTTTTTGGCAAGGTGATGTCTCTGTTTTTTAGTATGCTGTCCAGATTTTCCATAGCTTTCATTCCAAGGAGTAAATGTTTTTTTAATTTCATTGATGCAGTTGCTATTTTCAGTGATCTTTGAGCTCAAGAATAGAAATCTGACATTGCTTCCATTTGTTCTCCCCCTATTTGCTGGGAAGTGATGGGACCATTTGCCAAGATCTTAGTTTTTTTTGAAGTTAAGTTTCAAGCCAACTTTTCCACTCTCCTCTTTCACCCTCATCTTAATCTCTGTTCACTTTCTGCCATCTGCATATCTGAGATTGTTGATATTTCTTTCAGGAACCTTAATTACAGCTTTTGAATGATCCAGCCTGGCATTTCATGTGATGTATTCTGCCTATAACTTAAATAAATAAGGTGACAGTATACAGCCTTGTCTACTCCTTTTCCAATCTTAAACCAATCAGTTGTTCCATGTTTGATTATAACTTTTGCCTCTTGATCTGCATACAGGTTCCTCAGGAGACAAGTCAGGTGATCTGGTACTCCTGTCTCTTTAAGGATTTGATACATTTTGTTGTGATCCACACAGTCAGAGGCTTTAGTGTAGTCAATGAAGTTGAAGTAGATGTTTTTACGATACCTTCTTGCTTTCTCCATAATTCAGCAAATGTTGGCAATTTGGTCTCAAGTTTCTCTGCCTCTTGGAAAACCATGTTGCTCCTCTGGTAATTCCCAGTTCACATGTTGCTGAAACCCAACTTGCAGAATGTTAAGTATAACCTTGCTGACATGTGAAATAAGCACAATTAATTGTTAATTTGAACATTCCTTGGCATTGCCCTTCTTTAGTATTGGGACATAAACTCATCTTTTCCAATCCAGTGGCCGCTGTTGAGTTTTCCAAATTTGCTGGCATCAGCCTACCTTTCATATATACACCTATATATAACTTATACACACCCACAGGCTACATGTCAGTGACTACAAACAATTATATTGTTATACTACAACCTCTTATTTATGCCTTAAGCACTCTTCCTCCACTAGAACTCCATTCTGTAGCATAAACCGAATCAATACCAAATGTCAATATTGATCCTACTCTCTTTGCATGGATACAGAAAACTGAAATTGGGAAGAACACTCAGAGCGAGGAAAATCTAACCAAAAGGAAGAATTTACTGCTTCTATGAGCTTATTCTCAAATTTTTTCCTTCTAAATTCCTCTGAAATTTTCTTCGGAATATAATTTTATTCTTTTCTTTGCTCTTAGTGTCTTTTCCCCTCTTGCTGGATATGTAATATTATCTACTTTGTGTTTATAAATAAAAAGAGAAGTGCAAATAGTTTCCAGCTAATCAGGTTGATTTTCAGCATATCTTTCCTACAAACCACATAGTCTATATTCAATTTTTAATTCAACAAGTATTTATTAAGCATCTGCTGTGTGCTGTGCAAGGTATCAGGCTGACAAAGGCAATAATAATAAAGCAATCTGTATTCTCACAAAGCTTATGTGTGCACAGATAAGTAAACATTATGTGTGTGCGTATATGTGCACACACACACAATGTTAATACAATTTAATTGGGAGGACAATAACAATGAGGGGGTGATCAGAATAGGCCTCATGTAGGAACTTATACTTTCAATCTGATCCAATCCAATAAAGATTTATTAAGTGCCTAATATGTGCCAGGGGATACAATTAATAAAAAGAAAGCCATTCTCTGCCCTCAAGTAGGCTCAAGGAACTTATAGTCTAAAGAGGATGACAACATACAAAAGGAGGCAGGAAAGCAGAGAGGTAGGGGTCAGAATGGAACACCAAGGGGTATCTTGTTCTGCAGAGTTGAAACCAGGCAGGACAGCAAATGCAAAGTGGAATGATCTTGAGCTTACTCACTTTGAGGGACTGTATCTGTGATCTCACTATTATAGGTAAAACCTACAGAGGCATATTGTCACCCACCCATGACTCTTCTCTGCATCTTCTCTTAAATCCCCCAGAAGGGATCTGCTCAACATGTGGAGGGATTTCTATATCTTTTGATATTGCATGGGTGCCAATGGAGTAAATAGGCTACCCATCGGTTATCCTTATTCTCACTACATGACAAATTCACCTCCTTTTCAGGTCTTACATTTCTTTGGTAGTGGTAATATCTTTTATATTATTTCTCCTATTCAGTTCTTTCTAGAGGATAGTTATAGATTAAATTAATCTTTGTTATTGGTCCAGCATAAATATTACTGCCCCCATATACATTTATGCTTAACTTCCCTGTTGCTTAAATGGATAGGTCGTTTAGCTTAAATGGTTAGATCACAAGATAGGAGATTTGGGTTTTATTGCTAGCTCTGATAATCAGTTCATTTCTCTGTCTTGCTTTTCCCATCTCCAGAACGAGACTAACTAGTACTAGCTGCACCTATCTGCAGAAAGGGTTAAAAAGCAAACTTTACAGAAGCGTTTTAAGATATTTGGAAAAATACAAACTCTACTCATGTGGTTTATATAAATAGGACCTTAAACACACCATTAGTGAATTGCCATAGTGCCTTAGTAGTTAAATGCATTTCTTTTGCTGATACATCTGAAAGTTTTTTGTTGCATTTTTATAGAAAATGCCATCAGGGTGGCGTACCTGTGGCCTGGAGGCCACATCTGGCCTTCTAAGTCCTTGGGTGCAGCCTTTTGACTGAGTCCAAGTTTTACAGAACAAATCCTTTTATTAAGGGGATTTTTTTCTGTGAAGCTTGGATTCAAAAGGCCTCACTTGAGGACCTAGAGGGCCACATGTGGCCTCAAGGCTACAGGTTCCTGACCCCTGTATCTAAACAGTTGTAGTTGTTTATCTCTCTACTCAGGAGACTCTCAAACTTTCAATAAGCAGGGACAAGAAAATAAGCAACATGTGATACAACCATTGGATTTTTTCTTCATCTAAGTTTTGGGTTCTTAACTTTTTTACGTCATGGACTCCTTTGGCAGTTTGGTGACGCTATGGACCTTTTCTCAGAATAACATTTTTTATATACATAAAATAAGAATACAAAGGAAATCAAAGGTTAGTAAAAATAAAGATTAATTTTTTTCCCATGCAAATTCACACTTCCCAAGATTTATTCATGAAGTCTATGGACCACAGGTTAAGAATTCCTGATCCAACCCAATTCATTTTTTATCCAAGCTCTAAAGCACTGAATTAATATAACACTGCGTCCTATTTAAGTGAGCCTAACATCTGGAAACTTGAAAAACCTGATTAAATTTTTGTATATATCCAGTATTATCAAAATAGCCATTTTAAATTTTTTGGTATAATATATGCTTTTCCTCCCCAAACAGATTTTTGATATTTCCTGGGATCCATATCAGCCAAACAGAGTGGTTAGTTGCGGAGTGAAACATATTAAGGTAAAATTAGTTTTATTGCTTTCATGTTTTATTTTATTTTGAACAGATTTCAGGTGTAGTTATTTTATACAGATACTTAGGAATTTGAAGGAACTGCTAGGTATTATTCATCTGGAGGGGGGTGGTGGTGGAGGTGGAGATCTTTTCTTAATTCTATGGTGCTTTTATCTATCTTTCACCTATCCATACCTAATTCTACCTGATAAGGCAGACTTTCAGAAATGCAAAGTAACAGCAATGAAATAAAGTATTCAGCAGGCATTGGAAAGGGCCCTCTATGTAATTAAATATTAAACAGTGAAGCTCAGAATATTTTCAGCCGTACACCTTTTGGAGCAGTTGCATTTTAAATTCTGTGGAACAATAATTTAAAAAAGGTTTGCAAAATATATTTATATGTATCTCAAACCAGGAGATGTTTTTTTTGATCTTTTGAAATGTTTTCTTAGCAGATAGGAACCATATTGCAGTCAGCATAGAAATTCAAGGACATTTTTTTTAATTGGACTGTACCAAGAAAGCAGGAAGACAGGAAAGCAGACAGAAATGTTTTTAAAAGGGCCATTCTGTTCTCTATTACTCAGCCTGTACTATACAGAAAATAAAATTAACTCAAGCAACATTCCTTACTTCTGACTTTACACAGATCACCCTAGAAACAGGAGTATATGTCTTCTGTTCATAAGGCTGATAGATAACTATGCAAAAAAAAATTGATCTTAAACACATTGCTTTACTTCTTTGGACATCATCTTCCTAATCTATTTAAAATAAAAATGATATGGGAAATTTACAGATTCTCTGAGTTGCAAGGTACCTATGATACCTCAGAGGCAATCTAGGACAATCTAGACCTAGAAAAAAAAATCTCTACAACAAGCTCAACAAGTGGTTAGATAGAGAGATAGAAAGACAGACAGAGCATCTGTTAAGTGTTGACTTTGATCTATGGAGAAATAGATGAATAGATAGACAGATAGATGGACAGAAAGACAAATGGATGGATAGACAGATAGACATAAGAAGGGCTGTCCAACCTTAGGTTTTTATTGAAACAATAGACAATATATTTTGATTTGCCATTTTAGTGAGAGCTCTGCCGTAGCTTGGCTTCATTTACTATAGCATTTATGTAAATTTCTATGCTCATAAGCGGGCCACATAAATCACACTGTGGCCACGCGCATTTTGGACAGTCCTGAGATAGAGCATCTATTAAGTATTGACTTTTACTCTATAGAAAGATATATAGGCAGAGAGTTAGACAGATAAATAGATAGACTGATAGATGGACAGACAGACCTAGCTAGATGTATAAGTGAATAGACAGATCGATCGACAGACAGACAGACAAATAGACAAATGGATGGTTGGATGGACAGATAGACATAAGATAGAGCATCTGCTAAGTGTTGACTTTGACCCTGTAGAAAGATATATAGGCAGATAGTTAGACAGATGAATAGATAGACTGATAGATGGACAGATAGACATAGATGGATGTATAGATGAATAGACAGACAGATAGATCGATAGACAGAGCATCTGCCAAGTGTTTACTATGTGCCAGACACTATGTTAGGCATTAGGAATACAAATGCAAGCAAAAATAAAGACAGTCCTTTAGCTCATGGTAATGGGGAAGACAACATGTAAAAGGGAGAGCTACAAAGCATGGTGGTAGGGGAGGGATCTTCAGGGTGAGAAGGCTGCTGGAGTGAAATGGAAGTCCAGACAGTCAATAGCAACCTTGAGCCAGAGATGAAGATGGCTGACCTGAGTACTTCCTAAAATGGAGGTTCCAGGCAGTAACTACCCAACCAGAGGAAAGGGCTTTAGGAATGGGGGAATCTCTAGGGTGAGAAGACTATGGGAGAAGAGGTGTCATAGTTCTAGATCTTACTTGAAAATTTCTAGTGAGAAGAAAGCCACTACTTCTGAAGCAGCGCACTTTTTTTCCTAATTGTTAGGAAGTTTTTTTCTTACATCAATCAAGTCCAAGCTTGCTTGCTTACAACTTCTAGCTGTTGCTCCTAATTCTGGCTTTCTGAAACCAACCAGTACAAATGTGATCTCTCTTCAACATGACCCCTCAAATATGGGACAGTGGTTATGGTCCTTCCTGCCTAAGTCTGCTTTTTTCCAGGCTAACCATTCCCAGTTTTATTTTTTTCCAGCAGATTCTCACATTTAGATGATCTCCCAGGTTGCTCCCTACCACAACATTTTATGATTTTATAATTCAATGAACTAATATAAAAAGGGGCTATACTGTTTTATTGCTACAGAAATACCCTCTGCTTCACTGTGATTGAAAAAACCTCCTTTCTGGAACTGCAGACTTCAGTATAAAATTGTGTTTGAAGAGCTCTTTCATCAAATTTCTTGTCTCCAGGCTCGAATTTTTGACAATTCTCTGCAGCACAGTACTATATGAGATGATGCAGGCAGCTGGCGAGTAGGAAAGCATTCACTAGCCAGTCTTTTGCTGGAACAATCTTTATGCTTATCCTTTGCTCTGTTTTACTGCTCCAACTTATGATTCCTGCTTTGGTGGCAAGAGAGAATGAGGGAAGGAATAGGCCTCACCATGGTTGTGAGCCCCAAGATGTGCTACCAACTCTTAATGACTTTGAACGTATTTTGTAATATTTATCTAGCTAACAAATTTAACCTGAGGAAACAATTCTCAAATCATATTTATGGCCTTGCTTAAGTGACAAATTAAGGTTTCCTATTTCATACTTTTATAGCAAACCTAGAATAAAAAATACATATATATTTCTATAGAACCATTATTTAGGTACACTCTACTAAACTATAAGCTTTATGAAGTTAGGGACTTATCTAAATATTTTCCCCTGCCTTTATCCTTTGCACATCATCCGTGTTTAATAAATATTTGCTGAGTTGTTGAACTGAACTGCTATAATTCATCTCAGAGAATGCCAGGAAACTAAATAATTCAGAAACTATCCCTTTGATTATTTCCCTTGACTTAGTTTTATGCAGAATAAAACACCCCCAAATCATATTTATTGGATACCAAGTAGATAAACTGCTTGTTTGGGACGATGCTTGCTCTTTTTTTCTCCACTTATTTCCTTCCTTAACTAACTCAGATTTTTAATCCACTTTATCTAAAAACAGAAATGCCTCATGCTCTTAAAATTTCATTTATAAAGTCTCAGAGACCCTCTTTTTGTCAGCTTCATTAATTATACTTTAGCAGACATCCATTAGTGAGAGCAAAAACAAGTACTCATTTGTAAGACAAATTGAAAACATCTGCCAGTGTGCTAGGTCCAGTTAAGGAAGCCCCCTGATGTCTAGGCTCTTGCTTCTGTCTGCCTATAACTTGAAGATTTTGTTCTAAGGAAGAAATTAGCAAAAAAAATTTCAGCAGACTCGACCAAAAATCCATGATCATCACAATCCATATTTTATGTATTCAATCTCCAGATGTACATTTTAAAATTACCTCCTTTATCGAATCATCATAGCTAGTCCCCAGGTAAGCACAACAGTTGGTAAAAAAAAAATCTGACAGACCTTGAGTGAAATTCCTGCATATTTTGCCTAATTACCAGCATTTTGAGACAGAACAGTCAAACAATAATTATCTGAAATTAGCTCTAGGAAAACAATAACAACTTGGGGTGATATGCTTCATTGAATCTGAAGCAAACAAGCCTAACAGGTTTGTTGACGTTGTCTAGGCTTCTTCAGCCTTTACAGGTAAATTGTGGAATTTTAATGTAGGAGGGGCCCCACAGGAGCTGGACTCGATGATCTATGCTCTTACAGGTTGAAGAAGTCTGAACAGTGGCAATAAAACTGTTCACCTCATTTGTTTCAGAGCAAACAAATATCACCCTAGACGATCACCCATGGTTTTCCCAACACGAAACAATTACAACAGAGGAGATGCCGTTTGACGATTCTCCATTTTTTGCAGATGAGTCTGTAAGCCATCTTGATTTGTCACCGCTATATTAGATGTATCATTGAATCTTCATATTTATGGAGGCCGATCAACAGTCCTCCAGTACTTGAAGACAGTCATCATGTCTCTCCTAAATCTTTTCTTCTATAGACTAAAGACCTCAGTTCCTAAAGTGGGTGCTAGTTATAGCATCCACCTGGAGCCCTTGATTTTCGAGGTTGTTCTTCAACTTGTCAATGCTCTTCCTAAAATTACGACACTCAGAACTCACCATCATTCTCTCTATGTGTACAGGCAGAGTATATGCAACTTTGTTTTCAAAACTAGACCTGTGGTGTCATAGTTATAGGAACTACCAGTGTGAAAAATTAGTCTTAGCGTTGCCTGAAGCAATGAGAGGTTAAGTAACTTACCTGGAATCACACACTTATCCAGTATTTGGATAAGTAGTTAATATTTTTAGTTCTCATCATAATGTAATAGATGTTATTATCTGTGTGGAAATGCTCTGCACTGCACCCTATCCATGCTTTCTCCCCTTGTGTGATTCTTGGCCATGTGCTTCCATAGAGGCCCTGTCCAACACACTGGAGGGTTTCCCCTAGGTCTTTTAATCTTTAACACATTAAACATGAAATAGTATTTAATATTTTCATTATTTATTTATTTTATAATATCATTTATTTATAAATATTAAATATTTAATACTTAACACATCATACATGAAATAATATATGTAATATTTCCAAATGTGCGTCAGCTTGCTTACCTTCTTCTATTCTGTTCTAGCTTCGTTTTCAGTGCCTGTCCACTCACAGACCATTCTTATAAAGAACTTGTAGATGAGGACCCATAAACTAATAATTTCTGAAATTTTCTCAGTTTCTTTTTTTGTTCTAACACTATCTATGCTCATTTCCATTTTTTAGAACCTTCTCCTTTTCAAAATACCATGAATGTCTACCCCTGTCTTTAAACTTGTGCTAAACAAACAGGTTTCTCCTGTACATAGTTGGCCAGGTACAGCTGCTCTTCATCTTCCCAAGGGCTGATTTTTACTGGGGCACAAGCCAGAATTCTTTCACCTCTCCCCTTTCCAAGTCAGGTGGAAAACAGAAACCAGGATTTTGTATGAACTTCGGGGACTAAGGTGTTTAGTGTCCAAATATGGTGCTTCCACTGTCATTGGTGATGAGAATGGATAAGTTTAGGAACATTAGCATATCTGTTACATTTTTTGTCTATTTCTTGTCCTATTTTCAATATCAGTTATAAATGCTCTTGGGATAGGCTTAGTTGAGTCTCGAGTTGAAGTTTTCTACAGACTCACTTTATCTTCCACTGCTTTTCATTATTCTGTGACTTGATGTTGCTCCTAGTTTTCGGTGATCCCTCTAGAACGTTTTATAAACCAGCTTGTATTCCAAACCAATATTGCTCTTTACTACTCTGTCTTAGCCAAGAGATCAAGTGTTTGCCACACCTAATTTTTTAGTGTTTTTTTTTGTTTGTACCCAATATGAGCAGTGCAAGGGGAAGTGACCAAATGTTCTATGAAACAGTATTACTTGTTACCTTCAGATACATGATGAAAGCAAATCTTCTGTCACCCGTCTTTGTCCTTTGGGGGGTGGTGATCATCATAAGTATAAACAACGGAAATAGGTGACAGAGCCCATGTGCCAGCATCTCTGGGAGAGATGAAGAAGGTAGAGATAAAGAAGAAGAGAAATTCTACAAACAAAATTGACAAAATAACAATAATGATTCCTCACTTGGTGTCCAACCGGCTTCAGATGAACTTTTATGTATTTAGTTAGATTTTTCCTTGGACAGCAAAAACATTTTGTTGCTGGACTGATGCTTGAAACTTTTCCATATTGGTATGGAACATACCAAAAAGATATTGCACTCTGGTTTTTGTAGTTCTTGAGAACCGCAGTCACCTCTCCGCAATGATGACACCTAGGAGTCAGTTTTGAGGAAGGTCTATGATATAGACCTCAGTCAATGCAGATCAGTAACTGCTCTACAACTTGTAGTTTTTGGAAGCAGTCTAGGTCAATGACAGATTAAATGACTTGCCTAGGGTCACATAGCCTCTCTATATCAAAGGTGACACTCAAACCCTGGAGCTTAGGAGTAGGGTCACAATCTACTATGACATACTCCTTCTCAAAATAAAATTGTGCCATTTATACCACTTAAGAGTGAAAGGAAAGAGGCAGCTAGGTTGCTCAGTGGATAGATTCCCCAGCCCAGGAGTCAGGAGGATCTGAGTTCAAATCCAATCTCTGACACTTGACACTACCTTGTGTGACCCTGGGCAAGTCACTTAACCCCAACTGCCTCACCAAGAAACAAAAGAGTGAAATGAAAATAATAATGAACCAGCAGCTTTTCCCATTTCAGTACACTGAGGCACTTTACTGATAATTAATATTATTTCTAAGAGATAATATCAATATTTAATAAAAAGAGAAATTGGGACATTGAAGCATAGGTATTTACTTAAAAGAAAACTTTATCTCAAAAGCTATCATCAAAAGCCAAGTAGCACTACCCCACTTTACAGATGAAGAAACTGATGCTTAGTGAGATTTCGTGAATTGCCAAGTTCACACAGGCAGCAAATAGTGGAACTGGTATTCACCAGGTATTGAGTCCAAATCCAGTGCTCTTTCTACCCTACCTCACCACATTTGCCAACTCTCAGTCTACTCCTCATTAACTAGCAAACCTTTCATTTGAAAATATGGGCATATTTGAACTGTTACAAGCTTCTTTTTTTAAAACCCTTGTGATCCAGCATCCACTTTCAATCCACTCTAATTGACTTATGAGTTACTCTAATTCCTTGAGGTCATTGACTTTATTGCTACTAAAAATTGAAGTAATTTGACAAGCATTTAGTAACTCATTGCTAAAATGCAAACAGAGCTAGTTCCTTAATTACTAAACCATTGAAAATATATAATTATTTTTTACACATGTCTATAAGGAATAAATGAGATGATGCATGAAACATTCTTTGTGAAATTTAAATCAATATATAAAGTTCAATTATTATTATTATAATTCTTTGCCACAGGAGATTTTTTTAATGATACTTTAGATTTTTAGCATAGTATTAGTATCCGGTTAAAAGAATGCAGGGTATTCTGACTTCACACCTCAATGAGCTCAACAGCTCAGGTACAATGTTGCCTATAATGTCTTTGTGCCATACAACTCTAGCAAATAGATACCAGTGATGGGAGACTTTGGAGTCATCTGTTTTTGAGGATGACCTTTAATCTATTATTTCTGTTCTGCAGTTTTGGACACTATGCGGAAATGCACTGACTGCAAAAAGAGGGATATTTGGCAAAACAGGGGATCTACAGACGATCCTTTGCCTCGCGTGTGCCAAAGAAGATGTTACCTACTCTGGTGCTTTAAATGGAGACATCTATGTCTGGAAAGGGCTCAACTTAGTCCGCACAATTCAAGGAGCTCATGGAGTAAGTGTCATGATGAGGGGTTTGGGGGGTAGCTTGGGAAATCATGAAAGACTCAACCTACATATTTTTGATCCACTCCTTAGGACTATGTTGGCCTCAGTGAACACTCAGCATGAATCAAAGGAGCATTAGAATGAAGGATTAGGTTTCAAACTGAACACCTGTTATGTCTCATGACTATTTCCCAAGTAACTGAGGAGAAAATGCATTTCAAGGTCACAACAACTTAAATGACATTCTCTGGAGCTATTGATCTTATAACCAGTATTATTAATCAACGATACCTTCTGTAAAATGCTAGGCTTCTGCTATTCATAATTCTTTTTTTTAGTTACATTTTATTTCAGCAATTAATCTTACTGCAAAATAAGATCCATAACTTTTTAGGCAGCTACAAGGTGAAGTGGATAAGCGCTGGACTTGAAGTCTGGAAGACCTGAGTTCAAGCCAGCATCAGACACTTACTAACTTTGTGACCTTGGACAAGTCTCTTAACTTTTGTCTGCCTCCATTTCCTCATCTGTAAAATGGGGATAGTAGGAGCACCTACCTCCCAGGGTTGTTGTGAGGATCAAAATTAGATAATATTTGTAAAGCACTTCACAAACCTTAAAGTGCTATGATTTCTTATTATTTCATTTTGACTACAGTGATGTTTACTTTGAATACTCTGAAAGTTTAGATGAGTAGCTTTTCCGCTACATCATGTGTCATATAAGTTCTTAATGCTTATGTAGACAAAATTAATACAGCCCTTTCTTTTGACAGGCTAGAAATAGGAAGATAGTGCTATGTTACCACTCTGATCTCTTTTGACAGATAGGAAATTGGTCAACCTCTAAATCACGAATACTAGATTATTTGATTTACAATGGTCACAATTGCTAAAATAGAAAGTGATTAATTGATGAGTATCAGGAAAGAAGAATAGAGAAAAAAGTCTGTAGAGAACAGAAATTTGTTTAAATGCTTAGTCCAAACTTATCAGCTCTTACTGTCCACTTAAAAATTTCATATTGCCCTTCACCAACATAGAGCCTTGAAAATGAAGAGAATGTTACATGTAATCTTTGAAAAGCCCAGTTCTAGGTAACACACAAAACAATTAGTTTATGTTGACATTAAGCTTTTGTTTTCTATATCATGGACCACTCTTCTCATTCTCCAAGTCCCCCACATGACCTTCCATCAGTAAATACTATTAGCCAAAGTGCCTTCATTTAGTCAAGAGGCTGGACCAGAGACAGGGAACCTGTGACCTTGAAGTCACCTGAGTCCAAGTTTTACAGCACAAATCCTTTTATTAAGGGGATTTGTTCTGTGAAATTTGGATTCAGTCAAAGGGGCACACTTGAGGACCTAGAGAGCCACATGTGGCCTTGAGGCTACAGGTTCCCCACCCCTGGACCAGACATTTGCCTTTCGAATTCACAAAAAATTGGTGAGTAGAATGAACCTATGATGTTACCTTATTGTGGTGGAACTCTTAAACATGCTGAAGAGAACTTAATGTGAAAAAGCATGGTGATCTGTACATTGTGAAGCTGCTTCAAGAGTGAAAAATAAACAGTACAAACTGTTACAGATGTAGTTTTGATCGTGCCCAAGAAAATGCAATTCATTCTTTCAGTTTCAAATAGATTCCAAGTGATATCTGATTGAACTTGTTTAATCATATCTCAGGCATTTCTGTATCCATAAAAATGTTTTGTATTACTTACTTATTTGTTTTTGCTTGATTATTTTGGGCAGCAATGTATATGTGTCCCATGCCTGACTTAATGTTCTTTATAAAAGTAATTCATAATCAGAGTATTCACTAGTTCCAAATTGGCTTTTGTTGTGGTAGTACTACAGAATGTTGGTCATAATATGCTTTCAAATATTGAAATTGGAAAGGATTGCTTCAAATAAAGTAGATTCTCTAATGTGTTTTTCTGAGGTCATTTTTTTCAGTTGGGGAATATTTCCCTCCCAGACAAAGCTGTCTAAGAATACGCAATTTCTAGACCTACTAACAGTTCACTGGAATGAATGTTTCCTTTGTCTAAAGATAAAAAGATATGTAGAGCCCATTTTCAGAATGATTGAATTGCTGACAATCACATTATTGGATTAACAGGCTGGAATCTTTAGCATGTATGCCTGTGATGAGGGCTTTGCCACTGGTGGTCGAGATGGGTGCATACGATTATGGGATATTGACTTCAAACCAATAACCAAAATTGATCTCAGGGAAACTGAGCAAGGATACAAAGGTAATGCATGCAATATTACTTACCAACAAATTATGAGGTGTTAAATAACATAGTTAAATATCGTATAACCTATTAATAAGTATGACAGATAACTTACCTTTCAGCTGAAGTGATTTATATTCTGCTTAATTGTACGATAGCCTTAATCTGTAGCACAAAGCAGTTGATGCTTTTCCAATTTTTTAAAGATTTTAGTTCATTTAGGCTAGATTCACTGATAAGAAATGACCTGGGGGTTGAGTGATTCATTGACTTGCTCTGTGACTTGTTCTGTCCTATTTAAAAATGCTCCACAGAATTACAGATCTCATCCAAGATCAGAGGATAGGGCTGTTTTGCTTGTATTCACATGTGACACCCCTACCCTGATATCCTGAGAAAGACAAAACCAAATCTTAATACTAAGCCATCCCTGAAAAGACTTCTTCACAAAACCAGTGAAGCCAGGCTCTCTAAGTGAGATAGACCTAGAGAGTCTATCCCATAGAGCAGATCCTGGATCCAGCCTGCTATTAAACATAATGATTATCTAGTAGTGAGCTAGACCTTAGCCCTATGTAGTCCTGGCAGGGACCATATGGAGAGAAGTATCATGGCACAGTCCCCTGTGTTTTAAGTGTTTGTCTCTCTCTTCTCTTCCTACATTCCCTTCTCTCTAGAAAACAATCAGTACCTGTTGATGGGAAAATAGGGAGATAAGGAGTAAGGCAGGTGGTCTAAGTGGTGTGACTACAACATAGAGGAGAGGGAAGAGGGAGTGATGCCTTTAGACTGCTGATTCTGGTTTACAGTTCTTGGAGAAAATGGCATAACTCACAGGTGTGATGAGGCTGGATTCAGGGATTCTCTTAGTCCTAAGTTTCACTGCAAAATCAAAGCAAAAATAAGTGTTTTCAAGTTTGTTGAATTTGAGACAGAAAAGGAAAAAAAAGTAACTGAAATGCACAAACTAAACTGGAGTGGGGATTCAAGACCTGTGCTTTGCTGGCCCTCTCCTCAGGCCCTCAGCATTGGCCAGCTGACCAATCCCCTGGAAGGGCCTGTCACAGTCCTGTGGCTGTCGTATACCTCTGTTGGGGGCATGTTCCCATACTCTCCCTGAGACATAGCACAGAGGCTCGCACAGAATAACACTTGCTAAGTAAACACTTTGGATGATTATGGTAACAATTGGTATGTTTCTCTCAAATAAAGAATCTACCCTTTTCCCACTGTAATCATATGAGAGGACCCCAACTCTGAATGAGGATGTGCTACCCCCATATCATTCTAATTAGAACCCTGGAGTTAATTCCATTTCTCTATACTTGGTAATGCCTGTGCTGTGGTTAGCCATTTCCTACCTCCTGCCCCTCTATTCCTCATGATTCAGAACCACCTTCTGCCTGGAAGAGAACACTTTTCTTTTCCTTCCACTTCCCACACTCCCTCTCTATCTAGCTCAGCTCTAACCCTCTTTCCATCTTTTGTGCCTTCCCTTCCCATTGAGAACCCCAAACACCCCTTTCCTCAGGCTACCTCAATCAAATATATGTTAGAAAAGATAAAACTTTGCTGCAGAAAATTTAAGCAAACCAAAACATCTCTTCACAGTTGAATGAGAGCTGATGTTGCACGTATGGATCCCAGCACAGTAGAATTTGAGAGCCGAAAAGGGCCTTAGCAAGCATGTAGTTCAATATTTCTCAGCCTGTGGGCCACAGACCCGTAGAGCCCAAAGCATTATTGTAAGGGTTCTTCATTTCATTAATGCATGGAGCATTGCCATTTTGAATTTGGTCTAGTTCCAACAAAATATTCAGTGTGATGAATTGGTCTTGCGTGTACAGCTTTATAATATTGACGCTTTATTTGTGCCTAGTGGAAAAATTTTTCAGTGTAATCAAAATGCAAATACACATTCAGTCTATGATGTAAATGGCATAGTATGTCTCATTCATATATGTGTTACTACTTTTCAAATATATGTTGATGGTCTTACGATTAATGATCTTTAAATTAACTTAAAATATTACTTGATTCAGGGTAGCTTTTGTCATTATATATTTTCTTAAATAGTAGAACACCTATCATGGAGGGGCATCTAAAAAGAGCTCTTCCCATTTGAAAGAGTTGGGGAACCACTGACCTAGTCCAAACCTTTCATTTTACATATACGGCAACTGAGATTTAGAGAAGTAAAGCAACTTGCTAAGATCTCCCAAGTAGTCATTGGTAGAGCCAAGATTTAGACCCAGGTCTTCTGATTCTAAATCCAGTTGTCTTATGCTTTTGTGCTTTTAAGAATTTCTTGATACCATTCATGTTTCTTTCATATTTTGGCAATGGTGCAATGATGACTCATGAGTCCATTTCAAGGAAATGCACCCTACTGATTCATTTTTTTCTACTGCCTAATTAATTTCTAATGTGCTCAGCTAATTTCAGTACCTCTTCTAAACAAATTAGAAGAAATAATTTAAAGTGAGCAAGTCTCAACTCCTATAACATGGCTTAAAAGTTTTCTACATCCATTGAATTATGCAGCTTTCAAGGAAGAAGTTAGAACCATTGCTGGTCACCAGCATTGGTGAGTTGGAGCTATTTTTTTTAATAAAAGTCACATAGACCTTATGTTCTATAGGACAAAAAATCCCTGTTCTCTTCCAGAAAGTCTAAAAAGTAAAGCTAGAAATTATAGTCATGTTTTTACACGAAATTTTTAGCTCCCAAATAGAAGGTGCTACAACACTGTGAAAGTAATTTTGCATTGGAAGTTGGAGGAAGTGGCAGAAAATGGATGATGGGCTGTCACAGTAGTCCTGGAAATGGTACACTCCTCAACCAGCAGAGGCCATTGCAGTTTGATGACAGAAGTGATCAGACGGTAGAGAAAGTTTTAGGAAAAAGAGAGTAGAGAGATAATAGAGACAGTGGGAGGCAGAGGCTATGGAAAATGGAGGGGAGGTAGCAGTTTTACTCATGATGATATCTTGACCCCAGAGGCAAAACTATCATTGAGAGAAAGTTACAAGGGGATAAAAAAAACCTTCTTAACAATGAGAGCTACTCCAAATGGAACGGACTTCCTCGAGGGGCAATGTGTTAGCTCTTAAAGTGGGCCTTCAAACAAGGCTGCAGGACCATTTGGGGAGTGTATGGTATAGGAGATCCTTATCAAGGTATGGACTGGACAACATTGCCTCTGAGGCCTGCTCTGATTCTTAAGATTCTGTGCTTCTGTGAAAATAGGGGTGAAGGCAAATATTAAGTAAATACAATGCTATTTAGCCCAAAGCATTTTTCTTTGAGTCTTTTTGGTTTTGTTTGCCTACAAAACAATAGATTAGCAATTGTGTTGAGCCAAAAGATTCAATGAGATCGTCCTAAGGGTTGAACACTAGTCTAAAAAAGCAGCCTTCAGACATCATTGCCATAATTTTTATCATTAGCAAAAATTTGTCAAGCACCTATTATGCACTGAGAAATGTGGACTTTATTTCCAAGGATGTTTTGGGCTTACTTTGGCGGGGAGGGAGGAGGGAGCCTAAAAATGACAAGTTATTAGGTCACGTCCAGGATCACCAAGATATCTAAAGCACTAATACACCACTTCTCTGTGCCGAACTTGTGATACGTTTACCAAAGGCCTCATCTATCTCTTCTTTCTGTTCAGGTAAACTGTCCTGTATTGTGGTGGTACTATTATATTTATTTCTTTCTCTGTTCATTTTCGCAAAAATGTTTTCTACCATGTTTCCATGTTCTGGTCTCAGGATTTCTTCATAAGAATCTATTTTCTTATTAACTAATGCTACTCAACTACTCTCTTTCTCCCCCACCACCTACCCTTACTAACCCTGTTTCTTTTGAATAAGATAGATTCTTCTGGAGCCATGTTCCAATTATGGGTCTCATGCCACCAAGTCTAAGTGATACTGATATGATGGTCAAAGTTGCTTCTTTGAATTGAAATCTCTGCTCTTTATTGCTTGCTACCCATTCTTTTTGCATTTGTGTACAGATGTCTTAGGGTATGAGTTTTATTGCTGACTTCTTTCTCAGATTTTATTCCATATGAATTTCTAGATATCTTTTTTTGCCGTTCTTCCTACCTTGATTGGCTAATCTTTATGGTATCTAGCATGGAGGATATGTTTAGGTGGATATGTATAGTTTGTTTCCTTCTCTCCCTTCCCTCCACCACTTTCTGTTTAAAACCCTTTTGATTAAATTTGCCAGACTCCAGGTAAATATCTTCTTACTAGCCCTCATAAGATGCATTCCCTTCCTAGTCATGAACTTTCCATTTTTATCTTTTAAGCTTTGGTCTAGGAATCTAAATTGCATGCTCAATTACTATCTTCTTAGCCTGAAGTTCACCTCTCAAGCCTTCCTCATTTTAATCCCTTATCTTTGATGGGCATCAGTGATGAAAATGCCATCTGTGCCCCTCAAGTATTCTATTTGTTGCCTAACACTTTGTAATCTTTAGCAGTGCTTTCTACATTTCCCATCTGGCCAAATCATTTGTGCTCAGGTGAATCACCAAAATAAGTAGCAGCCATCTGTTCTGATAAACTTTGGGAGGTTCTCTGCCAAGTCTTGAATATGTGCTCTGGGAAGATGGCATTCCATTCTATTGTTGTCAGATCTGCAAATCGTGAGTCTCCAACCATCACTGTTTTTCTCTTCTTCCTCTGATAATTACTCAACCATAGACTCTCATCATACTCCTTGGAAGAGAAGTAACTACTTTCTCCTTGGAAGGTACAGGTTCCCCTTTTCAGGAGGAGCCTAATAGCTGTTACTGAGCTCCAAGTGTGCAGTGGTTCTTCTCTTCTTTCTCCTCTTTGTCATATTCTTCCAACAGCCACCCTCTTGACACCTGTCAGAATTTCCCTCTACTTTTTCCAGATGCCCTTCTATTTTTAATGGAATATTTCTTTTCCATGATAATCTGGAGAGTGTAAAATTATTTCTGAGGCCTTTTAGCTTTCTCTCTTAGGTGGGAGAGCAGCTAGTATGTTGAGCACATGCACTAACAACTTGCTTATGGCAGAAATTAAAATATCACACACCGTGTGCATGCCACCTCAAACTCCTCCTGGCTTTTCATATTTTCTAAAAGACCTTTTTCCTAGAAGCTCCCCTGGCAACCACAAATACCGATGTATTGCTTTGGGGGATTCTCCAACTCCTGAGCAGAGTAACTCATTCTTAGAATCTTCTCACTTTATTAGGTCTTAGACAACCACATTTGATTCCCTTTCTCTTGTCTTACTTTTGCTCATGAACATCTTCCCTTATGTTGCTTATCTTGTCTTAACAATGATGTTCTTCTCCTTGATACCTCTTTCTCTTTCTTTTCCTCTTCTTTGAGCTCTTCTCTTCCTTCCGCTCCTTCTTTTCAATTCTTTCTGCTTGAGCGCTCCTTCTTGTCCTTGGATCGTTTTCCTTTGGTTCTAGTATTTCTTCTTAGGTCTACCCTTTCTCCTCTAGCTTGAGATCCTTAAATTTCTCCTTCCGGCCTACAAAATTTCCACTCCTCAAATTCAATCTTTGGCCTTCAGAATTCCAGAGCCCTCCAAGTTTCAATTCACAATTGGGTAAGTAGGTAATACAGTGGATGTATCAAGTGCTGGGACTGGAAGTCGAGAAAATGCTGAGTGCTAGATCCTGGCTTAGACACTTACTAGCTATGTGATCCTGGGCAAGTCACTTAAACTCTCTTAGCCTCAGTTCCCCATCTGTAAATTGGGGATCAATTAGTAATACTCAAATAGTACCTACCTTACAGAATTGTCAGATGAAGAAAATATTATTAAGTGCCTATTATGTGTCAGGCACTTTATAAATAATTTGATCCTCACAACAATTCTGGGAAGTAAGTGATATTATCGCCAATTTACAGTTGAAGAAACTGAGGCAGATAGAGGTTAAGTGACTTGCCTAGGATCATACAGTAAGTGTCTGAGACCAAATTTAATCTTCCTGACTCCAGGCCTAGCACTCACTCTATCTATTATACCACTTAGCTGCCTTTAGGCCTTGATATGAAGATAAGTTGAGAAAATACATGTGCATTGCTTTATAAATCTTAAAGAGGTATATAAATACTAGCTAGTTCTCTTGCTTTCTTGCTTCTTTGAATCAAGTCTTCCTTTCATCCCCTCTCCTATTGAAGTCAGAAGTAGAATGGTAAGCATCAGGCTGTCATTGAAAGGGCTCAAGCAGAGGAGTGACCAGACCAGAGTTATGGATCAAGAAAATGTCATGAAGAATGGAGTAAAGGAAGAAGAAAGTGGCAACAGGAAGACAGGCCAGGAAGCTTTTGCAATGGGCCAGGTGAGAGGCAATGAAGTCTGGTACTATGATGGTGTCAGTGGGAGTAGAAAATAAAGAATAGATAGAAGAGTTCTTGCAGACAAAGAATCAATAGACCTAGGAAACCTACAGCAAAGAAGAATAAAAAAAACCACCAAAGTTTCAAATATGAGACATCGGATAAATGGTGGCAACAGTAGAACTAGCGATATCAAAAGAAGGAATAGATTCAGTGGAAAAGATAATAAGCTCAATTTTAAGGTACTGTTGGAATTTGCAGAGGGAGATGTCCTGTAGGCAATTGGAAATGTGGGGCTGGAGCTCAAAAGAGATACCCAGACTAGGGAGAGAGATTCCAGAATCATCAAAGAGGGGAAAGTTTAAGCCATGTGAATGAATGGAATTGGCAAGGGAGAGAATGTAGAGAGAAAAGAGGTCTGAGGACAGAACTCAGGGAACATTAAGTGGTCAAGAAGAAGGTGACAAACCAGAGAAGGAGATAGAGCAGATATGAGACGAATCAGAAAAGTGAGATATCTCTGAAGCCAAGGGGAGAGATAGCATCCAGAAGGAGAGGTGGCCAACAGTATCAAATGCTACCGATAAGTAAAGGAGGATCAGGACTGAACAAAAGGCTGAACAAAATATCTGGCTGTTAGGAAACATTTGGTGACCTTTTAGAGATCATGTTTGATAAAATGGTGAGCACAGAAGCAATTTGCAAGGGGTTGATGAAGGAGTGAGTGGTGAGGAAGTGGAATTGGGTTTTTATATTTGTCCAAAGTCATTATGCTAGTGGCAAGGCTGGGCCTTGAAACCACATCTCCTTATAATCTAGGTGATTATCAGACTACAATGGAGTTGTCTTACTATGTTACAATGGAGCAACAATTTTCCTCAGACTCTGTTGCTAAACACTGCCTTCCAGAAACATATGCATACATCTGTTCTTTGTTTCCTTCATTCCTTCCTTTTCATTTTCTTCCTCCCTCCCTCCTTCCTTCCTCTCTTTCTCTTTCTTTCCTTCCTTCTTTCCCTTCCGTCCTCCTCTTCTTTCCTTTCTTCCTCTCTCATTCCTTCCCTTCCCCTGCCTTCCCTTCTTTTCACCCTTCTTTCCTTCCTCTCTTCTTCCTTCCTCCCTCCCTCCCTTCCTTCTTTCCTTCCTTCCTTCCTTCCTTTCTTCCTTCCTTCCTTCCCTTCATGTGAAGATATACCAACATCTCTCCTCTCTTAAGATTATAGCCAAAATTCTTGAATATAAAGTCTATACTCATTTGGCTTCCTTTCCTTTCCTCTTGAGAGTCACATCTTGATGCTATGTAATTAGGTCTTTTGACCTAATCACAAACAAAATTGATCTCTCCAACAATGCCAAAGGTGGCTTAATTGTCAAATTCAATGACCCTTTCTCAATCTTCATCTCTCTTGTCCTCTATGTAGTGTTTGACACTGTTGATCATACTTTCTGCCTAGAAAGTCTCTCAAGGCATTCTTCATTTTGCTTTTTTACTTTATCTCATTTCTTTCCTTACGATCTTCTGGGTATTGTATGGATATTAAAAAATATGTAATGCCTGCTCAGAGAGAACTCATATAAAAGAAGATAAAAGAGGTATGTTCTCTTATTCTTCCTCTTCCTTGCAGCGGCTCTCTCACTATATGGCTATTTCTCCCCCATCCTATTTCATCTCTAAAGTTTCTTTCCCTGTCTTGCCTGTCATTTCCTCATATGACATGCTTTCCTAAGCAAATATTTCGTACTGTAGATAAATGAATCTACAATCCTGACCTCAGTGGTCTTGGAGCAGCGAATGCCAGGGCCAATGCACCCAGCAAGCCATTCTGCTCCCAAACCCTAAGAGCCACCTGCAGGCACAATGTAGGCACTAGAGATGTGAGGTGTTCAGTGAAGAAGCACGTGTGGTGTGATGCTGTATTTCAGAGATAAACAAAGTGGGAAGTGGTGTCAGACAAGTAAAAGGCTGACTGACTAGCTCATTCTTTGGAATAATTCATTTCTAAAGGCTCTGTGACAAGCTTTGGTAAATAAACTGTACCTTCTTCATCGTACTGGCTTGATTCTGAATGCTGCTGTTCTTTTTTGAAGATGATACTAATGGCAGCCACCATATTTTTCTTCCCTCATTTTAATTGATTTGCCATTTATTAAGCGCCTACTGTGTGCAACAGCACTATGCTAATTTCTGGGGGATACAAAGTCCAAAAGCAAAATTGTCCTTGACCTCAGGGAGCTTATATTTTATTATGGGAACATGAAACATGCAGGTAACTAAATGCAAAGCATATACACATAATACAAAGTAATATCAAGGGGGAAAGAGGTAAGTTGGGGGCTCAGGAAAGGTCTGGTGCTGAACTGGCAGCTGATTGTAGCTTGAAGTAAGCTAGGGATTTTGTAAGGCAGGAATGAGGAGGGAGTGCTGAGACATAGGGGCCTATCTGTGCCCCAGGTATGGAGGTGGGAGACAGGATGTCATGTGTAGGAAATAACTGTTAAGAACAATCTGTAAGAATTGTACAAACACAGAACTGTAAGAACACAGAGTGCGTGTGAAGGGGAGTAAAATGAAATAGTACCAGAAAGAAAGGTGGGAGACAGATTTTGGCTTGCCTTAAATGTCAAGCTGAGGTTTTATATTTTTGAGTCAACAGACAATGGAAGACTTTTGAGTAGGTGAATGACGCGGAGATAAATACATACATAATATCCGGAGTGAGAAGGCACTAACAAACGGGGCGGGCGGAACAATGAGGGAGTTAGGAAAAACCTTTTTTAGGAGATGGTACTTGAGCTGAGTCTAGAAGGAAGCTGGAAAATTCTAGGAGGTAAAGATGAAGAGAGGCATTTCAGGCACAGGAGGGGTGGGTGGAGGCAGGGCAAGTCCTCTCGCAGAAGGTGGTATTTGTGCTGGATCCTGAAGGAAGCTAGGAAAGCCAGGGGGCAGAGATGAGGAGGGAGGACATTCCAGGCATGGGAGGCAAACAGTGAAAAGGCATGGAGTCAGAGGTGGAATACTGAGTGTGAACCAGAAGGTCAGTCGTGCTGGACCATAAAGTATATGGAGGGAAATGTGACCCATAAGACAGACCAGGTAAGAAGTAGGCCAGTTTGTCTAGAATGTAAAGTGTTTGAGGAGGAATAATGTGAAATACCCAGAAAGATAGTATGGAACTAGATTGTCCATGGCTTTCATAAAATAAAGAGTTTTTATTTTGTCCTGGAGGTGATAGGGAACCACTTAAGCTCCTTAAGCAGGAGAGGGACAGTTAGACCCAAGTTCAAGTCTGGCCCAGATACTTACTAGGTGTATCACCCAGGCAAGTCGCTTAACCCTATTTGCCTCCATTTCCTCACCTATAAAATGAATTGTAAAAGGACATGACAAACCACTCTAGTCTTTTTGCCAAGAAACTCCCAAAAAGGGGTCGTGAAGATTGGACACAAATGGAAAACAATTGAATAACAAGAAAAGTCATCTATACACTCTGAAGAAACCACCTTTAGCAGAGTGATGGAATTGGAAGCCAGAACACAAGGAGATAAAAAGTGAGCAAGAGGTGAGAAAGTCGGGGCAGGCTGAAAAGCCTATATATTTGACCAGCAGTCATGCCTATTCACAAGATGCCTATCTTTATTTAGTTTGTAGCTGTGCCTGTTCTTCATCTGAGGCTGACAGTGTTTCTAAGACATCATCTTGCTAAACCTCAATTTGAAGCTGTGCCTCAGCGTTCCTTTAAAATATTTTTTTTTGCTTGTACTTGAACTCCGTGAGAGCAGGAATTGTCTGTGTCTTTCTTCGTATCCCCAGTGTTCAGCCCTGGGCCTGGCCTTTAGTAGATGCTTAATAAATGCTAATAGATGGACTTTCTGATTGATTGATACTGTTCTCAATTGTCTCATTTAAGCTTCCCACAGTGCAGCAGTCTTGGCCATCTTTTCCATTCGTCCATTTTAAGTATGGCAGAGTCATTACAATAAAGTCTTTAATTATTGATAGGCTGTCTTAGTGGCGATCCTGACTTGCCATTTAAATTTAAGCTTGAATTAGAGTCAAGCTGATTTCATCATGCTGATGAAACCGCTTAAGAAGCTGGGTAGAAATATTTACAAGAGGTCAATATTGGCTTTATAGAAGGTCAGACCAGCATGGCTACATAGACTTTCAGTTTGGTCTGGAACTTGATCATCTATTGATGACAAACACACTTAATTCAGTTCAGCTCCATTCAACAAGTATTTTATTGAGCCACTACCTTCTCTGTGCCTAGCTTTACCTTTTATTTACCTCATCTAGAGGAAAAAGATTCAGTAGTAATGTCTGCCGAAGAGAAATGTGGCCAGTATATATGGTAGATGTATTGGGCTCTGTCCAGGAACTTCAGGCGGCTCCCACAGTAAATCAGTAGAGCAGATAACTGTATTAATGCAGGGGTGTGTAAACCCATGGGATGATTTTAAGTGGCATACATACTCAGGGTGAAATTACAAAGTAGGCAAAGGTTATCTTTGGTGCCCTCTAACCCCCTTCCATTTCCCTTTCCTCTCTCATTTCTCCCTGGACCCTCCACAATCACCCTTCTGCTCTTAGCTGCTGTCGCAGTGTTGCTTTTTTAGAGTTAGGAAGTAGGACGCACCTGTGGTTTCCTTGGTGTCTGGTGTGGGGTGGGGTGGGGTTGGAGGGGATCCTTGAGGAGGAATTTTTTCTGTCCCCTCACATAGGCAACTTCTGTATAACTTATAACCTTAGAAAGTTGCCTAGAAGAATGAAAGGATAAGTGACTGTGAAATCAAGGTTTCATAGCTAATACGTGTCAGAAACAGGATTTGAACCCAGGTTTTCTAGGTTCAGAGACCTGCTCTTTGTCCGCTATGTTAGGCTAAGTGGTGCTGCCTCCTCTATAGTTGTAATCTAATTATTCCTTAGGTGTTACTAGTAACTAAGGTGTTAGCAGGCAAATAATGGCTTAAGGCATATCCCACCTGCAACCCCCACCTCCCTATTAGGGAGTTGTTCTTGTTAAAGTTCTTCAGTTGTTTTCAGTCGTGTCTGACTCTTCATGACCTCATTTGGGGTTTTCTTGGAAAAGACAGAGGAGTGGTTTGCCATTTTCTTCTCCAGCTCATTTTACAGATGGGGAAACTTTGGCAAACAGGGTTAAGTGACTTGCCCAGGGTCACACACGGCTGAGGCCAGATTTGAACTCAGGGAGATGATTCTTCCTGACTCCAGGTCTGGCACTCTCTCTACTGTGCCACCTAGCGGCCCTTTCTTAGGGAGTAGTTGTAGTTAAAGGGGGGCTCCATTTTAAAAACTTGCCATTCCCTCCTCCGTGCTTGCTGCTGTAAGGAGAAGGGGCATTTCCTTGGATGCACTGCCTGTGCCTCTGGCAGAATCCTCCTCCATGGGTGCTGTGTAGGCTAGAGAGTAGGAGACTGAGTTGGCAGTAGGGAGGAGAGGCAGCATGATTGTTTTCTCCCAGCATTTGAAGGGCAATTGTACCAAAAAGCTGTTAGACTGTTCTGTTTGGCATCATAGGGTAAAACTAGGAACAGAAGGTAGAAACTGCAAAGAAACAAGTGGCGTGTTGCCTACACTTTCAGATGAGGTCACTGTAGCATTTATTACTTTTGCTTAACTGTTTGACTTTTTTACAAGAGACCTCTCATGAAATGTGAAGAATCTGTAAAAGTATTTTTAACATAAAACCAAAATGAATCAATAAAACTTTTTTAAATGGGCCTTGAAATAAGGAAAACCTTCCTAACAATCAGATCTATGCCCAAAGTATGCATGTGTTGTCTCGGATATGGTGGGCTGCCCCTCCCTGAAGGTCTTCAAAGAAAGCTTGGATGACCCCTTGTTGATGTTATTATCAAGGGGATTGTTTTTGAAGGCCAAGTTAGAATAGATGGGAGCTGGAGCCCCCTGCCAACTGACATTCTATGATCCTGTAATCTCTCAAAACTACTCCCATCAATTTATAGCATAATACTTCATTCATGCCAAGTGCTGTTAGATACCGAAACCCAATGGTTAATTTCATTAGACTGACTTCAGAATAGAAAAAGAAATAAGCAGCCCTGTCTCTGGGAAAAGAAGGCTGATATGTGGTAATATTTTTGGAATAGGCTTTCTTACTCCCAACCCTCATTACTGTTACAGAGGGTGCTGGAAGTAGGGTATGCCTCAGACCCTGCTCTGAATGGAAAGCAAGGATAAGGGGCTGGAAAGCCTTTATTAAGACTTGAAGGATTTAAGCTTTCTAAAAAAAATAAAGGAGGTTGCTCTTTAGCACCATCTGGTGGCAAGCTCTAAATAGCATGGACCACAACACATTTCTTGAAAAAGAAATTGGCACATGGGTTCATGTTAGCAGAGAAATATTTTCCAAGATATGTTGGCACCACATCATTTCAGTGAAGTGTTTTTAAAATGCCTTCAGTTTACACTGTTAAAATATAGGCAGCAGGATGGAGTTCTTACTGAAATGAAGTTTAAAGTGACAATCGTCCCTAGCCCAGTGTGCTGCCCAGACACCAAGATAATCCCCACAATTCCATCTTCCGACTTATAATCAAAAAGGGATTATAAGAAATGAAAATGACCTTGATGAATGTCCCACGAAATCAAGATTCAGCCCCCATAGAACAGGACACATGGGTTCATGTTGGCAATGAAATATTTTCATGTTTTATGAAAATACTTACATTATAAAACTGAACAGCCTGATTTTTTTCTTCTTTCTTCAATATTTGTATACTTCCAACTGAATTCCAAACAATAGCTCATATGTTATAATTTATTGGAGCAGATACCGGGAGAAAGCAGTCATTTCCAGAGCAACTGTTAGCTTTGCCACACCTCCTCGAAAAAAATAGGATCTATATCTTTCTCATTTAATATCAGAATAGTTAAAAATTGACTCAGACACACAAAGATGATGTTGTCAGAATCTCTTCAGAATTTCACCACTCATAGAACCTTCTCTAGGATATTTCTATCAGGGAGAACCTCCTTTAAGGAAGGGGCCCAGGCCAGGCCTGTCTTTCCTCTCCAAAGTTCATTCATGACTTCCTCTGGCATGCCCCTGGGCCAAATACCTTCCCCCCTCCTTTTTTCCAGCTTCCTTGAGGTTCCTTCTGTTCCTTGAGGTTTCTGGAGGTTAAGAATTGTTTTTCCCTCTGCTTTTATTTATATTCCCCAATGCCTAGCACTGCTGTTGGTACACAGTGATTGCTTAATAAATGCTAGTTGACAGACTATATTAATAATAGCTAGCATTTATATATTGCTTTAAAGTTTGCAAAGTACTTTAAATTATTATCTTCTTTGATCCTTACAACAACCCTAGGAGGTAGGTGCTATTATTGTCCCAATTTTACAGATGAGGAAACTGACGCACAGACACTAAATGACTTGTCCAGAGTTGCCCAACTAGTTAAGTACTGAAGCCACATTTGAATTCAGTTCTTCCTGACTCTGAGACTACCATGATCTTACCTACTGCACCACCTAATTGCCTCTTGCATTTAGAATGCTACTGCTTAGATTTCAGAGGGGACCCTACTAAGGTATTAGAAGAATATAAGTAAATGTGCCAGTACATTAAAACATCTATAGATTTAATTTGAAATGAATGCACCTGAATTGGGCACAGCATTGAATACTAGGTGTGAGAGATGTGAGGACCAAAACAAAACTGTCCCTGCCTTAGAAGAATTTTCATTCTTTGGGGGCCGAATCCTGATTTCTTGGGACACACATCAAGGTAATTTTGATTACTTATAATCACTTCTTGATTTTAAGTGAGAAGAAAATGAATTTTGTGCATTATCTTGGTGTCTGGAAGTCTTAAATTGACCAACGTTAGAGCCAGGCAAAGAGGGAGATGACTTTGAGCGTGCCAGCATGCATGCATGTGGGTGGATGAGTGTCTCTGACTAAGGCAGGATAGGATACATCCTGCTGATTAAGTTAAGTAGGCAATGCAAGTGTAACAGTCCCCCGGAAACCTCCCCCTCTCCCCCACCTCAATGATTAAACTGGTTATTTGGCTCATCCGCTTAGTGTGACTAAACTGGTTTACCCACTGGGAGGGCATACTTTGGAATATTCTTTTTGGATCCTGAGTAGCATCAAAGGAATCCATCTTTGCAGTCTGGAATAAATTTTGTAATGCGGACCTAGAATCCAACCCTAATGTAATTTGGATACTTTGATGTAGAGAATCTCTGTTTGCACCGAGATAACTAGGTAAAGTGTTAGATGTCATACAGAGAGCAGCAGCTAGGTGGTGAAGGAGGAGAAGGAGGAGGGGGAGGAAGAGGAGGAGGAGGAGGAGGAAAGGTCATAAAGAGAATCAGCAATGCTGATAACAAAAGGAGCTATTGGATATTTAAATGTTGCTATATTGAGTACTTGAAATATATACATAGTTGTATATGAATACATATATGAAAATAGTACATGGTTAATATAAATGGAATATCACTAAGGAAATGCTATGTGATTTTTGTTAATGCATAAATAAAAATATATACACACATGAATTGTCAACACATTCTACCTACCTGAAAAGTTCTCTCTTTTGTCAATGTATATGAGTCCCCCTTCAAAGACTAGCTCTAGTGCACTCTTCTCTCCAAAGCATTCCTTGAACTTACCTGCTCCCAGCAATCTCTTCCTTCATTGAACTCCCGTAGTCCATGCCATTAGTTCAGCATCGACTGCACTATATACTACTTTGATGGTTACATCTTTTTATATGTATATATTCTCTCCTCAATTAATACAGGGGAAAAGGCACTGGCTTTTGATTCAAAAGATCTGTATTTGAATCCTGTGGTTCTCTATGATCTTGGGGAAATCACTTAAACTTCCTAGTCCTCACAAACCTCATATATAATTCAGTTAACATTTATTATGTGCCAGGCACTGTGCTGAGTGCTGGGGATACAAATAAGAAAAAGAAACATGGTCCCTCTCCTCAAATGGACGATAATGCACAAAAGGAAGCTAGAAAACAGGGTGTGTGAGGAGGGCAGTAAAGGAGCCAGTGGGTACCTCGCCTAGGGGCATGATGCTCCCTGGAGTCCAAACCAATCAGAGATGCTGATGGGAAGTAGAGTTAGCCGGAAAGTTCAGATCTCACCCTTCAATAAAGGAAAGTTTTAGGGGTTATTTAGTGCTCCACCATCTAGCCCTCTAGTCAGAGGCAAGAGGAGGCTAAGGGAGTTGAGATGTTGAGTATATACAAAAATATATACAAAATGAGAGGATTAGATTAGATAACCTCTGAGACCCCTTCCAGCTCTAGAGCTATGATCTTGTGAGCCTGTGACCTAGACTAAAAGGACTGTGTCTTATATCCATTAGTCTTTCTAGAACTTTTTCATGGTACCCTGCAGATACTACATACTCCATGAATGTTGATTTTTGTTTCTTGACTCGATGATGATATTGATGATGGAACTCACTTAAGTAGTCTCAATTGGTTTGTTGGGATGCATATTCTTTACTCCAAAAATTCTGAAGGACAGCATATTATACTGCCCATTGTAACAAAATTTTACAAAGAAACAGACACACAAATGCATTAAAATTACTTCATAAATTGAGAATATTATTCCTGGCAGTGACTCTACATATATAAGATATACAAACATTTCACTCAATAAAATGGTATTAGATTACCTCTCTGGGAAGAGAAAGGAACAAACATTTGTTAAGCACCTTTTATGAGCCAGGTACTATGCTAAGTACTTTACAAATATTATCCCATTTGATCCTTGGACACTGCTTTGGGAATAGCTAAGCCTACTTTGAGGAGTGTGTGTGTGTGTGTGTGTGTGTGTGTGTGTGTATCTGTGTGTATCATATACTTCTGTGCATACTTGTTATCTCCTCCTTTAGGGCAGAAACTTTTTTTGCTTTTGACTCCCTATCCCCAATGCCTAGCACAGTGACTACTATCCCATTTGAGGTGCTTAATACAGTAAATGCTTGCTGAAAGATCTTTAAAACAGGGGTAATAATACTTACACGGGCTACCTCACAAAGGTCATGGTGAAGATCATTCTTTGTAAACTTTCAAGTGTTTTATAACCATGAGTTATCATTATGTCTGCACTTATTGTTCAAGGGACTTTTATTCTATGAGGAGATAAATACAAATGAACAAATGAAATTTAAAGGGCAAAGGTCTGGACAAGAGGTTGTAAAACAGTAGACAGAGCACCAGACGTAAGAGTCAGAATGACCACTCACTTAGCTATATGTCAGTGGGCAAGTCTCTTATTTAATTCTTCACCAGTAAAATACAATGATATTTGCACTCCTGCCTTCCTAGGAATGTTTTGAAGAAGCACTTTGTAAACTATTAAGCCTCTATAAGAATGCTAGTGATCATGATGATTAGAGTTCAAAGAAAGGAGACTTCACTTTGGACTGGCCAGGTTTTCAGCAAGGCTATATGGAGGAGGTGACATTTGAGCCCAACTGGGAAGGTTAGGTATCACAGAATGTCAGAGTTCACAGGTACCTCGGGAGTCATTAAATCTAATCTGTACCTTCTACAACATACCTGGCAAGGAGTCATTCAAGTCTTCACTTGAAGACCTCCAGATGTGGGGAGACCTTTACCTTTTGCGGTAACACATTCCACTTTTGCCTAGGTAGAATTTCAGCATGTGGCAATAGCAGGGGGAGGACATTGCAGGAGTAGGCAATGTCATAAGCAACAGTGGATTGTGAGATTAGATCTCCAGAGCTCTAATTGCTTAAATTTCTGACATAGACACATATTCATAAAAGGGCTTCTGCTAATTTAGAACCAGAAGGATGCATTCGAACAGTGGGTACATAGACCCTTTTAAAGCAAATTCGGCAGCCATTGAGTCAGTGAACTATTCCTTTGTAGAATAAAATCCTCAGAGACAAATGTCTGATGATATTTTGAGACTAAAATTAGTATTTCATTTGCATATTTCTGGGACACAATACATCTGTTTACCCATCAAAATGATAATATGGTGCAATAAAATTCATGCTAAACCTGCCTGAAATGATAATAAGCTGTGCTAGAGTATCTCCCGTGTATACCTTGTTAAACCAATGTTAATATCCTAGCATTGTAAATAATTCTTCATTTTTATAGAAAATTATAAGGAAATGACTTAAAAGAGCATTGAGTTTTTACAAAGACTTCCCATTATCTTTGGCTAACCTTCATCTTGTGATGGACTAATACATGTTCTAAAAACTTATAGCTATGTCAAATCAGAAAAGAAACAGACACAAGTTTTTTGTAACAATAATAGATTAGTCGTCAGAACAAGAAGAAAATATTTTCAAAAAAGAAAATTCTTTTCAAAGCCAGGAATATCTTTAGAAGCCTATCTAAATAAGATCCTCCTTCTAAAAGAATTTCAGGCCCTCCTATTTGTCTGCCCATCCTCACTAGTGATTCTTGCTCAATGTAGGATGTGCTTTTAATGTTAGGTGTATTTCATTTTCACTTATGTTTGCAATCGGGGTAAAATTATTTTCTTCTTTTCTAGGTTTGTCCATCCGTAGTGTTTGCTGGAAAGCAGATCGACTTTTAGCAGGTACCCAGGACAGTGAAATATTTGAAGTGATAGTGAGAGAAAGAGATAAGCCAATGTTGATCATGCAAGGTCATTGTGAAGGGGAGCTCTGGGCCCTTGCTGTCCATCCCAAGAAACCTTTAGCTGTTACAGGCAGTGATGATCGATCTGTCCGGTAAGGCTGCTCCTGACTAACTCTCTCACCTTCTCAATTCTGCCACCTTCATTCCCTCTTATCTTTCATTTCCTTAAAAAGAAAGGCAAACTTAAATCTACAAATGCAGATGTCAAGACACCTCAAGTGAAGGTTTATTCAGTTTCGTCATTTAAAACCAGGGGTGGGCACTAGCTAGATGATGTAGTAGGTAGAGTTGCAGACCTGGAGTCAGGAAGACCTGAGTTCAAACCCTGCCCCAGACCTTTACTAGTTGTGTGTCACTTAACCCTGCTTGCTCCAGTTTCCTCATCTGTAAAAATGAGCTGGAGAAGTAAATGGCAAACCATTCCAGTATCTCTGCCAAGAATATGCTGAATGGGGTCACAAAGAGTCTGACGTGACTGAAAACAACTAAACATAAAAGCGTGCTGGTAAATGTGCCAGTAAACAACCGATTATCCAAAAATTAATGACACATTTCTAAGTTTAAATTGCTTTATTAACATTTTCCCTGGCATTTTCTTAAGCCTAGACAATCTACAAAAAAAAAATCAAGCCCTGATTTGTAGTTTCCAAGATATAAATGCTCACACTGAAATCTACAAACAATTTACAATTGTCTCTGCCGGCTCTCATGTCACCCCTGAAACCCTTCAGGTCAGATCTGATCCAAAGGAGACATATTGTAGGCTGAAATCCAGCTCTCCTTCTTGTTGAAGGTATTGAACTAACGCTCTGACATAGTCATATATTTCCCTTGGACTTTTGATATTCTACAATGTGTCTCACAGTAATTGATGGGCTCCAATTTTATCTCAAAGCACTCTTCAAGTAGAGCCTCTTTTCTCATTCATCATCATTTAGAACTTTAACTTTAAAAGTGTTCTTCAACACACACAAAGCATCTACTTCTATTAATTAATTAACACGTATGACTTTGTACATTGTCCTAAAATTGAGAGCAAGTAATAATATTAGATAGCATTTATATAGAGCTTTATGGTTTGCAAATCATTTTATAAATATACCTCATTTGATCTTATTAGCAAGATCAAATGGGAGGTAGGTGCTGTTCCCTATTTTATAGATGAGAAAAATAAGGCAGACAGAGATTAAGTGACTGACCTGGATCACATAGCAAGTAAGTAGCTAAAGCCAGGTTTGAGTCTGGGTCTTTACTCCAAGTCCAGCTCTCTCTCTCTCTCTCTCTCTCTCTCTCTCTCTCTCTCTCTCTCTCTCTCTCTCTCTTTCTCTCTCTCTCTCTCTCTCTCTCTCTCTGTCTCTCTCTCTCTCTGTGTCTCTCTCTCTCTCTCTCTCTGTCTCTCTCTCTCTCTCGCTCTCTCTCTCTCTCACTCTCTCTAGCTCTCTCTCTCTGTCTCTTTCTCTTCTCTCTGTCTGTCTGTCTGTCTCTCTCTCTCTCTGTATCTGTCTGTCTGTCTCTCTCTTACTCTCTCTCTGTCTCTGTCTCTCTCTCTGTCTGTCTCTCTGTCTGTCTGTCTCTCTCTGTCTGTCTGTCTGTCTCTCTCTCTCTCTCTCTCCATTGCCTTCTAGCTGCCAGCTCTTAAAAGAAAATATAGTCTATCTTAAAAGAAAATGCAGTCTATGTTCTTGCAGTGGATTTCTTATTTTTTTAATACAGAAGATGACATTATGAAAAATAATTATGTTTAACTCAGAGAGCCAGGGTGTTCTGAAGAGTGAACAACTGGTGTACTAAATCAGAGCTGAGGGCAGTTATGATGCTTGTTCAGCATTTTTTCCTAACCATTGATTGTGACCAGTGGAGAAAGTCAGAAAATCACTCTTTCTGGGTTTTAAGTCTGGAATGAGACAGTGTAAGTTAGGATTTGTGGTCACCGTCTCTCTCCTACCAGTCTGCATCTAATGTGAACTCTTGAAGGCAGTAACAGTATGTTCATTGAAACCATTTTCATAATCTCTACAGAACACCAAAGCCTTATCAGTTACTACAGCTAAAATGTAGAGTTAGTCACTTCATTTTGTAGGTTAAAATATAAACTGAATGTTTGCTTTGTTTATGGTCCCCTTTCTCATCTTGTTTCCTTTCCCCTGTTTTTCTATTTCTGCTTCATTCCTGGCTCATCCAGGCCCACCTAAAACAACAGTACCAGGATACTTAAAGCACTGAAGTAACCCTTGGGGCTCATTTTGGGCCCAGCCCAAATTACCCAAGATTATGAATTTCGAACAAGAGTCATAGAGATAACACCAAAATTTGTGAAAAATTTGACTAGCACAGACTTGATTAAGTACACAGCCAAAGGCCTGTTAGTAATAGCATGACTCCCATGTTGTAATCAATACACCCACAGTAATTTAGGATGGCAGAACACACTTAAAGAAACTTTGATACAAGTGAGTTATTGTCCTTTCCTCTACATTGCATATGAATATACTGAAATATTAAATTGGCTCTTCTTATTGATCAGAACTTGGTTAGGTATGATTCTGACTTTCTTTTATGTCTTCCCCACCCCTCCCTCCAATCACTCTATTCTTTCCCATTGGTGCTTTGTAAGGCATGCAATAAATTTTTTTCTCTCCTTATAGCCAATGTCTTTGTACCTGAGTATAACAGAAGATTGTAGTATAAACTGCTAATAACAAGTTAGGAGCCACATGCCACTACATGTAAATTATATTTGTATGCTTAAATATCATATGCTCAGTTCTTGGTTCCCAAATTATCTCAAATAGTCTAGAACTAAGTTCTTTGACTTGAGTTGATAAGTCTGTGACTGTCACAATTGAAAGCTATACATTAATTGTATCTGCACCTTGAGT